>NC_143516.1:8450407-8759083 GCF_031878675.1 Megascapheus bottae | reverse complement strand
TTCCTTCCTATCATAATCTTCTTAGGTTGCTGCAAATGGCTTCTAACCTATTTTCCTATTAGAAAACATTTCTTCTAAAATGTGGTATATATACACAATGGAATTCTCCATAGCCAACAGACAAGATAAAATAATGGCAGGGAAATGGATGAACCTAGAGCGAACCATGTTGAGTGAGACAAGTCAAGACCTAAGGAACAAAAGGCACATGGTATCCTTAATATGCGGTTATTAAATCCAAAGAGTACAAGAGCGAGGACTCAATAACTGCATACCCAAAGCTATGGACATGGTAATGGAAATACAAACATAACTATATAGACATAAAAACCTATGACTCTATAGACATAATGTTTTATTTCTTAAATTAATATATTTCTATGACATACAAACCCTTAGCCTAATTTTAATTAAGTTCTAAATACAGTGATTGTAAATAGAGAGTCTCTTCTTGAACACTTGTTTGTTAAACTTGTCATTTAAAATATGATGTAAAAATCAACATTAATAAATTCTTTAAAAAACAAGAAAAACAAACAAAAAACCCATTTCTTCTATTTATCCAAATCATAGGCACGGTAAACCTTTACATCATGAGCCTTCTTAATGCCCCTTCTCTAACTAAAGCCTCTGGAAGGTTCCGAATTGCTCTTGGAGAAAGCTAAGTTCCTTAGGAAAAAGCCTTCATGATAAAATCTGAATTAAAAAATGTTATCCTTCCTAATATCCTAGACTTCTACTTGGCCAAAAATAAACAGAAAAAAAAACAAAACAAAGACAAAAATAATATTCCTGTGGAGCAGAACTAGAATTGATACCCAATTTGTGTCTTGATGAATCTCTAAGCAATTTATTTTCAGTATAATAAACTCATTTCAAGTGACAAAATACAAAAAATAAAATACTGAAAACATCTTTTATATAGTACAGATACAGTACTAACATTTGTATCCATCTCCATATGAATCTATGTCCAAGGCAAATTTTAAATCTGTATTCTAGCAGATGCCTTTCCATGACCAAAATGGCTGAGATTCCTTCAAATGGCATCTCAAATAGTCTGCAAGAAGCAACCTCAGCGTTTACCCAGCAAGTCTTCCCTTAAAGCAGAGGCAGATTTTTCATTATTCTGAAGACATTCAAGCTATACTCAGTCACAGTCAATTGTGTCAAAAACGGTCCTTGCTTATTTGACTTGCAAAAAAAAAATGACAATGACAGTAGGTAAATCCTGAGGAAATGACAGTTTTCTTCTCCTCCTTCCCCTCCTCCTCCTACGCCTTTTGGATCCCTTCCTTGAATGTACCTTTCCCCTTCAGTGACTCCTAACATTCAAAAACAGTACTCGACACTTATGCATGGGTAGCTGTGAACTTCCCTCTGAATCCTAATATCAGAAAAATTCTTGCTCTCCTGCCAGAAGCATCAGACTATCCTTTGGCAAGTGTGTAAATCCATTGCACCAAATCTCATCTTACCAAAGCACACACTATCCCCTCTACGGTATGAAGTTCTCTGACTGTATGAAGGTCTCTCCACTCTTCTTCCTCCCAAGCCAGTCCACATGCTCTTCCCAGAATCATTTCCTTCCTCTCCATGAAGCATCATGTGTAGTGACTGTCATTCAGACTTACTAATGTCGTGTGTGTGTGTGTGTGTGTGTGTGTGTGTGCGCGTGTGTGTGTCTCCTTTAAATATAGCTCTTATTCACCTACAGGACTTTACAACACTTATTCTACTAACATCAATAGAGCACTATTCAAGACACATCTGATCTATCCTTGAACAAACCAGAGATCTCTGCCCTCCAGAGAAAAGAGACGAGAACTGCCACATGAAAATACACAGATTACATAGCATAGGTCCATGATAACGGTGGGGAAAAATGACAGTGACTCCCTGAAGAGCTGTAGATTTCCTGCTGCTCCCTGGGTGAGTGTACCTCTCACAGCTCATCCACTTACATACATTTCCAGGATTCAATGGAGCTGAGAACCCTCCCCAAAGAATCGTCATCCATTTTTCAGCATGTGTTGGTCCTTTGCTTATTTCCATTACCAAAAAGTATCCTATTATAAATGCAGACCACAAGGGTCACTTGCCAACTGATGCACATTTAAGCCAGTCCCAGCTGCTAGGAATAGCTATCAATAACTGCCACAAATATTTGCACGCAAATTGTTGCATGAGCATGAGCTTTCATTTCTTTGGGATAGACACCAGAGAGCGGAATTGTTAGGTTATACAGTAATTACATGTTTATGTGTTTTAGAAACTGCTGAATTATTTTCCAAACTGGCTTCTGCATGTCACCTTCATTGTCAGAGGGAAAAGAACACATGGCTACCATGCCCAGGGTGAGCTCTTCACAAAAACCAGCCTGGGATAAAGGCCCTAGCTCCCTTGTCCCTTGGTATAAAAACTCCAGGCTGTGTGCCTTCACAAGCATGACTCAGCTTCCATTATCCACCATCATACATTGCTAAAATCCTCACTGTCTTTCCAAGAACAGTTGGCCTTCTCCACCTATAGGTATCACATGCACAAATAAACTCATCAGAGAGTAAGAATATTTAGGGGGAAACCCTATATCTATGCTTAATATGTACAAACTTTCATTCTTATCATTGTCCCCAAAAAGATATACAGTGATACTCGCCTGGTTTGCACAAAGCCCTGAGTCCAATTCCTCAGTACCACATACACAGTAAAAGCTGGTAGTGGTGCTGTGGCTCAAGTGGTAAAGTGCTAGCCTTGAGAAAGCCCACGGAGGATGCTCAAGCTCAGAGTTCAAGCCCCATGACTGACGAAAAAAATCACAATTTTTATACAAGCACATTTCTTCCTAAAGTACACAAAAAAATTGATCTTTGTATACATTTGATATTCTCAAGGTAGCTCAAATAGATGTAAAGATAGTGTTTGTGGTCTGTTTCCTTTTAAGACACTAAAAGAGTTATTCCAGTGTTCTTCATGTCAATATCTATCATATGTACATATACAACATATGAAGATACATATGCTTGTGGCTAGTGACACATGCATTTATGCATATAGATAAATCATATACATATATATCCTTTCATATTTCACTTAGTCTAAATATATTACACATGTATATTAACTTTTAGACATATACCAGCATTTTCACATGCATTTACAATATTGCATTTCAGATATATATTACTTTATAGTTTTCAATATGTCTCAGGCATATATTAACTTGGCAAACATTATTTTTCACGTGCATTTATATATAATATATGAGATTTACATATATATATCATCCTGTATATCCCATTTTCTGTTAGCCATTTTAAGGAATTTGAGAGTAGAAGGCATTTTGATTTTTAAATGGGATTCACAAATGAAGTCTTGATCCACAAGTCATCATCTTGAGGTTAACTGGTGATGTCTACCAACAAAAAATGCATTCTGTTTTTCCCTGTCTAGACCAAAGTCCAGGCTGGCAAAAGTTTGCCAATTTCATCTAAATTGTCTTCACTGAAGGAACATTTTTAAACCCAGTATTTTTATATGGGAGATGGTGTTTTTCCTAAGAAAATGAATGAGTTCAATTGGATTGGAACACTGTCTTTCTCATTTTAAGAGAATATTGTCATTGAAAAAAATGAGATACCAAATAATAGTTTGTATGTTTCTTCTGGGGTCTAGAAAGACAGTTTAAGTTAAACGAGAAAAGACTATATCATCAGGTGCTACCATTATATTTGATGAAATTTCAAAAAGCATTTTCTCCAATCTACAGCAAATTCACTCAGACATTGTCACCAAACTCATGCTAATAAATAATTACTGATAAAAATGCAGAAGACTAAATATCTCTTTCCTGGGGAAAAATTAACTCATCCTTTATCTTTTTAAAACTGGAAAAAAAACATATTTTCACTGAAGTAACTAGGACAGTCATCTTACATGTAGAGAAATTGTGGTCTTTAAATAACCATTTCTTATAAGGGTTAATGCCACACAATTCAGAAACTGACTCTGTCTTTGCTGTAAAGACTCATTAAACTGATTTCAAGAAAGAAAAAAATAAAAGGCCTTTTCAAGTCCAACGTGCTCTGAAATCCACATGACATACACAGGAAGCTATCAGTGGAAGTTCTACTGCATAGTCACAGCTACCTGAACCAATAGACACCAGGTCATCCAGATGGTAAGGGAAAAACACCATCAAGTACACTGGCCAATGGAAACGTCTGCATCACATGCATTTAACCAGTTGTTAACCTCATCGGTCTGCCTACATTTCCTTACCCGTTAGTCTCCATTGTCAAGTAAGGTAGCATCATTATTGTGAGAGCTCTGTTTTTGAGGAAGTTTGTTTACACCAGCATTGCCACAAACACCTAAGAATTACGCCTTGAATTTGATGAAAGCCGCAGCATTGCTAGGCAACAGGAAGTTTCCAGCACCACTGTGGTCACCTGTGCCAATAAGTGGACACACCACATGGGGTCCCTTGAGTGGCTGAACTTCATTACAACCACACATCACAATACCACATCTACCATTCTTTCCTAGTATTTAACCTGCATTCATTTTGCTATAAATTTTATATGGAAAAGAAAGAGCTGGGGTTTTGCTTCATCCCAGTGATGTGAGGCCCCCTTGAACCACTGACCCAGCTAAACGGATGACACCCGAGCAGCTATTTCACCCCAGATCGCCAGGGCCCAGTAATTTCACATAAAGAAATAATGGAAAGGACTGCCGGCCTTGAACAGCTAATGAAGGATTTTTATGTGTGGTGATGCCTCATGAACACCGTTTCTCATCCACTCATTTGGTCCCCATGGCTAGCAAGATTCTTGTGATCCTTTCTCAATTCACTGGGCTCAGGCTGCCTCCTTTGTGAATAATTGAAGGCAGAGTCTCCTGCTGTATCTGATTCAAAGGACATCTTAATATATTGAATTATAATATGTGGAATACCTTTTAATTCATACTTTTGTTTCTCACATTTCATTTGTCTTTTTTTAATACCCTGTATTTTCTTATTTTTTTTAACTCATTCACATATGCTCTTTGTACAATAAAAAATAATAAACATGTAGGGGCTGGGAGTTTGGCCTAGTGGTGGAGTGCTTGCCTGGCATGCATAAAGACCTGGGTTCAATTCCTCAGTACTGCATACATAGAAAAAAGCCAGAAATGGTGCTGAGGCTCAAGTGGTAGAGCTCTAGCCTTGAGAAACTCCAAGGACAGGGCTCAGGCCCTGAGCTCAAGCCCAGGACTGGCAAAATAATAATAACAATAATAATAATAAACATGTAAAAATAATAATAATAATGGAAAGGGGCTGGGAGCATGGCCTACTGGTAGAGTGTTTGCCTAGCATGCATGAAGCCCTGGGTTCAATTCCTTGGTACTACATACACAGAAAAGGTGGAAGTGATGCTGTGGCTCAAGTGTGCACCCTTGAGAAAGCCCAAGGGCAGTGCTCAGGCCCTGATTTCAAGTCCCAGAATTGGCAAAATAATAATAATAATAACAATAATAATAATAATAATAATAATAATGGAAAGAGCAAAACTAAGCCAACAAAATAAATGACAGTGAACTAAAATTCTACACATCAGCCACAGCTCTTCGGCCCTCCATTTTCATGGTTTGTTTTTTTTCCAGTCTCCCAGGTGACACACTTGGAATCCTTATCATTTTGGTATCAAATGCAGTATGTGATATCTAAGTTTCTCTATCCACTTTTTGTCAGCATGGTGTGTCCTAATTTCCACTGTTTGTTAGTACTCTAACCCAGGGAACCTACATCTGAATGTCTGCATATATGTACATTGCCTAACTAGTTTTCAGACAGTTCCCTCATTCTCAATTTACTACTGTTACATCCATTTTTTCACACTTGCAGCTCAAGCATATGCACTAGTCCCTTACTATCTGCAGAATCCCCCCATGTCTCTGCCCTGTGTGTCTTGGGTAAGATACTGGAGCATCTTGGTTTTAATCCCAGTTCTGCTATTGATTTCTTATGAAGATTTGCGCAATTTCCTTTCGCCCACTGAGCTTCAATAGATTCTCACGAGGAAAAAAACCACAGGAATAACAAAATCTGCTTTGCTTGGTTATAATGAAAATTCAGTAGAATACCTATTGCCAGTGAGTTGGTACTGCTCATTTACACTTATTTTCCCTTTGTTTATATTCGTCCTTAGATTGGAATGGCTACTCTGCAAACCTCTAATAAGGTATTAGCAAGAGGGGGACCACTGGGTGGAACCTGCCTGGAGCCATGGGACCTTTCTAGCAAATCCCAAATTTCACCTTTTCCTGTATCTGATTTTAAGACTAGAAATGGAAATTCTCCATTCCTACAAAATTATTTCCTATCAAGAGCAGTCCTTACCCATCATCCTATTTCTCAAACTTCCCATAAGCATGGTAAATGCTAATAATTCTGAAATCAACAAACACTCATTCCAAAATCAACCAATATTAATCCCCTGCTTATTTATTGCCAGGCACTGAGTGGATGGCACTCACGATATACCCAGAGAGGTGACTATTAGTGATGCTACCAGGAGTTTGACAAACACAAACAAGAAAGATGATGAGTAGGTTGATAAAAAAAAATAATAATATGATACTCAGGAAACAGAGGGGGCCAGACTTAGGTCAAGGATTAAGTAACTATGTGAAGGAAGAACTTCGAACCTAAAACTCTCCTATGAGGAAGAATAGCCTTGATCTTTTGCACTGGAGGAAAACCTGAAGGCACAGAGACAGAGCCCTGGGAGCTGAGACACAGCATGTGCAACAGTCTCAGTGAAACAGCAGGATCCAAAGTTCCATAGCTGAAGTTTGGGTTGGGGTGAGGACTGTGGAAAAGGAAGGAAGGTATTAGGTAAAGGGACACCCATGAGACAAGGACATGACTTTGTACTTTAAGGGAAAGCAAGAGTGTGGATGGTTTAACGCTGGGATTTTAACCAGCTGGGTTTGCTGCTGTTTAGCTTATATATAGCTTTGAGTGACTTGGCATTCAGCCATGTATGCTGTGGCATGTTCTAAGCCTATGGTGTGAAAGATGGCAGGTGACCCTTCTTATGGGTCTGGGCAGCAGAGCTGAGAGTGGCAGGCTGTGAGGTAAGAAGAAGGCATTTCGCTCCACAGAAACAACATAAACCCCACAGAAAGGAAAGGAAAGCAAGAGAGCCAAACAAAGGAACCCCTGCGCTTACTTATTTCATAGAATCATCCCTGGTCACCATCTACTGCTAGCCTTTCTGAATCCTACTGAAGAGGAAGAGCAGGGTGGGCTTTGAGGTGTCATGGATCCTGGTCTTGAGAGCCTGAAGCAGCTCTTGTGGACTGAGACATCAGAGTGGGGTAAATACAAAGCTTATCTTTTATTTATCACCTCTCACCCAGGCAACTGACACAACCTCCCTGAGTCTCATCTTCCTGGATCTCACGTGGTGGTGAACATTACCTTTGAGCACATCTGATCAGCCTCTAGACCACACAGGGGAGCTTGTGCATGCGCAGGCTCTCACATTGCTCAGCATCAGACTCTCTGGGTCCTACACCAAGGACCTACATCAAGAAATGCAGAACTGAGAACTAAGAAGCCTGCTCATAGCTGGGCACAGTGGCTCACATCTATAATCTTAGCTACTCAGGAGGCTGAGATCTGAGGATCATGGTTTGAAACCATTCCTGGCAGGAAAGGCCACGAGACTCTTATCTCCAACTAACCACCAGAAAACTAAAAGTGGCACTGTGGCAGAGTGCACTGGGGGTTTGAACTCATGGTCTTGAATTTGCTAGGCAGGCAGTCTACTGCTTGCATCACACCCCCAGACCATGTTTTGTTTTGATTGTGTTTCCGATGGGGCTGGCCTTGGACTGTAATCCATCCACTTATGCTTCTCACAGAGCAGGGATCACAGAGTGTGTCACCCCACCGTGCATGTGGCTTAAGATGTGGAACTCACTAGCAGTTTTCCAGTGCTGGCTTTGAACTGTGGTCTACCAGATCTCCACCTGTTCAGCAGCTAGGATTCTAGACATGAAGCCACCTGTTTCTCTGAGTGTGAATTCTTGAAGTGGCAGAAAGTAAGTAAATGTTTTAACTTGAGGGTATGTGCTTGGTTCTTATTTCACAGTTGATATTCACACAGAGAGGAATATGCTACTAATTAAGTATTCATTGAGATCGTTTCCTCCCCTCCCCCCAGACAAATACATAATTAAGATGTCAGGGTATGCACGTCTGAATGTGTGTATATGTGTGCCAGAGAAAGATAGAGACAGAGAGGGACAGAGAGAGGCAAAGACAGACAAGAGAAACAGACAAACAGAAAAAGCTCCTTCTATCATATGCTATTATATGAGTGGTAGATAGAATTTGTGACAACAAATTTGCTGCTGACCTATTTTCATATATAAGGTTAGCAACCCAAACTGTACTTTCTCCATTTGCATGAAATTCATCAGGACAGGCTGCCTGTGTGCGTCTTCTTCCTCTCCAGCCAGAGCTGCTGCTCCCTGAGGAAGACAAGAGTCCTCATGCCCCAAATAGGAAAGGATTGGTGCTCGGAGATAAGTCACCTGCTCCCTCAGAAGGGAAAAGCCAAGCTGGGTGCTGGTGGCTCTCCCCTAGAATCCTAGCTACTCAGGAAACTGACATGTGTGGATCATGCTTTGAAGCCAGCTTAGGCAGAAAACTCCACAACTCTTCTCTCCACTTAACTGTCAAAAGGCCAGAAGTGGCTCAAGTGACGGAGCATGAGCCTTGAGCAAAACAAGGCAAGCAAGAGCACAAGTCCCTGAGTTCAAACTCCAGTATGGACATAAAAGAAAGACAGAAATGAGCCAGCTCTGTAGATAACGGGGTTCAGATGGCTTCCTTGACACTTCTGTGAGGGCAGGGACAGTGTTCAGGGGAAATGTGACAAATTATCTGATTGAGAAGCTGAATTAATGAATTAAATCCAAGCTTTATTACTTCCCATGAGACATCCTGCTTCATCAACACCTCTCAATTCACCAGGCTCTAGAATCTTCTCCAAGCTATGACAAGGTAAACTCACATCAGATCTTGAAAAAAGATGTTAAGTGATGATCACAGATCACAGCTACCCAAAGGCTGGAATTCTAAAATAACAGGAGTAGGAAACAGAAATTTGTATTCATCTTCATCCCTCTTACAAAAGAGGAAACATCTCTTATAAAGAAGGAGGGACTCTAGCCAACGGTTGACTTCATTTTGATAAAACAAACAAACAAACAAAAAAACCAACTCTGTGCTGGACAAGGTGAAGATGCATCCAGGAGAAGAGAAGAGAAAATGAGAGCTCAGAAGGAGACTACGGACCCCTCACAGTGACTTTTTTCTGGTAGACCCCATCCATAAATCTCATTGTTCAAACTCACCAGAGTGCTTACAGAAATGTCGTGCACAGCCCTTGGTGAGGAGCTTTCTGTCACTGCTCTCCAGGGGAGGAAACCAAGGCAATAAGTTAGGCTTAGGGAATGTCCATGCAGAGGTCGTGGCGTGTGTGCTGATTCCAGGACACTGGTATTGAGCTTGGGTTGAATTTAGTTAAATCGTTTAAAGTTGCCTGAATCATAGCAACATAAATTTTTATTTTGAAGTTTTTGTTGCTGCTATTGTTTGCCTTTTTTTGTTTTTTTGGGGGGGGCAGGGGTAACTAATTGTTTTTGACTAGTAGTTGTGACAGCAAATTTATCAACTAACATGTTGGCTAACTTACTTCACATTTATAAATTGGCATGCCTTACACCACTGCTACTTTGAGTGACAGATTCACACAACTCAAATTGAAGGAATAGTCACATCAACAACACTGCTATGGCTCTGGGGCATAATACTTGTGCCTCCGTGGCTGAGAGGGCATGTATTGCTGATTTACTGCACCCTGAAGAGATTCACGCTCTCTGAGATAAATGATGTGTTCCCTTGGGGAACAAACCCAAGTCATTCCTAGAAAACTACTGAACCATTATCAACAGTATTCTTTCACACCATTCTCAGGGCACAGCTGCTAATAGGGACTTCACACCTCCAGCCCTTTCAACAGCAAAGCAGCCTGCAAGCCCAGTCACAAGTCGGCACCCATTGAAGAATAAATTCAGCAAGTGTCCTAGCACACTGATCACCACACACCAGGGCTCAGTGTCACCACACCAAAGGCACACAAGTTAGCCCTTCCAAACGACCTACCAATTAAAGAAGGTCAGAGGGAAAGAAGAGGAAGGAGGAAGGGAAGGAGGGAATGGAAAGAGCTTTGCTCAATGGAATCAATGTATACCTTGAGTAGGTGGTGCCGCCCAGATCCCTTTCAGTGGATACCTGAGCAATGTAAAGTTTCCTTATTCCGTGATGGACACAGAAATCATGGAGCTATTAGAGTCTGGCAGGAAACCATAACATCAAAAACCCCTTCTTTCACAGGGATGTATATGCATGATATATATGCATATTATATATATCGTCTCTTTCCTTACACTTCAGTCTAGTCAAATAGCACTTTTCTCCTCCATAAAACACATAAAATTACCTATATATCTATCGAACCAGAAACAGTTTCTATAACAAAATGTGTTTATTTGCTCTGCTTCAAGCCCCCCAAATGAATTAACGTTCCCATAAACATCTCCTGATCAATGTTATGCAGCCCACTCTGTGATCCAGAGGTTGGGACAGGGGGAGGCTGGGGACAAGGGAGGCTGGGGATGAAGGAGGCTGGGAATATGGGAGGCTAAGGGCAGGGGAGGAAGAAGACAAGTTGACAACTCACCATTTGATTGCTATACCAGTATAGCGATGACCCCTTCAGTACTACCCAGAACTTTTTCCATTTGTTACTCAGGAAAGTTCCCTTCTCCTTTTTCTTATACAGCCACCCCTGGCAGTCAGCATGTCCCAGGTCTTTACATGATATCCTTCTTCGACTCATCATGAAAAATCCTGCAACGGTGACATGAAGAGGTTAGTATCACTCCCTGGATGTGACAGAGACACAGAGAGAAGCAACTTTGACTTGTTTACCTCCCTGGATTTCGATTTTTTTTTTCACTAAGATTTATGCAAAATAAATGCAAAACAAAACTGAGAGAGAACACGAGGACTGACTTATTTTTAAATTATAGTCCATGTCTAGAAGGTATAAAATCTGAGCAAAGAAGGTAACAAGACTGGCTGGCAAGTATTGGTCTGAGAATATGATTTACCAAGAAGAAGTTGGAAACATTAAAATCTCCCGGCTGGCAGATACACTATTGCAGTCACAAGGCTCCTTCCGACAACACTCGCCTGGTTATGCAATAGGCATGCAAGGGTTAAAGCCCACCCAAAACCACAGCCCCTTGCTCACAGCACCAGCTCCTCTAAGCTCCAGTGACAGACATCCCACCACACCACGAGGGATTCATTCAAATGAACAGCATGGCGGTGTTTCTTAAAACCAACCCCCAAATAACTAAAAATTAATCTGACATCCACCTCCTGATAGGACCATTTGAACAGACAGAATCTGATTCCCAAGAAAGCATACAGGAGAAAATTCACACACACACACACACACACACACACACACACACACACACACACACACACACACACATACACACGTCAAAGAAACAAAGGACGAGATATAATTACCTTGAGTTTTCTTCCTCGGCTTCTGACGCAAAGGGACCTGCTGAAAATGCAGGAAGGAAAGAAAAGAGGAAATTTCTGATTGTGTTGTAACATTTGTAAAGAGAGAAGGAGGGAGGAGGTGGCAGTGTTTATCAGCAGGCTGGATTCTAAAAAAAAAAAAAAAAAAGCTCTTCAAGCAGAGCTTAAGGGGACCTACTGGCTGAGACACTAGGGTGCTCATTAGAATGGATATACATTGAGCCCAAAAAACAAAACAAAACAAAAAGTCAGAGAACATTTACCACTAATCTTTCCTGTTTCACTCCTCTGCAGCGCTCACTGCCACCTGGCCATGTTCACAGAAGCTGCCAAAAATCTTAAATATTTCCCATTTGACATGCTTGTAAAAAGCAGACAGCACAAACCCAGGCTCACAAACCCAGATTCTTGTTTTGTAATTTCTGCATAATGATGATTTTTTAAAAAAATAAGCCTGAAGATAGTTTTTATAATCTCAAAATATTCTAAATTCTCATTGGACTAAGCTTACTGTCCTGCTACTACCCAAAGCTGCACTTAAAGTCTATGAACTGAAATTATGTGTCTCCTTTCAGGTGATCTCACGAACTCCCAGACCACTGTATTAAGAAATTATTAGACTGGCAAAGTTAAATTTCTTACTCTATCTTTATCTCTGAATAGTTCTCTCATGTTTTATTGAAGATAAATTTGTTATCAGATTACTCCATTCTGGCTCTTCAAATATTCAAGTCAGACATATGACAACATAATTAAAATATACCCTAAACCATATGAGCTCTCCAAATATTCAAGTCAGATCTAAGGCAATATATCTAAAATATACATAATCCATGCTGACTTTTTGAATATTCAAAACAGACATCTGACAACATTCCTGAAGCACACCTATTTTTCACAATACATTTTAATATAATTTTATTATTAGTAAGATGGTATACAGGCAGGTTACCATTGCATAAATCAGATGAGTACAGCTCTTTTCAGTCAATGTCATCCCTTCCTTCACTTTTCCCCAGTCTCTCCATCTTTTCCCTGCCCACAGTGACAATACATTTTAAACAATTTGTATAAAAACGGACTAGAAACAAAACTAGGAAACAAGAAACCAATTGATTTCACATTTTTATGCATCACATTATGTGCACATGTATGCAAAAAGAATTTTAGCTTGAACAAATTTTGTATTTCTTCAGCAATATTTAACTGAATTTCCTTAGGTTAAAATAACTTGCCTTTATATTAATAAGTAGAGAAGTTAAGAAAAAATTCAAAGGCACGAAATTGTTTGTTCTAAAAATTGGTAGGTAATCTTAAGAAATTTTATGGTCATCATGACGTACCTGGTATATACTGTATATCTGACTATTCTAACAGCTACTTATGAGATTCTAATGTATGTTTAAAGGAACAATGTTATCAAAATGAATAAAATTGGCGGGCCCCAATGGCTCATGCCTGTAATCCTAGCTACTCAAAAGGCTGAGATCTGAGGATCCTGGTTCAAAGCCAGTCCAGGCAGGAAAGTCCATGAGATTCCTATCTCCAATTAGCTATCAAAAAAGAAGGGAAAAATCCAGCAGTGGAGCTCTGGTTCAAGTTCACGTGATAGAATACTTGCTTTGAGCAAATAAATAAATAAATAAAAAGTCCAAGGATGATGACTAGACCCTGAATTCAAACCCCAGGAATGGTGCATGCACACGTACACACACACACACACACACACACACACACACACACACACACACCACCGATTTTTTTTTTTTGCTAGTCCTGGGGCTTGAACTCAGGGCCTGAGCATTGTCCTTGGACACATTTTGCTCAAGGCTAGCATTCTACCACATGAGCCACAACACCATGTAGTATCTAGGAATCGAACCCAAGGCTTTGTGCATGCTAGGTAAGAACTTTACCACTAGGCTCAGCTCCTGGTTCTGAACACTAATATTTTTTATAGACCAAATATTTTTTAAAAGATCAAAATAACCCACTTACTGCGTATGTGCAAGATTTTTTTTGCCCAAGTTTGCATAACATTTCCTTAACTAAAACTTAACTATGAGCCAGAATCAAAGGTGAAGAGAGTGCACAGATTTAAGAAGAAGTAAGCTTTGGGAAATTTGGGATTCAGCAGTCCCCAGGGATTGGTGTTTATGTGAGTGAGTGTGTGTGTGTGTGTGTGTGTGTGTGTGTGTGTGTGTGTGTGTGTGTGTGCAGAAAGAGGAGTCATCCATAGTTACTCCTGGAGTGCTCCAGACCCAGACCCATGACAAGATGGTACCTTCACAGAGTGACACTTCCTCCGCTTATTTTTGAAGGAGAGCATCCCCTGAGCCACACAGCCCTGTCCAGAAACAAGTCATTCACTGTCACCTGTTTTCCCTGGCCAGAAACGACTGCATTCTACAGAAATAACAAACTGTGAGTTTGGGTTTCACTTAGGAGATGTGACTTTGAAATCTTAACTGGTTCCTGTGCGAGATGCATTTCACTCCCTGCCACAGGAAGTAGAACCCACAAACTAGTCAGTTTTAAAATCATAATGTGCTTTTTTTTCACTAGGTAGGTTAAAGTAGTAGCAGCCAACAAAACATTTTATGAGGGAATTTGAAAGAGGAAGATTAAAATTTGGATCACAGGGGCCAGGAGTTTGGCCTAGTGGTAGAGTGCTTGCCTAGCATGCATGAAGACCCAGGTTCGATTCCTTGGTACCACATGCGTAGAAAAAGCCAGAAATGGTGCTGTGGCTCAAGTGGCAGAGTGCTAGCCTTGAGGAAAAAGCCCAAGGACAGTGTTCAGGCCCTGAGTTCAAGCCTCAGGACTGGCAAAAAAAAAAAACCTTGGACCACAATGCTGAGAGCCTAATATATTACTTTCCCATCCTGCTTTATTCTAGTTTGGATGTTTAGATCTATTCTGACAAGTTTAAATTTTCTCTTTGTTCTAAAATTGGGGGAATATTTTTCATTGGGTCATATTGTTAGAGTATCTCACTTTGTTACCTGATATATCAGATATATTTGTATTTGGTTATTTGAAATTGGTTAGGGAAGGGGGGAAAACAAGATGAGGGGTGGGGGCAGGGGGAGGGAAATGGGGACCAAGACATTTGAAAGGGTATCAATGTATGTGAATTAATGCACCTTCTATCTGGCAAATATCATGTAACCCTTGTATTAATTACAATAAAAAATATATGAAAAAAAGAAAATATCTATTTTATTTTTATTGACGATGTACACTTTTACCAACTTAGATGATGTGTCATAAACTATATGCATAGAAATATTCAAAGGAACCTCCTTTGATGCAGAATAATGGAGTTTATGAGGTTACAAGTGATACTGACTTCTAATCTATAGTTGCTAAATTCTGTATCCACTATTTAACTCAAGGTGTATTAAAATTCAGAATAAGACAGTTTTTCACTGAATATTATATTTCATAGTAACTGATATTCACCAAAAATTATGGAGTGATATGTTGGTAAGTGGGCACTCTGGTTCAAGGAGCCCTTGTCTGTGTTATTTGCTATTTCCCATGGTATGATTCTTCTCCTTGCAGGCACTTCATTTTATTTTTTTCAAATCTGTTGCTCATTTTTAAACAATGATGCTTAAACAACAATGCCAAAAGGCAAACCTAAAATGCAAAAAGCCTGAACTCTTAGGAACATTTCTCCAAACATGTATCTTCTCCATGAACAACTTTTCTTATTCCTTGAAAACTAATCTCAGTTTTTAAAAGAAAATTATAAAATTTTGCCTGAGATTATACACTCACAGGATTAGATGTGCCTAGCATGGATATGGGTTTCATGTCTAGAACCACAAGAAAAAAAATACTTGGCTTAATTTTTAGAAGAATAATCACCAAACATTTTCCCTAATGCATTAATGTGGGATGAAAAATATCTCTATACTTTAACAATGAAGATGGATAATAGACATTTTGAGTTTGGATAAGGCCATCTAGGATATGAATAGAATAACAGTGGCCTCGAGTCACAAACTGAAGTTAGTTGACATGTGAACAAAAGAAAAGAAACCCCTCAGGAAGATTAAGCAAAAACAGCCAAAGACAAAGGCAGAACAAGGAGTGCCGTGGAAGTGAGACAGAGATTCAGAGAAAGGTGGATTCAAACCACATATTTCTACTGATATAAAACAGAAAGGACTCAGCCTGACAGTTGTGGCTCACGCCTATCATCCTGGTTACTTAGAAGGCTGAGATCTGAGGACTGCAGTTCAAAGCCACCCTGGGAAGGAAATCCCATGAGACTCTTACCTCCAATTAATCACTAACAGCCAGAAATAGAGCTATGGCTCGAGTGGTAGAACACTCCCCTTGAGCAAAATAACTCAAGGACAATAACCAGGCCCTGGGTTCAAGCTCCAGAGAAGGCATAAATAATAATAATAATAATAATAATAATAATAATAATATCATAATTAAAGAGTATAGAAAAAAAATTACTGTGTGAGGTTGTAAGACAAACTCCAGTGAAGTGGGGGATAAGTAGGAATTGGGGAAATAAACACAGGATAGCAGAGTAGTCTTTCGCGAATCCTCATTAAATGTCATGAAGTTTAGGAGAGCTTTGTACAAAGCAGGAAGAATGCTACATGCTCCCTTCAAACCAAACCCCCTATGCATGAAGTCATGATTACAGTGAGATGGAGATTCAAGAGCGGGAAGTGATTTAACAGGACAGTACTAAAAGCATCCATTAGATTCATATTCTGACTTATTAAATGCACATTTACTTCTAACGTCAGCCAAGTTAGGTGACATGAACATTGTGCCAAGGCATTTCTCACTCCAAAATTGGCACCTCCATAAAGAGGGAAAATCCCTTTTATTAACTGACTTTATGCTTGAACCCATATGAAGAGTTGGCCTGTTACAGTATCTTAAAGGGAAAATGGACTTTGGTGAATCAATCTCTACGACAACCTAAACTACTTCAAAACCACAGTACTTTCCACAGCATCCTGTCTCGACTGTCTCTTCCAAATACTGCCTGCGAATTTGGAGTACATGAAGTAGTAGAGCTGAGACAGAGCATCATGGGAACAAAGGTAGCGAATGAGCCCCTCCCAGCCCTATCCCATAATGGATTCCATTCTGAGCAAGAGTACAAGACATTGTGTGACTCACATGGCACATTCAGAACACTTTTACTACAGCTATTCCAACCCAGGATTATGTTGCTCTAACCTAAACACCAGTGCATAATGTTTTGACTCTTTTCAGTTGAGCACATAGGTAAAAAGCTAAACTCCTCACTCCATCCCTAAACACTGCCACACTGCCAAGACAGAGTGAGGGGAAGATGGGTTCTTGGGGGGCAGAAATCATGCCTGGGGTAGCAGCTGCCTATGCTAACCACTTAAAGACCAAGTTCTAAATGCTTCATGAACAGTGAATGTAGGTCTTTCTTGTGAAGCAAACACAGGAAGTAGCAGCCTACATGAACATCGCTCGCCTCCCACAGACAAGCCCAGACTGCAGCTAGCAACCCCATCACAGGGCCAGACACAAACAATCACATGTTGGCTGTTGGCTGAACTTTTCCTTATCGGCATAAACACTGAACACAGGAAACACAACATATGTAGAAACTTCTTTCAGGGGAAAGTTTTCATCTGTTATTTTTGTCTTGTGATATTATGTAATGAAGTGATTTTATGTAGATTTCTTCAGAAAACATTATAATATAGTTTTGATCTGAGACAATTTTAGCATTGCCTTTTCTCCACTAAGACCATCTCTACGCACAGAACATTTAGGTGCTTTGGTAGAACAATTGCGGATAACAGTCAAATGGAGTTTATTCTCTCATCCTGGCCATCCTTAAATTAGCTTCTTTTGTTTGTAAGCTATCAAACTTAGATTTTTTTTTTACTTCCTGTCTCCTTTCTCTGTCTTCTGGATTTATTTGGTTTCATTGCTCATTTCAGGCAACTGTTTTCTATCTTTCTGAATCAATAATATATCTTTTAAAAGAAACAGAATAGAATGATTTATGTATTAGGCAAAATATTATTCCTAACATTTACCTTGATCAGAAAACATTTCTTTTGGTGGTACTGAGATTTGAAATCAGGGACCTGTAATCATTAGGCAGGCACTCTACCACTGAGCTATGCCTACAGCCCTTTTTGGTACTGTTCTTTTGTCTGTCTGTTTGCTTGTTTAGGCCAGTCCTGGGCCTTGAACTTTGGGCCTGAGCAATGTCCCTGAGCCTCTTTTGCTCAAGGCTCTACCAGTTGAGCCACAGTACCACCTCTGGCTGTTTCAGAGTAGTTAATTGAAGATAAGAGTGGCATATACTTTCCTTTTCCAGTTGGCTTTGAAACAGGATCCTTAGATCTGTGTCCTGAGCCAAAGGCACCAGCTTGGCTGTTTTTGACAAACATCTCACTTCCTACCTGAGCATGGGCCTGGACTATAATCCTCCTATGTTTCATTTCCTTCTGTAGCTAGCATGACATGTGTGTGCCACATACCCACCTTCCTCCTGCAAAGGAATCTCACAGACTTTTCAGCTTAAGTTTGTGATCTTCTTAGTTTCAACCTCCAAAATAGCTGGGATAATATGTGCATGTTCTGTCACTGGGCCCAGCTTTTAAGACTAGAGAATATTTAAGTCTTAGAAGCAGTAGAAACTGGTGATTTCACCACTTTTGGTTCTCCTTTATAACTCTGCTGCTTCCTTTAGAAGAGATAAAACAAGAGACAAACAACTCAGCCTAACAACAATGAGAAGAGGGCAGTGTTAACACATATAAAATTCATATAAAATTTCAAATTCTATAAGAGTTTAGTGTTTAGACCCAGAGCACCCCATCTAAACCTCAATGATTAACTACAAGGTCATCGCACAGAAACAGCAAACAGAAGACCTAATGGTGCCCTCCATCCCCAGGGGGCCATCACCTGCTCCTCTTCCCACCCCAGTGCCAGCCAGAACACTCAACACGTGCAGGTCTGTAAATGTTAGCTTAGTGGAAATGAAGTGTAGTCTGATGTGGTTAGGCCAAAGGTGTCAAACCCACTGAAATTACCTAGCACAAGAACACGTCTCCTGTGCTGCGTTTTATTTAGGCAACAAATGACAGCAGAAAATTGATCTCATTTCCTGAATGGAAAAATAAAATAGAGTAACCACTGGAAAGTCAGCTGGAAGAAATGTTCTGAGAGATGTTCAGCCTTACCACGTAGGCATGGATGGTGATGGGAGAAGTAACAGGTAATTGCCACGCAAGCAGAGTGGAGCTGATGAAGCCTGTAGGATAGAGGATGGCTCGTGGAATGAGAACAGTCCAGAAATAGCCCGTTTCCATGAAAGAACAGAATGTACTGGAGCCTTGATAAATGGAAGCAAGTTCCACGTTATGGTTGTAATGACTCTGTATGTGGGATTGTATGGATCATGGTACCATCCCTTGATTGTCTTGTCTGTGATTATTCTGTCTAGTGGGGATGGCATATAGCTCAGTGGCAAAATGCTTGCCTAGCAAGTACAACATCCTGGCTTGGATCCCCAGTACCAAAAATCAGAAGGCATAAAAGAGAGACAGAGACAGAGACACAGAGACAGAGATTTATAACTTGACTAAAGTCAATTAAAGATCCAATTCTCCTCTATTACTGTGTTCCAAAGGGATATAATCAGGATGGATATTAAAAGTGTATTTCAAGGCATGAATGAACTGCTTAAAGTGCTTAAATTCTTAATTTCTCTCTGCTACCTTAATTTCTATTTTGTTTTAAACATGTGAGATGAGTGATTTCTTGTTGGAAAATGTAAAATAATATAAGAATTGCAAACTTCCTGAGAGCCTGGCAACCCTTGTGGTTTCTTTCACTTCTTTGCTCTATGTCCCCTGTGCAGGTATACTCACATGCCACATGCACAGATGTTGATATGTACATGCATTGTAACATTGTTCGTAAATTTCAGAGGCCCTGATTTTTAGCCTTCCCGATGTCATTGTCTCGGGTCTGTGATATCCATTTGTTTTCACCCTATACTATGTAACTTTCTTTTAATATCCTGCATTTATACTTATATATCTACCTGCAACCTCATTTAATCTCCCACTTCCTCTTATTTATCTTTATCAGGATGATTCACATCTCTGTTAGCAAAAACACCCATCCATTAGTGTCTAAGTGGCCATGCATTTCTTTTCTCATTGTCTTAGATGGTAAATTTCCTACACTATAGCTGACTGTAATCTGTGTTTTTCTGTCCTATCTCCGAAAGTTCCCACTATTTTTTTCATCACTAACAAGCTTTGCTTCCTTGCCTAGAATTAGCATCAAATTCAAAGTACTGCTCATAGCTCTCTCTATTCTAGGGTATGAAATTGTCAGCATACCAAGCTGATGACTTAGCAGCTGCCTGCTGTTCAATGTCATCCCCTTCCAGGAGTTGTTCAAGTCGTTAGCTTCAGGTCTCCAGCATGACTGTGATGCCCTGCCTAAACCATCTCTGCCTCATTTGCCTCTGGATGCCATCATCCATCCTCTTGATCTGGCCAGAAGCCTGTACACTGGTCTCCTAACACGTTACTTTCGATTCTGCTTTTAGCTCTATTTCAATAGCTCTCTCTGTGGATCAACGTGAAGTCCCGTGGTTGCCAAGAGAGGCACACTCCACAGTCCCACACCAATCCTCATTTCCTTCTATGAGAAACACCACACTGCTCGCATAAACTTGCTAATTCCTCCTATATCAATTCCTCCCATCAAACCCAGATACTACACTTGCTCAATTACTAACCTATCTTGGCAAGTATATGACCATATTCTTGTTTCTAAAAAAACACCTTCAATAGCAATTACTGTAATTTCTTCCTATGGAAGTTACCTTAGAGATTGTACTAATACTATATTTAGCATCATCTTAAAACAAATAATTTGATTCAATAGATGGGTATCTTTCTTGGCCTTTAGCCACATATCTTACATTAGTACCAGACCGTAAGGCCTCTGAAATTTGACCATAGGTGTCTTGGATTCCATTGTAGCTAATAGAGGATAATAAAGAAATAAAAAGTTCCTTTCCTTTAAAAATGGACTTATAGGCCAGGAGTTTGGCCTAGTGATAGAATGCTTGCCTAGCATGCACGAAGACCCAGTTCAATTCCTCAGTACCACATACATAGAAAAATAGGAAATGATGCTGTGGCTCAAGTGGTAGAGCTTTACCCTTGAGAAAGCCCAAGGACAGTGCTCAGGCCCGAGTTCAAGCACCAGGACTGGCAAAGAAAAAGAAAAATGGACTTGTATATTATTTTGTTTATTCATAACACGAGTGATGTCCACGTGGTGGTGTGTCCTGCAAGGTACTTACGAGAGCGCTGCCATCAGTAGCCATGTACAGAACCCGTATGGTAGGAGCTAAGAGAGAAGAAATACGACAAGTTATCTATGGGTTTAAACATTTACACAGTTACATATATAGCACATTAATGAAAGGATAGGGTATTTGTAGTGTGACTGGACAATTCATTAAATGGCTTATTACAGTACGCAACAAGCCAAGCCTTTAAATGAAAACAGTTTCATCTGAACATTTGTCAATGTTTCTCAAATCAATGAGCAAATCCATGTATAGGATTTATACACTTGACTTCACATTCTTTTTTGAGAAATGAAGAAGTTTTCTGCCCTTCTTGATGAACAAGTGCAGAAAATGTAAACTTATATAGCCATTGTTATTATCCAATTTCAAAAATGTAACCAACCCCCTCTAGCCTCAAAAGTCTCAGCTGCTCATCAAATAGAGCCTTTTTGATGTGGATGACCTGAAACACAAACCACTCTGTGGGTACAGGAGAAAAATGAAAACACAAGGGGAAAAAACCCTCATATTTTAACAAGCAGGAACCTTGGTAAAGATCCACAAGCCACTGAAACTCCTCAAGACACAGAACCTCTTTTCCTTTTTTTGCCAGTTCTAGGGCTTGAACTCAGGGCCTCGAAACTGTTTTGGGGCTTTCTCAAGGCTAGAGCTCTACCACTTGAGCCACAGCACCACTTCCAGCTTTTTCTGTGTATGTGGTACCAAGGAATTTAATCCAGGGCTTTATGCATGCTAGGCAAGTACTCTACCACTAGGCCACACTCCCTCCACAGAAGTTCTTAAATTCCCAGTGCCAAAAGTTCAGTCCACATAAATTGTACTTGGTTTCTTAACTCCAACGTCTCCGAATTTTACGAAAAGATAGAATGTTTTAGTACCAAAATACTTTCATTATATAATATAAACATGAATAAGACAACTTATTGTAAAATGCAATGAAAGAAAAACCAAAGACTGAAAATTTTACTTACTTTTCAACTTAATAAAACCTGAATTTTTAAAAATCAGATATGTACTACAGGAGTATTTGTAAAATGATCTTAAACTATAATAAAATCATAATCTAAAGCATTTTTTTGCCAGTCCTGGGCTTGAGCTAAGGGCCTGAGCACTGTCCTTGGACTTTCTCAAGGCTAGCACTCTACCACTTGAGCCTCAGCACCACTTCTGGCTTTTTTCTATGTATGTGGTACCAAGGAATCGAACCCGGGTCTTCATGCATGCTAGGCAAGCACTTTAACCACTAGGCCAAACTCCTGGCCCTAAAGCATTCTTTTACAACAATAAAATAAGCAAATTAATAGGAGTGAGAAGACATTTAAAAAGTAAAAATAGAAAATGTTTAAACAGCCAGGTGCGGTGTCTCACGCCTGTAATCCTAACTACTCGGGATGCTGAGATCTGAGGATCACGATTCAAAGCCAGCCTGGGCACTACAGACAGTGAGGCTCTTATCTCCAATTAACCACTAGAAAACTGGAAGTGGCGCTGTGGCTTAAGGGGTAGCCTTGAGCTGAAATGCTCAGAGATAGCTCCCAGGTCCAGAGTTCAAGCCCCATGACCAACAACAACAAAAGAAAAGCAAGAAAAGAAAAGAAAATGTTTAAACATTAGTAGTCAAATAAGTACAGATAAAGAGTTTAACCTTTAGATTGCCAAGAAAAATTGAGGACTAAAATTCTTATCTGTGGAGGCAGAGGCATATTGGAAAGAATATACTCATCTATGGTCAGGATATCAAGTTATTATGGCCTACCTGGAGAGCAATTTGTCATAATAACAACTGTAATTATGCTCACAGAGTTTCTCTTGGGCTGTGAACTGGGCTTATATTGACTACCCCGAATTTGAGAAGCGTTCTGTAATATGTTACTAGTTTTTAAAGTTTATTCCATCAGGAAACATGATCTTGTGTCATTTTCAGGAGGCATGGATGAACCTAGATAAAATGTTAAGTGAAATAGGTCAGGCCCAGAGAGACAAAGGATACATGCTTTCTCCCATATGTGGAAGTTAACTCTAAATCATACATACATATGCAAACATGCACAGGATCATATGCATAGCTGCCCAAACTCATCAACTGCAGTATGGAATACGCAAGGAAGATTCTAATGGCTTAACTTCTTTGAACAAATGACAGTCTAATAAAATGAAAGATGGAATTTGAGGTGTGTTAGCCTGGGGGCGATGAAGTCAAGAAGAGGTGGAATGGGCAAATGAAGAGAGAAAGGTTGACAGAATGTGAGCATAATAGTCAGTGTCCACAAGTGAAAATGGAGCCAAGTAAATCGGAGGACAGGTGGGGTTAGGGGAGATGGAAGAGAAGGTGACGTTGATCAAGATGCATTGTGCTCATAAACAGACATGTTCAACTGAAACTACTTTGTACAACTATCTAAAGATAATTATTTTGCTTAATCGTTACTGAATGGTCCCATGCATTTATGTGATAAAAATGTAACTTTTCACAAATCTACCCTCATATAATAAAGTATTTAAGGGAAAAGTTAGATTATATCTCCAGGGAGAATCTACAGTAATTATCTTTGGGAATTTAGAATAACCAGTAATTTAAATTTATCCCCCTATGTATTTATTTCCTATGATAGGTTTTTATTTACAAAATATGAATATTGATATACTGTTATATTTTATCAACTTTTCATACCACCATACTTTTAGCATCCATTGACTGAGGGAATATATTATAAGCCAAAGCTACATGAAATTCAGCAGTCCTTTTAGGTAAAGAAAGAAATGAAATGAACTAGAATAGGCTTGAGTTTCATTCTAGTGACAGATTAATTGAATAAAACCTTACATAAGTAACTGATATTTTTTTCCTGATATTTTTTTTTGCCAGTCCTTGACTTGGGCTCAGGGCCTGAGCACTGTGTTAGGCTTTCTCAAGGCTAGAACTCTACCACTTGAGCCACCGTACCACTTCTGGCTTTTTTCTATGTATGTAGTACCAAGGAATCAAACACAGGTCTTCATACATGCTAGGCAAGCACTTTATCGCTAGGCCAAACTCCCAGCCCACATTTTATGATGTAAGTAACCTTGTATAAACAACTGATGGTTTCATTCAACCATCTATGAACTGGGATGACAGTCTTTTTTCTTAAGTTCGACGAAAATTTAAAGAAGACAAATCATAGCACCTGTAGCAAGATCTCACACAATAAATTCCGAAGAAATTGCTTCATTATTAGAAAATAATTGAATCCTTTAGCACTTCTTAAAGATGAATAACAAATAAAGAATCCCTGTAAAACTCTTTCTCACCCAGATTACCAGTTGCCTTTCAATAATAATAATACAATGACTGATTTCATTGTGCTTATTAAGCAGTGTTAGGTTCCAAACCCATTGATGAATTTTATGTACCCTATCATGGAAATGTCAGTCACCTTAATAATAACAATGTTCAATTAAGAGCCCCACTCCTACCTTGGGCTCTACTAGCAGAGATCAGCAATAGAGCAAAATCTTGATACATAAGGCCATATAATGTGAAGCTAATTGAAAGGACCTCCAGGATATTGAAACAAAAGCCATATAATGAATGATTGTTGTCTCTCATCTCCTTTGCTGTCCCTTGGTTATCTCATATTGGTATAGTATCTCACTTTGTTATCTGATATATTGAATTTATTTGTATTTGGATATTTGAAATTTGATAGGGAAGGGGGGAAAATCAAGACGGGTGGGGAGTGTGGGGGGGAGGGAAATGGGTACCAAGACATGTGAAAGGGTATCAATGTATGTGAATTAATGCACCTTCTATCTGGCAAATATCATGTAACCCTTTTACTAATTACAATAAAAAAAGAGCCCCACTCCTAATATCGTAAGGATATTAGCCTTATTTCTTAGAAAAGAAAATGCAGACAATTTAGGCAAGGAAATTAGTGAACAAAGATGTGTGAATTCCAACCCAGATTTGAGAGCCTGTTCTCATAACCACAGCAGCAGCCTGACTTGTCCACGTTTTTCACGGGGCTGGTTCATTAATACCCCACGACACCTGGCATGGTGCCTTGATCCTGAAGATTTTTTTGTTGCCTTGTTTTGACAATGAGAATGTTAAATGCAATGGGAAAAATTTAGACTTTAGATGAAATTTTAGACTAAAATTTAGAATTTAGTCTAAAGAACATGGATTTGGTGACGTGTTAAAATGCTTTTTAAAAAATATTAATATACTACACCTTCAGACTACCTTATTGCAATACATTTCTGGGTCTCATCTCTAGTCAGATTTTTTAAAGTAAAACAAACTCACATTTGGCAGGAAACATTGGGAGACAAGGATAAAAATTGGCTTCTGGCCTAGCGTGATGGCTCTCTCCTATAATCCTAACTACTCAGGAGGCTGAGATCTGAGGATTGCTGTTCAAAGCCAGCCAGGGCACTAAAGACTGTGAGACTCTTATCTCCAATTAATCACTAGCAAATCAGAAGTCCAAGACCCACAACCGGCAAAAAAAAAAAAAAAAAAAAAAAAAAAAAAATGGCTTCTGCTTCTACATACTCTAGAAAACGACCGGTGCTGTTTCCTTCTCTGTGTGCTAAGGAATCTAGCTCTTCTTTTCATCTTCTTTTAGAGTAGCCCCTCTACCTGAGCTCCCTAGTGGAGATGCCAGCTGTCTTTTTTCCTGGACCCCAGCAAGTGCATCTTAGCCGCATCCCTGCTTTGTCTCTAGCCCAGCTTGACATTCATAGCAAGGAACTTCTCACTTTTTTTTGTCTCTGAATATCTTGAAAATTTTCTCCAAGATAAGTTTATGACTATCTCTTCTTGGAAAGTTTCTGTGTCCTTTTCTCTTTATTTCCCTGACTAGTTAGCCTTTTAAAAAAAAATCCTTGCATGCTGGGCAGGGTGGCTCATTCCTATAATCCTAGCTACTCAGGAGGCTGATATCTGAGAATCAAAGTTCAAAGCCAGCCCTGGCACAAAAGACCTAGAGATTCTTACCTCCAATCAATTATTAGAAAGCAGGAAGTGGGGCTGTGACTCCAGGGGTGGAGCAATAGCTTGGAGCTGAAGAACTTAGGGGCAATACCCAGGCCCAGAGTTCAAGTACAATGACCCATACACACACACACTCTCTCTCTCTCTCTCTCACACACACACACACACACACACACACACACACACACACACACAATCCTTACATATATTTCTCCCAGAAGTGGTGCTATAGTTCAAGTAGTAGAGTGCTAGCCTTGAGCACAGAGAGGCTCAAGACTGGCAAAAAAAAAA
Source organism: Megascapheus bottae (assembly GCF_031878675.1). Classification (NCBI taxonomy): domain Eukaryota; kingdom Metazoa; phylum Chordata; class Mammalia; order Rodentia; family Geomyidae; genus Megascapheus; species Megascapheus bottae. Next base: position 8,732,740 of record NC_143516.1, on the reverse strand, counting down.
AGGGCCCATTGAAAGTAATTGTGATAGATTATCAAGTGACACTTGGCAGATGGTAGACCTCTCAAGTGTCCAAAAAGCAGTGTTTTATCTATGTAGTAGATAATATATATTCCATTAAAATGCTTTTCTCTCTTACCTAACAGTAATGGTAAAAATATATAACCAATTTATGTTTGTTATATTATATATCAATAATTATAATAATAACTCCAAGTAAACTTGGCTTGCTTTAAAAATTATACTATAGCTAGGCACTGGTGGCTCATGCCTGTAATCATAGCTACTCAAGAGGCTGAGATCTGAGGATTGTGGTTTAAAGCCATCCTAGACACAAAAATCTGTGAGACTCTTATCTCCAGTTAACCACCAGAAAACCGGAAGTGGTGCTGTGTCTCAAGTGACAGAGCGATAGTCTTGAACTGAAGAGCTCAAGGACAGCACCCAGTTCCAGAGTTTAAGCCCCACAACTGACAAAAAACAATTATACTACAACAAAATTTAATTGCAATATAATTTATATGTTTGACATAATTACCAATAGAAGACTTTTAAAGCATAAATATATGCAATGGAATACAAATCCAATAGGTAGTAGAATAAAAGTCTCATTAAGGAAAAGAGAATAATGTAAAATTTATAATCCCAAAAGATTACTTTTCTTGCAAAAATTATGGAATATATTAATTCTCATGGCATTTTTTGTACATACATAATTATCAAGATTTATGATATACCACAAACCTCAGCTTTTCCAGCTGTATGTGAGATAACAACCCTAGGTGAAAATTTAATGCATAGGGGAATGTAGGTGATTCTATGAGTTCACTACCTAAAGTTACACTTCAAAACTACTGCACTAAAGTAAGTGGGTGAGAGACAGAGATTAACGTCTGAATTCCAACTCTGCTACTTTCTAAATGTGGAAGTTTATGAAATGCACTTAATTTCTCATTACAAATGTCTCATCTGTTAAACAGAAATCGTTATAACCAATTCATAGTGTTAGCTTACTTTTTTGGGGTTTTTTGTTTTGTTTGTTGGGAAAAGGAAGTGAAATATAACGGAAAACACCCAGAGCACAGTACATGCTCAATAAGTGGCAGCAATTACCTAGAATGGAAGCAATTACCTCCAAATAGCTTTGTTATACAAAACTATTCTTCTGGTGGAATTAGTACACATCTAAGAGGTTTTAAGCAAGTATGATAACAGGTTTCATCAAATAAGATAGCTTTCACGCTTCAAGGCTGATGAAACTCCCTAGCTGGCTTTCACAGTGACATTTTGAGTTTAAGGAAATAGTTTTCTCATCCATATTTATGGCAGTAATCTTCTTTAAAGATCAATTTCACATCAATATGAGATATAGGCAAACCAATGAAGTCATTCATATATATCATTTATGAAATGAAATACATGCATTTCTGAAAAATATAAAATGTATTTCATTAGCTAATGAATAAAATACTTAACTCCTGAAAGATTTCTCTTCATGGATATGAATGGTCATTCCAGTTTGTTTGAGGCATAAACAAAGTATTTGCTTCTTAGTCAGGTGCTAAGGCTCATACTTCTAATCCTAGGTACTCAGGAGGCTTTGATTTGAGTATTAAGGTTCAAAGGCACCCCAGGCAGAAAAGTCTATGACACTCTTATCTCCAATTAATGGCCAAAAAAAGCTGGAAGTAGAACTGTGCCTCAAAAGGTAGGTTGCCAGCACTGAGCAAAAAAGCTAGGGGAGCTCACCTAGGCCCTGAGTTCAAGCCCCAACACCCACACAAAAATAAATAACAGCACATAATGCTGTTAATGCCCACAGACTAATTAAGAGCCTGCTTAGTCTCTTAAGTCCCCATGCAAACATTTGACAGAACCGTAGCAAAGTAAAAAGTGGTTTATAGAAAGTCTGTAGAAAAATGATGCACATCACTGGTAATCCAGAAATCAAAGCTGGTGAAGACACAGAAATCTGTGATTTTCCATGGTGTCTTTATCCAAAAGCATAGAATGTCGTGGCAGCAGCAAATATGCACCTTAAGTAACAAGAGCTGTTTGTAAGCAAGCACCTGCCACTACGTAATTATCTATCACAGCCATGCCATGAAAAGCAGAAGAGAAAAATCTATCTTGGATCATGTCTAAAAGCATTGGACCTGAAATAATCCATTCATTTTGCCAATTATCAGGAGATTTCTCCTGTCATGCAGAGCAAACTAGAAGAAAGTGAAACACAGGATGCCTCCCCACCAGTGGGTGTACAGTGATTGGGGCTGGGGAGATGGGGAGAGAACCTGCTTGGGATTTGTGACTCTCTCCAGGGAATTTACAGAGGTGGGGGGAATGGCTTTAGCCAAATTATCAAGGTTAGTTTTCACGTTCATATAACTCCTTGGTCCTAATTTCAATCCATTTTTCTACTTCAGAAAATTCTCTTCTTGCTTTTTATTTTCTTCCCCATTTATTTTGTCCCATTTCTTTCCTGCTTTCTCCTCCTTGACAATGAACTGACAGATGGGTTTTAAGAACCACAGCTTCTTTTTAAAAAAGGAAAAAACTGTGCTGCTTAAATTATTTTCAATACCATTAAAATCCTGGAATACATCATCTAAGAAGATTGGCAGACTTCTCTCTTCCTTCTCCTCCATAGTTCCCAGAGAAGCTGTCAGTTCTGACAATCAAGACTCAGACATAACAAATTCCACAAGTGTAAGGGAGGTAAAGCCATCTTTCACTCAATGTCAGTTTTTGCCCCAGAACCAGGTGGCAAACTTCAAGAAATCTACAGCAATCTGCCAGAAACAAGCAGCTAATAGTCACTTTTGATGGGCTGTTCTTCATAGTGGCTCAGGTACAGCATCTACTGCTTTTCTGTAGGCTTCTAGAACCCAGGATGTCTAAAACCCCAATCCATATTCACACCATACTCTTTAGCCAAGGCAAAGGAGGACCTGCTACAGGATGCATCTCATGGATGCGTCTCCCAGCATCCAGTGAACACCCTGGTCATTCCCTATGCCAACAAGTAGGGTTGACCAGATGTCTGGAAGAGCACTGGTACACATTTTTATGGAATTGATTTTGTTTTGCAAGGTTGCTTTCTGTCCTGTGACACTAGTCTGATGAACCATGGTTTCTACTGGTCCTCCAGAATAGGGTTAGTAATCATTTAGTCAAGAGTTCCCCCAAAGTATATTCCCCAAACACACACATATGCACACACACACACACACACACACACACACACACACACACACACACACACACACGGGGTAGCCCTTTTTCACCAATCCATATAAAACTTCTACTCTTTCCTACAATAGCTCCAGATCTCAGAAAATTGGAGGAACCAGTTATTCCCTGATTCAAACTGTGCTTAGGTCCAGTTTGGGGATTTGTAATGAAGGAAAAGTATATTTTCAAAGGTTCATATGGCCCTGAATTCCTGACCAAATAAGAGATCAGAGTCATCAGGTATATGATGAGCTCATAGGAGAGACTGTTAACTCAGTGACAATCCTCAAACATTAGCCCCATACACTCTCCTCCATGAGCACACATGGTCCCCACCGGGTCTCTATCAGAGTGGACCCTCAGTAACAACCCCTAATTTCTAAACTCACCTAGCTACAACCTCTTGGGTCAAGTCCAGACATCATGCTCTGAGATGGGCTGAATATGGTATATAGCTTCTTGAAAGGCTGCCTTTGTCAAGGACAGGGTTTCTCCACCCGGAAGCTTCTAGAACCCCAGACTGTCAGATGATGGCTGTCAGATTTTAGTCTTCATAGAGACTCTGTAAAATGATATTGTTTATGGCTTTGTACTATATACATATGTACTTTTTATGGGTGTGTATACACATATATATAATGCAAAGTCTGTGTGTGTGTGTGTGTGTGTGTGTGTGTGTGTGTGTGTGTGCACGCTCGCTCATGCGTGCACGTGTGTGTGCTGTTACGGGGGCCTAAACCCTGGGCCTGGGCACTCCTGGGTTTTTTGTTAAAGTTGATATTCTATCACATGAATCATAGTTTCACTTCTAGGATTTTGGTGGTTAACTGGAGAGAAGAGAGTCCCATGGACTCTTCTGCCCAAACTTGAGTTAAACTATAGTCTTTAGGTCTCAGCCGCCTGAGTGGCTAGGATTACAGCCATGAGATGTCAGTGCCCAGATGTCCTAGCAAGTTATAAAGCTGGAATTTACATTCTGGCCTTCAAATCTGATTCCCAGGATCCTCTTTTTACCAGCAGCTAATCAGTTACTAATCTAGGCCTTTTCTACATCACTTAAGGATCATACAAAATTTTTCTGCAAACAGTATAACTTAAAAAAATAAATATCTGCTGACTTATGTTGACCTCACCTCAACTCTGGGATAAGGTTAGCATGGGCAGACTGTGTGCCAAATATAGATAAGTGAGAAGGTAAACTACTGAGTCTCATGTGGCTGCCCAGAGGATTCATAAGTGGACTGGAATATTGGCTGTCACTGGGTGCTAAGAAGGGGCCCCAGGCTGGTCACCAGAGTGTTCCTCCACTAGAAAGAGGCACTGGTGAACCCCACAGGTCTTGTGCTGCAAGTTCACATCTCTACTGAGACTTCATTCAGAAATAATACAGGGCTGACTTTCTGGCTGCAACAGGAAACTGTAGGATATTCCATATCAGGCTTCCTTCCTCTCACTCTACTAGCAGTACAGGCATAGGATCTGAATTTTTATTTGCTAATGATTGAGTATTGTTCCTTCTATGTTTCTAAAGCAAGAGTGAGGCACACGACCAAGGCATACCTCATTCTTCAAGAAGTATTCTGTGAAATTATAGTTATTTAAATTCTTAACTAACTCTAAAAAGTGAAATGTTTTTAATACAATCCCTGTGACCTAATGCCTTCAGGAAGAGATTAGCTTTCTCTGGGATCTTAACATGTATGCAAAGAGACATCTAGTGGAAACACATGTAAGTACAGTATTTTGCTTGAGATGACAGATTAAAAGTATCCATTATGATTCCATAATTATACATCTATATGATTTCAATGAGTATTTTTGAACCACTAGAATCATGACCCAGAAGTTGTTGTGTACTATTTCTCAGGGAAGTGTATGTTCTTATTTGTTCTTCTAATTAGGCTACCTTATGGAATAGTCTTAAGATGGAATGCAGAAACAACAGAGTTGTAATGACAATGACATTACTTCATCTCTCCCTGAACACATGTGCTCTTCACTGTGTGTGAGAGAGATTTTCCACTTGCTGATGGGTTGTTTTATTCATGCATTTAAATTAGGTAAAGCCAAAGATACTTCTTTTTCCAACCAGCTTCCTGTGGTCTGCCCACTCCCTTCTCACCCTCACCTGCTCCTCCCCTCACCCACTCTCTGTTCTCCTATTTATTATTGATTTTTGATTATGGATTCAAAGGGTCAAATGCTAGGTTTCACTTTATTAATGAATTGCCTCACTAATAAAAATATTATTTCATGCCAGGTACCAGTAGCTCATACCTGTAATCCTAGATATTCAGGAGAGCAAGATCTAAAGATCAGAGGTCAAAGCTAACTCAAGAAAGAAGGTCCTTGAAACTCTTATCTCCAATTAACCACCAAAAGGCCAGAAGTGGAGCCATGGCACTGTTATAGACTGCCAGCCTTGAGCAAAAAAAGTTCAAGGACAGTACCCAAGACCTGAGTTCAAGCCCCAGGACTAGCACACACATACACACACACACACACACACACACACACACACACACACACACACACACACATACAATGTCATTTCTTCCAAAAGATATCACCATAAAGGAAAGGCATGAAAAAATATATTAATCACCACTCATCAAAACACAATATTAGGAACTGAGAAAGTAAGTAAATCTATAATATATAAGGAATTCCTATAAATCAATAAGAAATGGGTAGAAAAGAGACAAAATTTATAATGGAACAAAGAGGGTAACCACTTAAATATATATAATCAATATATATATATGAGAAGAAGCTCAAACTCATTAGCTATTAGGGAAACACAATGAAAACTGAAATGAATGGCATTAACCATCCACCAGAAAAGTGAAATTTTACATATTGACAATACTAAATGTGGTTATATTCAATCTATGAAATATGATGCTGAGGGGCAAAACTATTTTGGGAATCTTTGTCAATACATACTAAGGTTGATCAAATGCATATTCTGTGACCTATAAACATGTATATGACTGGCATAACAGTATATATGTGAACAAAGAATACAAGTGCAGATGTTCTCTAACAGCTTTGTTAATACTAGCCAGATGTTAGGAAAAATTCAATGTCCATCAATTTAAAAAATCAGAACAGACAAATTGTGGTCTTTGTACAACAAATCAGTTTGGAATAAATATGGAAAAAAATAAACTTGTATCTACAGTGACATTATATTGAGAGAAGAAAAGTCAACTCTAAAGAATATGAACTATAGGATTCTACTTCTCTACAATAGGAAAATAGGAAAAACTAGATCCTATGGACATGGGTCAAAAAAATTACAAAGACATAAAAGTGCATTATAGTTACAACTGGCAGAGAGAGGGGATATTAAGATTTTTTTTTGGAAGGGGCAAAGAGTGGACGCTGACATTCCAACATCATTTTATCTCTTTACTCAAGTAGTAATCACAGGAGTTCAGCTTCACAAGAAATCATAAACTATCCAAATTTGTTTCCTGTGCTTCTCTGTAAGTTATGTAACATAGCAAAGGTTGTTTTAAAATAGGAAAACTGACAATGTTATCTAAAAGAAACGGGAAACATAGAAAACCATAAGAGATAATAAAATATGGAAATATACTCAGGCAAACATACAGCAAAAAAAGCTGTGATAGCAATTTTAATATCTGAAAATATATCTGTTGCAAATACATACACACACTCACACATACAATGCAAAAAAGAAAGATATAATTGATTTTTGTGGGTGTATGTGGCAGTACTAGAGCTTGAACTCAGGGCCTGGGCATTGTCCCTAAGCTTTTTCACTCAAGTCTAGCACTCTATCACTTGAGCCATAGCTCTATTTCCAGATTTTTTTGCGGGTTGGAGATAAGAATCTCATGAATTTTCCAGGCCAGGTTGGCTTCAAACTGTGATCTTTAAATCTCTGTTTCCTTCCTAGCTAAGACCACAGGCATGAACTATCAATGGTTGGTTGTCATAAATTCTTTTAAAAATCATTTTCAAATATGTTTTTCACAAATGTGTAACGTTTCCTTAAAATATATTAAACATTTAAGATTCATAGTACTGGATGGATAAAGAACTCACTAAGCAATTATAACACAACTCTCAGAAAATGCACATTTTAAGTAGGACAGTCAGCACAAAGATCTTTAGATGACCCGAATGATATAAATTAATAAATTTATGCTGTAAGATTCAGAGAAGTCTGAAGTTGATAAACAGAATACATCCTCATTTCTCACACTCATGAAATGTTTTCTTCAATTGACCAAATATATTTCAAAGAAAATCTTGGTAATTTCAAAGTCCATTTAACAGAATTCATGTTCTCTGGTTATAATGTATTATTTATAGGAACTAGGAATCAAGACTAAATTATGAAATATTATATGTCTGTGGGGGGAAAATCCCACACAACCAAAAGTGTTTGGTTTAAAAAATACATTAAATAGGTCTGGGAGTTTGGCCTAGTGGTAGAATGCTTGCCTAGCATGCATGAAGACCCAGGTTTGATTCCTCGGTACCACATACATAGCAAAAAGCAGAAGTAGTGTGTGGCTCAAGAGGTAGAGCTCTAGCCTTGAGAAAAGTCCAAGGACAGTGCTCAGGCTCTGAGCTCAAGCACCACACCTGCCACAAAAAAAAAATACATTAAATGTACCAAGGCACTGGTGGCTTGTGCCTATAATCCTAGCAAACAAGAGGCCCAGGTAAGAATTGTGATTAAAGCCAGCCCAGAGAGAAACCTGAGACTCTTATCAGCAAAAAGCCAGCAGGGAAACTGTGGCTCAAGCAGTAAAGTATTACCCATGAGTAAAAAAGCTGAGAACATAAGGCCCAGAACTCAAACCCCAGTATCAGCATACACACACACACACACACACACACACACACACACACACACACACACACACAGAGTAATATTTACAATCTACATCATTGAATGTATATGTCAAAATATTTAGAGAACTGACTAAAGCATATTTAGAGAAAAATTAGACTTCAAATATGTTTATCATAAGTCAAGGAATAGAGGCTGGGATGTAGCTCAGAGGCAGAACACTTAGCTAGAGCACTTGGCCTAGCCTAAGAGAGGCTCAATTCCCAGCACCAGAAAAACAACAAAAAAAGAAGTAATAATATTTTTAAAAAAGCAAAGTGCCCAACACAGAAATTAGAATGATTGGAAAAAAAACCCAGCAAACCCAAGGACAAAAATAATAAAAGTGAAAACAAAAATAAATGAAAAAAATCTCTGGAGAGGTGCAGTAAAACCAAAGCCTATAGAAAAAAATTTATAAAACAGACCTCCAGCAAAACTAATGAAAATTTTGTTCTCAGATACAAATTATATATGATTTTTAATCATACAATTTAAAACTTTTCAGCACTGAAACTGCCAATTAGTCCAACTGTAATTTTTATCTTTGTAAGTTTCATGTAGATACAAGTAAATAAGTCAGAAATAAATCAAATATCATAGCAAGACTATCTATAACCTGTCATGTAATCTTCCTTTCCTTAAAAAAATATTATTTATTAAAGTCTGACTTACTTTTTGTATATTGATCTGCAGAAATGAATATTTTTGCCCATCCTGGGCCTTTAACTTAGGACCTGGGCACTGTCCTTGGATTTTGTCAAGGCCAGAGCTCTACCACTTGAGCCACAGCACCATTTCTGGCTTTTTTTCTACGTATGTGGTACCGAGGAATAGAACCTGGGTCTTTGTGCAAGCTAGACAAGCACTCTACGACTAGACCAAGCTCCTGGCCCTGCAGAAATAAATTTTTAACTGAATTTTTTTTAAAAAAATAGAAAATCACAAAATTATTTATCGCAGATTTTTCCTAGATATATAGTCACCTAACATTTACATACTATTATAACATGTAAGGACAATTATATACACTCCAGATTCAAAATAAATAGGGAACAATACTGTTTGTAGAGCCTACTGCATTCATATATCTATCTATCTATCTATATATATATATACATCCTTCAAACACAAACCCCCAATATCTCAGAACTCACCAAAAAGGACTTTTTATTTGGACATATACTCATTGTGTCTAACTAGCACCTTTAACCTCAAAAGCTTCTCTATATCTCTATGGCACTTTCACTCACAAGTCCATTTGTTCAAAACAAGAGCATACATAGGCTTCGACTGGCCTAACCATCTACCCACTCATCCATCCACCCATCCATCCATCCATCCATCCATCCATCTATCCATTCATCCATCAAATCATGGCTGCTTAGTACCAGGCACAGCTTGGAGCCTTGAAGATACAGTACTGAACACAACACATGAAACCTCCTTCCTGTGTTCATGGGAGTTTCTATTGCATGGGGTAATATTTCACCCCCGGTTAGACAAATAATTATGGACAGGAGTGGAGACAAGGAGTAATACATTATAACTACAAAGGCAGAAATGGTTCACAGAAGAGCATTTCAGTATGGATATGCAAGGAAGAGGAGATGGTAGACAGGCAAGTGCTGATTCAGGTCTAGCTCAAAAGGCCAAGGTCCCAAAGACTGGAGCATGTCCAGTGGGTGAGAAGCAGAAGGAGGCTGGTGGGCAGGGCCGTGGCTGAGGGTCTAGGGAAGCCCCACCTTGCAATTCATGGGCCGTCTCATATGCTGTTGTGGAAGACCTCTGTCTTCCTTGAAGTGAAATGAGCATCTGACAAACCTTGTAACAACTCTGGCTCCAGCATTAGACCAGACAGAAATCAAGAAAGGACGTAATCCAAGAAACCAGATAAGAGGCAGGCGACAAAGTCTAGGAAGGTCCTGGGGCAAGGGGCAGAATGTGAAATGGCTGGGAAGCAGATGGACCAGGGAAGTGATCACCGTGTCACCGTGACCAGTTCAGAGGATGACATGACCAAAAAAGTCAAAAGCTCAGAATCTTATCAGGACATTGGAACGGAATATTAAGAATGAGATGTGTCCTTTTTGTCCTGGAATTTTATCCATGTAATGTACAAACCCGGAGATGACAGTGACCATCTTGGTTGTGGGGCAAGAACACCGGGAGGTTGAAACGAGACAGCTAGAAGCAGAACAGCAGGCAGGACTGGTAAGCCATCTGCCTGTGCCACAAAACTCCCAGCTGAATCAACTTAAAATATTACAACTGATATGTTTTGTGAAATTTCAAAGATATAAAGAGAACTCTTAAGGTTCACAGACAAGATGAAAAGTAATTATTTACAAATAAACAAGAACCCAAATGGCATCCGTTATTTTCATTTGCAATGTGGAATGCTAAAAGACTTTGGCAATGAAGCCTTTGAAGTGATGAGAGAAAATAAGTCTATACCTACACATCTATTCCAACACATAATCGAGTATGAGAGCTCAAGACATTCTTAGATTCCTTGTGTCCCTACAAGAAAGTATTACTCAATGAAATGCACCAATAAATGAAATTTAAGGAGAAAAGCATGAGACACAGGGAAGAAAATGAAACTGAAATGTAAGAAAAGCTGAACATGTAATGAAAAAGAAAATTAAAGAGCAGAATTAATTAATTTATTGAAACTGTTCAAATATAGTTGTAATTTTTATTTTGTTTGAGGTGATTTTACAATCCTCATTGTTTTTGAAGTTACATAAAATACTAAGTTATAGTTTTTTGTGAAAGGGAAAGAAAACTACTACTAATACGAATAAAGTCTAAGGAGTAGAGATGTGGTTCAAGTGGTAGAATGCCAGCTTTGAGTAAAAAAGCACGTGAAAGCACAAAGCCCTTAGTTCAAGCCTACATACCAGCACAAAAACAGACAAAAAAAGTTTAGAAGTCCAAATCAAATAAAGTCCATAGCCATAAAAATATGTGTAAATGGGTGAAATATTACTGGACATTTTACCCATCATAGAATATATCAGTATTCAGAAGAAGTTTACATTAAATGTCATCAAGAAAGAAATTCCTATTGCTCTCTCCATATAACCCTTCCTTAGCTATTCATGCACCCAGAGGAGACCATGGGGAGACCATGGGACAAGGGTAGGGGTGGGAGGGGTGATACCTCTGGCCAGGGGTCTGGTAAGGTGTCACATCCATTTGGCATGAGTGCTCTGTACTAGCCTTGATCATGGCAAATGTTGGTTATGGAAAACCTGGAAACTACCTATTGACAAGATGACAAAGCTTGTACCAACTGGCAATCCTGTAGAGATGCAAGGAGGTTGGCAGTGGAGAGAAGGGGACCCTCACTGTCTTCAGAGCTGGCATAGAAAGTACAGTGGAGCCAGGCACGGTGCTCACACCTGCAATCCTAACTACTCAGGAGGCTGAGATCTGAGGATTGTGGTTCAGAGCCAGCCCAGGCACAAAAGGACCTGAGACTAATCGCCAATTAATCTCAAGAAAACAGGAAGTGGGGCTTGGCTCAAGGGGAGGGCGATAGTCTTGAGCTAAAGAGCTCAGAGATAGTGCCCAGGCCCAGGGGTAGGGTGGTAGCGATAGTCTTGAGCTAAAGAGCTCAGAGATAGTGCCCAGGCCCAGGGGTAGGGTGGTAGCCTTGAGCTGAAGAGTTCAGGGACAGCGCCCAGGCTGAGTTAAGATCCATAACCCACAAAAAAAAAGAAAAAGAAAAGAAAAAAGAAAGGAAGTACAGTGGATATAAGAAGAAATAAAGGGTGTGGTAAGCTCCTGAAATACATTAATTTCCAAGCCTAACAAGAGCTCCTTGTAACTCATGGATCATTAAATAAAGTCTTTTGTGGATGTCTTTAAGGCCCAGTTCAATTTCCCTATGCAAACTGGGATAAACCTAACGTATTTAGTTAGGGAAAAAAAACACTTTAGGTGGAACGTGACTTTTTTTTTTTATCATGCAACACACTGATTGCTACAAAGAATAATAAATTAAATGAAAATGAAAATTACAGGAAAGAAGAAATCATTCTCCCTGAGAAACTTGTTCCTTTGCTCTTCATTTTCTCACTCTTTACACACAGTAAGTACAGAACTTTTTATGGGAAACCTGCCATGTTCAACTGTGAAAATAACTTGAAAAGATTTCTGAGAAGCCTCGGTATTCTTGGCATTGGATTCTGCCCCTTAGAAAGCGCTTTGCATATTTTTGAACCAAAATACAAGAGAGCATAATTTTTTCTCACTAAAAAAAGATTATAGCTCATATGTTGACTTGCCCTCTCTCTAATTTTTTTCTTCTTCTTTTTTAATTGTAATTAATAGAGGGGTTACAGTTACATTCACCAGATAGGTACATTATTTCACACACATTGATACCCTTCTCATGTTTTTGTTCTCTAAAATTGTTTTGTATTTTTTAATAGTTCTTTTTTTCATATATTTTTATTGTAATTAATATAAGGGTTACATTACATTCACCAGATGGAAGGTGCATTACTTCACATACATTGATTCCCTTTCTCATGTCTTGGTCCCCATTTCCCTCCCCCCTATCCCCACCCTCGTCTTGTTTTCCCCCCTTTCCTATCCAATTTCAAATAACCAAATACGCATATATCCAATATATCAGATAACAGAGTGAGATACTGTAACAATATGAGATAACCAAGGGACAGCATACTAAATCCACTAGCACAACGATGTTCATTGCAGCATTATTTACCATAGCAAAGATATGGAACCAACCCAAATGTCCCTCAGTTGATGAGTGGATCAACAAGATGTGGTATTTATACACAATGGAATTCTATGCTACTGTCAGAAAGAACAACATCGCCCCATTTGTAAAGAAAGACTTAGAAAAAAAATCTCTAAAATTTTTTTAAGCTTCACATTTTGTTTTTGAAAAGCAACCTCTCTTCAAATATGCCTTTAGCTAGCCAAGTCTTTCTTTGTAACCCAGTTGTCCCATTCCTTTGTACATCATTAATTTTATGAGAAAAAAAATCACCCTTGCTGGGCAGCAGTGGCGCACACCTGTAAATCTAGCTAGTCAGTAGGATGAGATCTGAGGATCAAGGTTCAAAGCCAGCCCAGGCACAAAAGGACCTGAGACTCTTACCTCCAATTAATCTCTAGAAAACAGGAAGTGGGGCTTGGCTCAAGAGTAGGGCAGTAGCCTTGAGCTGAAGAGCTCAGGGACTATATATATATGTATATATATATATATATATAATTATATATAATCTCTTGTTCCGTCTGCCAGATTTTTTTAAGATAAGCATGCTTTATTACAAAATTAAAATAATTTTCCCTATAGCATCATTTTATAGAAAGTCATATAATTTTAATGTTCACTGATGACCCAAAAAGATATTTTTACAAAATCAAAAGAAATTAAAGTAAAATAGGTGTCTGTCACAGAATTTACTGTGATATTTTCATATTACTTGATAATCATTTGGTATACCTTTCATGCCACATTTTAACACAAAGCTTTATTTTTAAAAAGCCAAGAAATCCTCAAAGTGCAAGCTGTTTTTCTGCTGGAAGAATAAGACTTAGCCCCTTGTGTCCTGTTCTGGATAAAGTCCACTGACACCCTGAATCACTTGGTGACATAAATCACAATTAAGTGGATCTTAGGACATAAGTCAGAAGTCACAGCAATAAAAAAAAAGTTTAAAAAGAAAAAAACAACATAACTGTGTTCAAAATGCACTCACGTTGAAAACTTCACAATATTCACTGCCCAGCAGGAATATGTCAAAATAATTAGACAAGCACTCAGCATTTAAGAATACTGTAAAGAACTCAAAATAATTATGGGGCCAATACATTTCCATACATGTGAATGAGAACTGAATAGGAATTATTTGCTTCCACTATACAAATTGAGACAGGAAACCATGGCTCTAGTATACAAAAGCAACTACCAGATCAGCAAGACCCTTCAGTATGTATATTCCTTAAGAACATGGTCAAGATAGATACATGGTTTCAGGATAATCTAGGTCATTTACAACTCTAGTAGCTGCTTCAAGACTTCTAAGTAGACGATTTTGCTTAAAACAATGGGATACTAGAGCCAGGAGTGTGGCCTACTAGTAGAGTGCTTGCCTAGCATGCACAAAGCCCTGGGTTTGATTCCTCAGTGCCACATAGACAGGAAATGCTGTGGCTCAAGTGGTAGAGCTCTAGCCTAGAGAAAGCTCAAGGATAGTGCCCAGGCCCTGAGTTTAAGACCCAGGACTGACAAAAAAAAAGTATGATACTATAAAATTAGTTAATGAAAGCTTTTGCTATGGCATCTGAGAGCAGAGGTGTATACAGAACAGTTAACATGAGGACAAGAGGGGAAAATGAAAGATGGAATCTAGAGAAGGATAAAAGTGGGAAGTAGATTTGCAAAAAACATTTTTTTGTCTGTTTCAAGATACCGCTTGCTATTGTGCCTAGTACAAATACCATATAGAAAGAGACTTTATACCATACCATTTAGGGAATAATGACAGGGACGAATGTTTCTGAATGGCCAGTTAAGTTGTAGTTCTTTCTAGAGCTATTTATGATGCAAGGTTGGTTGAATCCTGGGATCTCAAACTGATAGTCATAGAGGGGTCAACTGCATTTTCATGTGTTGTAGTCTTCCTTTTTTATAAATGATAATCTGCATTGTTGTAGCATTCAATTCAGTTCCTTTGCCTGGTGTTTCTCATTTTGGGCTTGCCTAATTGTTCACTCCAAGACCTAGCTTTCAATACTCCTTTCCTTTCTTATACATTAGAAAAGACATATCATAGATCACATTCATATTTCATTTCTATCACCTAACAACACTAATTGCCTTCAACAAAACAACTTAGAGTCATAGTTTATAATTTATCTACTTTTGACAAAGGTGAATGTATTTAACTTGCATTATTATTCCCCAAGGCAGGTATTTCCAAATTATCTTTTCTTTTTGACTGGAAATGTATCCAAGGTTATGAACCAGAAAGACTACTTCAATGGCCAGAGTTTAAGTATTAAAATACTGTAAATATCCCTTAAATAAAAAAATCTCCTGTTTTCATGTCAAATAAACTTAGATCTTTTCTGTCTTCTGTAAACTATACTCACTGTTGTCCTGATCTCATGACATATCATTCTTATCTGTGTTAAATTATAAGATGGGGAGAATAGTATGATTTCCTACACATTTCCCAACTGTAATCATTTTAAATTATAATGATTAAACTAGAAGCAATGTAAAAGAGTGAATATCTCCTGTGTTGAATGCCAAGCAATTGGCTTTCCTTCATGTTTCCGCCTTTGCATTTCATGCAACTATTAATACCTCAGCTCTTTCTCTCTCCACAGAACTTCCTTTTACTTCTAAAAGCAATGAAAACAGCATTTCAGGATGAACTAATCAGTATTGTTAACAAGAGTTTCATAACTTATTCAAGTCAGTAGTCTTCTTTAATTTTTTTTTTGGACTTTAAAATCCTAGTGTTGTTTAAGATAGGATCAAATCAGTAAACATTTAGAAAGTACGAGCTGAGTCACAACCATCGTGTACATATTCCAGTTAGAAGGAACGTGGCAGGTTTTTTCGTCCTATATATCTGGCTACTGAAGGCAACATTTTCAGTAACATTTAGAAAGCAATATCTCCCAGGCACAGGGAAAGATAAACGCAGATTCTTAGCAGTGTGCAAATCAACTCATATATAGTACCTAAATCATCCTGAGAGTTTGAGAAAAAAAAAAAAAAAAACCTCTTTCACCACTGGGCACCAGTGTCTCATGCCTGTAATCCTAGCTACTCGGAAGGCTGAGATCTGAGGACCATAGTTCAGAGCCAATCTGGACAGAAAACTCTATGAGACTTTATGTCCAATTAGTCACCCCAAACCAGTAGTGGTGCTATGACTCAAAGTGGTAGAGTGCTAGCTTTGAGTGAAAAAGCTCAGGGACAGCACATCTAGGACCTGAGTTCAAGCCCCACACCACCCAAGAAAAAAAAAAAAAAAACAACCACTTCACCACCTCCCAAAAGCCATAGCTCAGATGAAAGATAATGATCCACTTATTTTTTATTCACATGCAATTGCCTTAACACTGAGAAATTTCAATAGCTCATTTCAGAGTGAAAGCTTAATTTAAAAAACTTGAGAGGGGCCAGGAGTTTGGCCTAGTGGTTAAAGTGCTTGCCTAGCATGCATGAAGACCCAGATTCGATTTCTCGGTACCCCACATACATAGTAAAAAGCCGGAAGTGGTGCTGAGGCTCAAGTGGTAGAGCTCTAGCCTTGAGAAAATCCAAGGACAGTGGTCAGTCCCTGAGCTCAAGCCCAGGACTGGCAAAAAAAAAAAAAAAAGAAAAAAGAAGTTGAGCATGACATTAATTACTCTCTGTGTCCAGTGCTCAATATCACAGAGAAGAAGGAGACAGAATCCTCAAAAGCATCAAAAAAACAAACTTAGCTCTCTTTTCAACATCCACAAAGATCATGGTATATAACATTATTAAAAGAAGAGGTATGCTTTAGCCCTAAGGAAAGCATGGTTTGTATTCTTCATTTCAACTAGGTTTTAGGCCAAACATACTGCAGAAATCAGCGCTAGTGGTCATACCTTAAAGTTACAAATAGGGGTAAGCCAGAAAGAGGTAAGAAATGTTTCTACTGTGAAGTTTTTAAAGAAACATGTATCACTCATCTTATCCTGTGAATCCTCAACAGACTTCCATTATCTTCAAATAAGAAGAGAAGCTGCCTGAAGCTAATTTAATCACTGTAATTTTCTAAGAAATAAAGACTGATGTCTCTTGAAAATTATTCCAATTATACCCTTGAATATGAGTTCAAAACTGTTAAAATTACTACTTTCAATAATATATCCACCTCCCCAAGGGTGATTAGTTATTCTCACAATCTTCCTAAAGAAAAGAATGATATCAGCACCCAATTTTTTTATTCAAAAAAATTGAACTTTTAGACACAATTATTTATAAAACTTTGCTCAGGTTCAATGCACTTCAGCTTTAATCTAACCCTTTTCAAATACATTTCAGAAAGCAACTTGTCTGTCTCGAGACAAAAAGCAATATCAACTCCATTTCATCATCTCATATAAAATGAAGCCATGTAGTCACTTGAAAATAAGCAAAGATAGGTCACTAGAATGAGAGAGACGGAACCTCACAAAAGCAGAAAAGATAAGAGAAATCATCACTGATAGGTATTTGCTCTGCCATCTGATTTATATAACACAATCAGTGCTGGATAGGCATTCATCCTTTCATTTTTACAACCCTGTGAAATCACTGTCTGAGAGCTGAAGACTAAGCCCAGGTGTCTGCTACTCTGGCTAGTGAGTGATGCTTGCTTTCTGGACAGCAACCCCTTCACTGCCCATGAATGTCTATCTGTGTCATCCCCAACACACACACCCCTCTTTCTGATCAATACTTGGTATGGAATTTTCACAGAATTTTCACAGAAACACACACGATCCTTGTGCTCAGGAAACAGAGCACAGAGCAGAGTCTGGGCTGTTGTCCCTTCCCCACCCCTCCCTTCACCACCACCACCACCCACAACCTACCCCCCCTCGCCTCTCCATGTCACCAGTTGTCTTTGTTCACTTTACCTTAGACCAGGAGCCAAGCTCCTTTGGGTGTGTGTGTTGGGAGCGTGGGGGGTGGGGTCAAGCTTTAATCCATTAGTCACGTCGGTGTATACCTAAAGCACATCTGCAGAAAAGTTTAGCTCCAGTGGCACTGTGGCTCAAGGAGTAGGGCTGTAGCCTTGAGCTGAAGACCTCAGGGACAGCGCCCAGGTCCAGAGTTCAAGTCCCACAACCGACACAAAAAAGTAAAGTTTAGCCCCGCTCCCAGAGCTCTTGGATCCTGCAAAGTTAACTTGATTAGGCCTCTGGGGCTATCAACACTCTTGCATGTGTGCACATTTACACTTAGCAATCAGCTGGTTGCAGCCAAGCCTGGCAGGTCATGTTACAGACTTCATGTCCTGACATTGGCCACCAGGCTACATTCCCAATGAGTGGCCCATGAAGGAGCCAAAATGCACGACTCTCCATCTCTCCAGTGTTTTTGAGTTTTGATGTTTTGTTGAAGCAAGATACAGGGAGGGGAGAAGAGAGAAAAGAGAATGGACAGGAGAGAGTCCACTGGAGTAAGTTGGGGGTGTGTTATTATGAGCTTCTGACCAGACTGAAGACAGAAACACAGGAGGAAGTGGGAAGTGGGAGGTGTGGCTTAAGTACAGCACAAGAAGAAAGGAGAGCAGAGAAACAAAATTCACTTCTCAGTTTTTCCATTCTCCTCTCCTTCTTCCTCTTCCTCTTCCTCTTCCCCTTCCCCTTCCCCTTCCCCTTCCCCTTCTTCTTCTTCTTCTTCTTCTTCTTCTTCTTCTTCTTCTTCTTCTTCTTCTTCTTCTTCTTCTTCTTCTTCTCATCTCAATGCCTCCTTAGACTACTCTGGAGCCTGGAACTCTCTCCAGAACCTCCTAAAGATTCTTCAATATCACTACCAGTACCCAGAAAAACTTCTCCTGTGGGGTACAGCACACATAAGACCATGCATCAGCACTAAGGAACGAGGAGACAGATGATAGGAGGCTCAGTGAAAGAGGCCAGGAGGGCCAAGGAAAGACTAGATTAGCTGCAGAGATTACACAGAGGTTACACCGCTGACTCTCTACCATCAATCACTTTTCTGTCTGTCCCTCCAGCCAACAATGATGCATGCTATTAAACAAGGTACAGTCAAAGCCCAGGGTCTCCATCCTCAGACACAGACAGCTCCCAATAACAGCATCCATTCCACTTCAGGAGATCAACTTGCTCTGATAGTTACAAATTAGTTACAAATGTTAGAAAGTTAAAAAAATCACACACACCCCAAAAGGAAGGCCAGGCATGGTGGCACAGACCCATAATTTCGAGCCATGCATAAGACCTGGGAAAGAGCAGCACAATCCAAGTCATCACAGAAGGCAGCCAGAGATAGAAATATAAAACCCAATCTGAAAAATAATTACAACAACAAGAGGGGTTAAAGGGCTGGGGCATGGCCCATGTGCTAGGGCACCTGCCTAGAAAACACCAGACCCTGAGTTCAAATCTATCACATACACACACACACACACACACACACACACACACACACACACACACACACACACACAATCAGCCATCATCCCAAAATTCACAGGTACTCACTCTGCCATTGTATATTTCCTGAGCCATTCTCTTCTGTTCATTTTGAAAACAGGTAACATAGCAAGAAGTGTTTACAGGCTTATACCTGCAGGGCCCAATCTCAGAGCTCCTCCACACAGATGATGCTCAGAGCTGCTATTTGAGCCCCTTGACCCTTGACACGGAGATGTTTTCATCGCAGCAAGTCCTGACATTCCATGGCTCTGTGGAGCCTGCGTGAGGTTTTGGACAGCACTGTAGAGAGTGCTGAGGCTCAGAAGAACATCTCTTCTTATCTCAGCTCTCAAGCCCAGAGGACCAGGCTACAGAATATGCATGTACATGTTCAAGGTTTGAGAACCAACCCAGAAGACCTGAAAATGCTGTGGGGAGAAAGACCTGTAACATTTTTTGAGGCATAATGAATGGGGATGTCTCTGATTGTCAAAGTTTGACAGTTCTACATTTCTTCACAGAAATAGCTCCCAATATGGCATGGTGCAAAGACTGTTTGAACTAAAAACTCACTGTGAGGGGGAAAATAAAAGATTTCCCATCCTTATAGAAAACCACAAAAAAATGTTTTTCTAATGCCAGGTGTGGTGGCTCTCTCCTGTAATCCTAGTTATCCAAAAGGCTGAGATCTAAGGATCAAGGTTCAAAGCCAGCCCTGGCACTAAAGTCCATGAGACACATCTCCAATTAACCACTAGAAAACCAGAAGTGGCACTATGGCTCAAGGGTAGGACAGTAGCCTTGAGCTGAAGAGCTCAGGGACAACGCCCAGGTCCAGAGTCCAAGCCCCATGATCCAAAAAATGTTTTTCTAAGAAATCATTTTGGGGTATGTCATAGAACATACTATAATGAGTTTTTATATGCACAATGTTTTGATTTACCAATTTTCTAAACTGTCCTCAAAATGTCTTTTGAGGGCCCCTTTATAGAGCATTTTTGAATAACTCATATTAAATTTAACCCAGCAGCTTAACTTTAACTTTCCAAACACTTTGTGTGTTATTATAGTCAATTATATAATTGCAAATCAAAAGGACATTTTTATTTGTTCCTCAAAGAAACACACTGTACCCAACTAATTCAACTGAAAAAGAAATGACTCAACTTCAAAGAAGGAATGCAAATGGAATGCAAAGAAGGATTGATAAGGGTCTCTGCTTTTAACAGAGAATGAGTCATTTCTATTCATTACCGACATCAATATTGCACATGCACACGCATGCATGTAGTCAAATGAGGGAAAGATGCCAGTGTTTCTATTTATTACACTGCATCCCTCCCACCTGCCCACAGGGGGAAAGAAATCAAAGAACAGATATACTGCTGCCCCTTTGTGAATTATCCATACCTTAAAATAGTATTGTCACAGGTCACCTCCTAAAAACTCTGCTTACTTGTCTTCCATGACTTCTTTAATATGATGCACATGCGCTCTACATTCCCCATCAGGCAGGGTGGAGAGGAAATCGAGAGGCTTATTCACAGCCTGGGTGACACTGCTACTTCATATGGGCTCCTTTCACTTCTCACTACAGGCCCTACTTCCATTCAAAGAAATAATTCGTCTACAATTTGGGGGCACTTTTTCTTTTGCAAATGTGAATCTACTCTTCTAATTGAGTTTCCTCTCTCCTCCCCCCTAAAATAATCAAATTTTCTGTCTTGATAATTTAAAAAAAAAATAATCAGTTGGCTATGACTTCAATCAGGAACACCTAGCTGGCAGTGGTAGCGCATGACTATAATCCCAGCTACTCAGAAGTAGGATTGCAAGTTCAAGACCAGCAGAGGCAAAATCAAGAGACCCTATTACAAAAGAAAAACCATAGCTGGCAAATGTAACTGTAACCCCTCTATACATTACCCTGCGAATAAAGAAAAGAAAAAGAAAGAGAGAAAGAAAGAAAGAAAGAAAGAAAGAAAGAAAGAAAGAAAGAAAGAACAGAAAAGAAAAGAAAAGAAAAGAAAAGAAAAAAATCAATCTGGTGCTGGCCTAGCATCCTCAAAACCCTCCATTCAATCTCTAGTACGGCAAAACATATATTTTTTAAAAAGTTAAGCCATTTCTACAATTGTTATCAACAAAAAACCATTTTGAGCTGTTGAGTCCTAGCCTCACTGCGCATGTCCAAGACCCCCTGCAGAGAGGAGGGAACGTCCCCCAAAACTGTGCAGCATGCTTTGTATTCCCTCCAGCAAAGAATCATGCTCCATAAATAAAGTGCACATTTTATCCCACAAGAAAAGTAGACCTCAACAAATATAACGCCTGAGCACATAAATCTCAACTTGAAGGAAAGGGAGGTGGGGGGGGGGAACAAGATGATTGGGAGGGAGTGGGGAGAGGGAAATGGGGACAAACATCATGAGAAGGGGTATCAATGTGATACCTCTGACGAATGTATTTGTATTTGGTTTTTTTTTTTTTTTTTTTTTTTGCCAGTCCTGGGCTTGAGCTCAGGGCCTGAGCACTGTCCTTGGGCTTTCTCAAGGCTAGAGCTCTACCACTTGAGCCTCAGCACCACTTCCGGCTTTTTTCTATGTATGTGGTACTGAGGAATAGAACCCGGGTCTTCATGCATGCTAGGCAAGCACTTTAACCACTAGGCCAAACTCCCGGCCCCTGACGAATGTATTTGTAACCCTTCTATACATTACTCCAACAATCAAAAAGGAAAAGGAAAAGAATCTCCACTTGACTGACACTTAGTTTCATGCACTTCAGCAACTTACTCTTCTCTGAATGCAGTCAACAAATGTTCTTACTTCTATGAGATTTTAAGAAAAGAGAAGTCATATTTGAAAACAATGGCTTTTGTTGTGGTGGGCTAGGAGAAGCTTTAAGGGAGGAATGATCTTACCCACAGAAAATAGGAACTACAAAGCATTCTCCCGAACCCGAAGGGACCCTCCTTGTCGGATTCAGCTCCACGGTGAAGTGGCTCAACCAATAGATGCATAAGTGAGTTCAGCCATGGACAAGCTTTGAATATTTTTCAGTCACTCATCTTGGGGCACACACGAGGTGGTTACATGAATGAAATGGAAACAGTCAGTTCTTAGCTATATGGAGAGCTTTCTCACCAAAAATGATCATACTGTTCTAGCTGTGTAAAGGTTACCAGGTTCAAATAACGACAGTCATTGTGTCTCTGCATCTTAGTCTGTTCTCAGAGGCTGTAACAAAATGCTACAGGTTAGGTGATTTATAAACAATAGAATTTAGTTTGGCTTCCAGGTCTGGAGGATGGTGTAGGTATATGGCACTGGCATATGGGCCGGGCTGTCATGCTATAATCATAGCATGCCAAAGAGCAAGCAAAGGGAGCACACTCAAGAGAGAGGAAACCAGGCCAAACATCCTTAGAGCAAATACAAACTCATGTGATTCCTAACCGATTCCTGAGATGATGCCATTAACTCATTCATGAGGCAAAGCACCCTAGATCTAATCAACTCTTAAGAGTACCATCTCTTTTTTCTTGGTGGTACTGGGATTTAAACTCAGGGCTTCATGTCTAAGAGGCAGGCACTTTATCCCTGAGCCATGCCTCCAGCCCTATTTTGTGTCCGTTATTTATTTTGTTTTCTACGCATGTGGTACCGAGGAATCGAATGCTGGTCTTCATGCATGTTAGGCAAGCATTCTACCAAACTCCCTGCCCTGTGTTTGTTATTTTTAAGACAAGATCTCATTTTTTTACAGGCTAACTTGGATTTCAATCCTCCTATTTATGTCTGCCACCAAAGCTGAGATGTCAAGATAGACCATGATGTTTGACATTTTCTGGTGGGAAGGGGGGTGCTTTGAGGCCCGCAGCAGTGTCAGAGATCTGTGATGTTCCCAAAAGGGGTGAGAATCTTAGGCACAAAGGGAGAAGTCATCCATACACCCTTGTAACCTTGACGTGTTGTCATATAGACTTTGGATTTCCTGTTCTGCAAGCTTTTAAAACTGTTATTTCATGTGCAGCAAAGGATACCTGCATTCCAGCACTTGCCAGGGATATTCAGTCTGCCTGGCTCCTCCTCACCCCATGTTGACTGCTCAGCAATGAACAGTCTTTACACATGTGTCTAAAGACTCATCTCTTACTCTGTAGCTCAAAGTTACTTCATTGACACTTGAAGCGTGGGGAAGCTCTGGTATCTCTGAAAGCCTGTTCAGAATCTACGTTGTTATGCACTTAGAGCTTGTATCCTGGTCTCAAATTAGTCTACATCATATAAAAATTCCTCTCTATAGGATTACAATAGCTCAAACCCTGGATATATAAGGTCATATAGGATGAGGCCAAATTAACGACCTCCAGGACATGGAAACAAGAGCTTAATTATGAGTGACTGTTGTTCTTAATGTACTATGGTGTTTTTTTTCTTCTCTTGTGCTGCCGTTTGGTTGATCTCATACTGTTACAGTATCTGATTTTGTTACCTGGTATATTATATGTATGTGTGTGTGTTTATTTGTTTATTTGAAATAGGAGGGGGAAAAAGATTAGGGGAGGGGGTGGGGGAGGGAAATGGGGACAAAAAGGTGAGAGGGGGTATCAATGTGTGAGAAATAATGCACCTTCTATCTGGCGAATATAACTGTAACCCCTCTATACATTAAAATAAAATAAAAATTTAAAAAATCATCTCTATAATATAAAAAGAGTGAGTACATTTCAAGATTACATACCTTCAATGAGGTGTTCCTAAAGCAATAAGAAAATGACAGAAGAGGGACAGGAATGTGGCTAAGTGATAGTGTGTGCACCTAACGTGCACAAAGCCCTGGGTTCTATTCCTTAGTATCACATACACAGAAAAACCCAGAAGTACCAACCCAGATGCCCCTCAGTTGATGAGTGGATCAACAAGATGTGGTATTTGTATACAATGGAATTCTATGCTGCTGTCAGAAAGAATGACATCGCCCCATTTGTTAGGAAATGGAAAGACTTAGAAAAAATCATATTAAGTGAAGTAAGTGAAGACTCAAAGGAACAGAGGACCAAGAGTCTCCCTCATTTGTCATAATCAGGAGAAACCTTGGGCTCTCCTAGCAGAGATTTACAATAGAACAAAACCTAGATCCATAAGGCCATATAGTATGATGCTAAATGAAAGGACCTCCAGGATATGCAAACAAAAGTCATATAATGAGTGATTGTTGTCCTTAATGTACTATGTAATCTCTCAGCTCTTTTGCTGTCCCTTGGTTATCTCATATTGTTACGGTATTTCACCTTGTTATCTGATATATTGGATATATGCTTATTTGTTTATTTGAAATCAGATAGCAAAGGGGGGAAAATAAGATGAGGGATGGGAGTGGGAGGAGGGAAATGGGGACCAAGACATGAGAAAGGGTATCAATGTTTGTGAAGTAATGCACCTTCTATCTGGTGAATATAATGTAACCCTTCTATTAATTACAATAAAAAATATGGAAAAAAAGAAAAACCCAGAAGTGGCCCTGTGGCTTAAGTGGGAGAGTACTAGCCTTGGGCAAAAAGTGTCCAGGGACAGTGCCCAGGCCCTGACTTCAAGCCCAGGATGAAAGAAAGAAAGAAAGAAAGAAAGAAAGAAAGAAAGAAAGAAAGAAAGAAAGAAAGAAAGAAAGAGAGAAAGAAAGGAGGGAGGGAGGGAGGGAAAATAATACTTTATATGCCCAAAACTATATTAAAATCCATTCCAATATTAAACCAGGTAAATATATATATGTATATATATCATTGATTTGTACTGAGAAATTATAAAAGGTTGTCCAGTGAAACAATAGAAGTACCACTGATTTCACTAAGCAGAGTAACATTATTATGAATTGAATTGCATCTCCCCAAAATTCATGTGAGAACACAGCAAGAAGACAGCCACCTACAAGAGAGGATAGAAACCCTCCCCAACTCAACCATGCTGGCTCCTATACCGAGAACTTCATTATAGAGTTTGACATGCTCCTATTTTATTTTGTAAGATGTATAGTCCTGTCTTTATTTCTAATTATTTGCACTGATGGCATAAAATTCAGAATCAAATTTTCTATCACACCTTAGTAAAAGTGGAGAACTGTCCACTGAAAATTCATATATTAATTTAACTCCCGTGTTCTACATATTTTTCATATTCCTCTTTTGTCTCTTTTTTCTTATCTATTTCTTTATGCAGTTATTGTAGTTCTTTGTATGCACTTATGCAAATTACCTTGCTTCCTTTCAGAAATAAATGAGGCTATCCGCAGAACTTCAATGTTCATAAATCATGTGAAGATGAAATAGAAATATGTGCTTTAATTTAGTTGCTCTGATCCTAGCCACTCAGGAGACTGAGACTGGAGGATGATGGTTGGAAGTCTGCTCCAACCAGAAAAGTTCTCAGGACTCCATCTTCAAGTAACCATCACAAAGGTGAACTAGAGGGTTGGTTCAAGTGGAGGAGCACCAGCCAGTTCTGGAACTGGCAAAAAGAAAATACGAGAGAAATTTAAATTTAACTTATCTCAAAGGTAATTACTATTATATCATAAATTCTTTTTTACTTTGATCACTGTATTTTAGACAGTTGGTTTCCTTGTATACTAGTTAGTCTGGTGCTAACAGCTTACCATTGTAATCCTAGCTACTCAAGAGGTTGAGATTTGAGGATCATAATTCAAAGCTAGCCAAGGCAGGAAAGTCTATGAAACTCTTATCTCCAATTAACCACCAAAAAGCCTGATGTGGAGCCATGACTAAGTGGTAGAATGCTATCCTAGAGCACAAAGCTCAGGAACAGCACCCAAGGCCCCGAATTTAAGCTCCAGGACAGCATAATTAACAACAACAACAATAATAATAATAGTAATGTGTAAGAGTCCAGAGCTTTCTTCAAACTGCCTGGGTGAAAAAAGTTAAAATCCTGGCAAACACATAAATCTAGATAGATTTTTTTTTGCCAGTCCTAGGCTTTAGCTCAGGGCCTGAGCACTGTCCTTGGACTTTCTCAAGGTTAGAGCTCTATCACTTGAGCCTCAGCACCACTTCCAGCTTTTTTCTATGCATGTGGTACCAAGGAATTGAACCCAGGACTTAGTGCATGCTAGGCAAGCACTCTACCACTAGGCCAAACCCCTAGCCCCTAGATAGATTTTTTTAAAGAGTGTTTTCAGGCTCTTGGTAGAATCTGTGTATTGCCTGCAGATTGATAGTTCCTTCAGCTTAGACAGCAGCAAGATTCTCTTAACTAAAGTCATTATGGGACCTGCAGTATGCTCCAGTCCCTTCAACAGTCAAGAATCATAACCAGCACACAAGAGAAAACTTTCATTTCTTAATTTGCATTCACAATTTTTGAAAAGGCCCTGAACATCCCTGTGAAACTTCAGTCACCATTTCTATTATGGAAAGAGAGAGAGAGAAAGCACATGAGCACATTTACTTAAGATTTAAAATCTCTATTATGAAGCACTACGTGTGGTTCCATCATTTTAATTCTCTATTTTACAAATCATTCAAGTACCTTCCTTTTGATTTTCTTTTACAAACCTCTTTGGCGTTGTCAAGCTTTTTTTGCATTTTTATCAGACATTCTGATGCTTTCAGAACTGTTGGAAAAGAGCAAAACTAAGGAAGTAAGACAAAAGATTGTTAGCATGAAGACTTGTCACACATTTCTATAGTGTCTTAGTGACAGTTCTAACATCCTGACTTGGGACCAGGGCCATGATGAGTCCTTGTGTGAAGGCGTTAGTGGGGAGAGCGGGGAGGGGGAGTCACTTGGAGAGGCTGTGCACATGGTAAAACCACCACAAAAAGACCATGGGCAAGACAGGTCTTCTCAAAGAATCCCTGAGGTAAGACTAGGGGAAGAAGAAGGAGTAGCTGGGAGATTTTTCCCTCCCTACCACCATCCTACACAGTGGTGGCAATAGAAATGGGTAGAAAGACATAAATGGGTAAATCTACAGAAATAGCCTCACTTAATCCTCACAAAGATCTTGATTCTAAGCTCTGTGCCTTTCACATGATAGGTAAGAAGTTGATGTGTGGAAAGAGTATGAATTTCCCCCAAATAGTGCCCCAGGTAGAGCTGAACCCTGAGATGTTGGACTTTCTCCTCTCTGTTCTTCAAGTCGCTGTGAAACTCTCACCACTGGGCCACCTCTCCTGTTTCACTGAAAGCTGTGATTGGAAATTGGAGTTCATAGCTAAATAAAAACACAACAGATTATCCAAGATCTTCTGAGTATGGATTGTTTTACATAACTAGTAAGTTTTCCAGATGGCTGAGTGCCTACTCCTGTAAGAAATGCCATTTTCACATGGGTTATTTTGCACTGCTGAATGTGTGATAATGTACTCTAGGACCTCGTAGCAAGTCGGAATAGTCGCTTGAAATGCATTTCATCTTCCAGGGGTGAGTGTGCTTCGACAGTATGGCCACCACTTCCTTGCTTGGATGTATTATAAATATACTGCTAGGATCCAGTGCAGGGCAATCTTTGACCATAACCTGAACTGAAGCTGAACCCTTGGTGTTTTGACATTTACTTTTCCTATTTTTTGTCTAATCCTGTCCTGACAGACATCATTTTCCCACTTTCAGTAATCCCAGCGAAGAGTTTCCTTTACCCTCCCAGAGATTTGTAAATCAGATAAGCATTGAGAATGAGAACTCCCCGACACAGTGGATAGAATTTAAAATGTGGTGTATACGCTGCATGGTTTCTTATTTCTGACATCTACTTGTGCGCTCACAGAGTTTTGCTGAGTCTCTGACTCCCTTCTGTGTCCTAGGAGTGTGCATATATAAATACAGATGATTTCCCAATCAATGAGACTCAATTAAACTTGCTTTTCTGTGGCAATCAAGGAGGAAAGCCTCCAGGCTCCCAGATCTAGACATCCATTTTAAAAAGTGCCTCTTTCTTATTCCTATCATTCGATTCTGATTGTGACCTATCCTTGAGTTACCAGAACTGCAACATTTATAGACCTCACAGCCACCATCTCCTTTCCTGAAGGTGGTAGAGGCTCTGAGTCACACCCTTGTTTTCAGGGAGGCAGAAAACCCTCCTTTCCCCACATCCTCTTTCAGTGCCCTTTTTTGATTTGTTCAGTTGTAGTTCCATACTATGGCAGAAGCCTGGCAGATTTATTGAGAGCCTCTACCACCTTCAGGGACTCTGGAAAAATAAAGGTTCTCCCAATCTTAGCCTTTTCATCTTTCAAGTGAGCATATTAAAATAGCAGGCAGTGGGAGTGGGAGTTTGGCCTAGTGATAGAGTGCTTGCCTAGCATGCACAAAGGCCCGGGTTCGATTCCTTGGTACCACATACATAGAAAAAAGCCAGAACTTGTGCTGAGGTTCAAGTGGTAGAGCTCTAACCTTGAGAAAGTCCAAGGACAGTGCTCAGGCCCTGAGCTCAAGCCCAGGACTGGCAAAAAATAAAAATAAAATAAATAAAATAAAATAGCAGGCAGGGTGCTTGTAAGGATGATGTGACATCCTTTTCATGGATCTATCTAACTGGAATCTAGTCTCAAGTGGAATCTAATCACTTAGGTGGTTATTTATTTCCTTTTCTATCTTCTGTTCTTTTCTTGCTTATAATAATAAATACCTAGATCACCTGAAAAATACAAATCTTTTTTCCTGAATCATTGTTCATTAGTGGCCCAATAGCTTTAGGAAATCTTTCTAACCCCGCATTCTAGGAATGCAGGTGCTTGGCAGCCCTTTTTATATTGCTGTGTGATTATACATATACATTTTTGGGAATCCTTTACACAAGGAATATTTACTGTCTTTTTTTTCCTGCTAAGACATTCTAAGAGTGTCAAGAATGGCTACTTTGTTTCTGCTTTCTCCTCTCATTTGCTTTTAAAAAGAATGAAAAACAAGGAAGCATGATTCCCATGCATTCTTCTAAAATGAGATCCTCAAATAACAAATAACAGATGAACAATCCTTATCAAAGGTGTGATTCTCCTTAAGGAACACTGTGATTTGGGTCAATTTTTTTTTCAGTCTTTGCTCAGATTGAGACTCCTTCCTGAAACTACCCTCTTTAGGGTTTTTGTGTGATATGATTTGGTACACATTGAAACTTAGCATGAATCATTGAGGGAAATTGATATCTTGTTCATCTTTTTGTTCCCAATTTTTGGCCCACTCCCAAAGACACATAATACATGGATAGAACACATGAATAATACACAACGGAAGAATGAATTACCATTTAGATACTCTGAATGCAGGATTGCCCTTATGTGGAGATCTTAACATAGAATAGGAAATATAAATACTACAAGCCAGCAATCCTCTGACCCAAGAGGTGATACAACCCCAGTGAGCCTCACTGTACATCTGGCATCATGGAGGAAGTTGGAAAGGTGTTGGTAAGACATGGAACAGGCAGGACTCTTCCATGTTTTTAAGGAGCATGTTTAGCTATAACCACGAATGAATAGGTGGTGAGTTCTTACAGATGGCACTTCCCATCTGACCTCAGCTCCCTTTAGTTTTGACTGTGCCACAAGTTCATGTGTGAATATTCACGGCAGCTCTGTTAGATAGAGCCTCACACAATCCGGTGTCTGTTAATGAAAACAAGCAGCAGTGTGTTCCTATGAAATGGCATAGAGCAGGAAGCAGGCAGGAACTAAGCAACAACCTACATTAACCTCACTCTATGACACTGACCCAAAGAAATCCCCCGTAAGAGCACAGGGGGCAGGATGCTGGCATGAAGTTCTGTACCAGGTGAGATGAACGCTTGGAAGAAGAAACCAGAGCAAGGGCTGCCTGCGCTGAGCGGGCAGCGTAGAGGAGTGACTGTGACAGGCACACGGAGAAGCGCAGAACACACAGAGGCCTCACATCCACTTTCACCAAAACACCACAGTCCCCATCACTGGTGTAGTTCACCAGGCCTGGAGTTCCAGCTACTCAGGAGACGAAGACCTAGAGCATCCAGCTTTGAAACCAGCCCAAGCAGAAATGTCTGAAGCCTCTCTCCCAAATAACCGACAAAAAGCTGAGCTAGAGGCATGGCTCAAGGGCTAGAAGGCCAGCTGTGGTCAAAGCCAAGCGAGAGGGCAAGACCCTGAGTTCAAAGAGAAGAACAACACATCAGACCTCAATAAAGCAAGTTCAGTGAAGGGATATCATTGATTACGGGCTATTTTGATGACATGAAAATCACACTTGAAAACAAACCACAGAAAACGGAGTAGTCACCCTCCTCTCCCATCAAGAAGACAACACCACAGACTCTGAGAGGTGCAATGACATTCTTGTTTCCAGCGACCGTCATGGAGAATGTCCAGTCTAATGATCGTGTTATTTCCTGTAAACCGTGCATGCACTGCCTCATACCACCCATAAACAAAATCAACTTCATCCTCTGAGATGGAAGAAGGCTGGAGGATCCAGTCCAGTCCAGCATGTTGGCAGACCTACGTGTGTCTGTCTCAGACAGGACACCCCTCTTCTCTAGGGGAATCTGCACAGAGGTGATTTGGGCCTTAGGAGCTAACTTCAGAATTGAATTGATGATAAACAGGATTCCACAGTAATTTCACCTCTCTGGGATGCCAACTCGCTTACCTGAAATGTCAATGTGTGCCCACATTCCAGCCATATCATTCTTGGGACTCTGGTTATAATTAAATACACTGACTGCGCTAGAAGAAAGCATGTCAACACTCAGCCTAATCCTTTCCCCTTCTTCTCCCTACCAACAAACACGAGCTATTTATAACACTTTCTGAGTCTTTTCATTTTGCATGTACTTATCTGGACTCCTAAGCCTGCTGTACATGGTAAATTTCAGACCTATAATTTGTGGCTTCCTGCTTCCATGATCACTCCAGAGCAGTTCTCACGTGACTATTCTTCTGGTTAAATATTTACACACGTAGCCGGGGTATACAGGCAGTTCGGATCTGACGTGATTTCACAGGATCACATCTGTTTTTCATCATAACAAGACTGAAAAATGTGCCAACTAAACATTTTTCAAAATATAGTTATTCAAAACATTGTTTCCATTCTCATTCTGAGATGTTTTCTATATAAAGAAAACAGAAAAGCAGCCTTACCCCTGCCCCTCCCCAAAGGCCTTTTCCCTCTCATTTCTCTTCCTGTGGCCTCTGGAGTCAACCTTGCCAGCCATGGTGGCTTTCCAAGCATAACTGAGGCATGGATCTTATCTTATTTTTACCCAAGCACGAGAAGCAAAAAAATTCAATGAAAAGACGAAGTGGGAGGACATCCATCTAAAGTTTAAAACTCCTCTAAGAGCAAGAGTGGCCTCAGAGTGTGATACTTCAAGTGCAGCAGAATCACACTTGAATGCTGCTCTCGCTGCATCTATGGGCCTAAAGTCTGTGTCAGGCTCCTAAAAACACAGTTCAAACACAGTAACTTTCCAAGTATGAAACATAGAGTGTGTGTGTGTGTGGAGAGAGAGAGAGAGAGAGAGAGAGAGAGAGAGAGAGAGAGAGAGAGAGAGAGAGAGAGAGAGAGAGAGAGAGAGAGAGAGAGAGAGAGAGACTGACTTTCCCTTTGAATAAGTCTAGCAATCATTCTGGTGTCTTCAGAATTTCAAATTAGAGTATAAATATTTATTTTAATTCTCTCCTAATAAAAGATGACAATTATCTTGTAAACACATTTTACCAAAAATAAAAGCCTAATGTAACCATGACACTATGCCTTTGAGAACACTAATACAGAATACATTGGCCTTGTCTGACCTTCAACATTCTGGTTTTGAGTTTCAATCTACAAATCTGCTCTCTCATGTTTATTCAAATATGGTTATCTAAGCAATAATTTTTTAAGTCAGGAACAATAAACACAAAAATCAACAAAACTCCTGAGTGAATTATAAATTTTACAAGTTGACCATAGTTCATATGCACCAATGAAGCAAAAATAAAATCAAAGGAATGGCTGTTTTCAGCCGTGTTTCCAATGTCTTTTTCCAATGTGTGTCTAATTTGAGTTCTTGCTGTTTTCCTTCCTCTTCTTGTTTATCTTTAAGCCACTCACAGCTCATTAGATTCTAGGGAAAATGTGCTTAGATAACATAAAAGAGATGAGATTCAAATGACTATGATTGGCCTCAACAGCCCTAAGGAAAAGCTTTCTTTTTAAGAAGACTAGAAAAAAAAACAGCTCTAATAAAGATTTTGGTATGTCTGAGAATGTAAATAATTTCTAATATTCTTAATTCCTGTCCCACTGCTGTAAGAAGTGTCACATTGATATATGTGAAGGGAAGGACTTTTATATATTTATTATTGCTGGGAAGGCAAATAAGTGTGACCATTTTGGAAATCAGTATGGGGGGGTCCCCAAAAAAGCAAGAAATAGAATGACCACAAGATCCCACTATACTACAGCTGGGCATCTACGTGAAGGAGTCAGCACAGAAACCTGCACACCCATATTTGTTGGGATACAATTCACAACAGACCACATATGGAATCAACCTAGGTATCCATCCACCAAAGAATGGATTTTTTAAATGCCACATGCACACACACACACACACACACACACACACACACACGAGTATTATGCAGCCATAAAGAATAATACAATTATGTCATTTGTAGGAAAATGAGAGGAACTGGAGATCATCACATTAAGAGGAAATAGACACAAAAGGGCAAACAGCATGTGTGCAAAGGGGCAAGTACAATGTGTATTCCCTGGTGTGTGGAACCTAGACTCACAAATACAAACAAACAAGGCACAGGACTTAAAAATGTACAGTTGAAAAGGAGCAGTAGGATCTGGGGACAGGAATAAGAGTGTGGGGAGGAGGGGATAAGATCATATATTATGTGCATGTGTATGGGTCAGAATAAAACCTATTATTTCCTATAACTAACTAACTTTTCAATTACTACCTGTAATGAAAAGTTCACACCACTGAAACAACTGGAGGAAAGAAAGTTCCTTTGTGGAAACCCTACTTGATGGGATAATAGGAAAAGGGCTTCATCTCACTGAACATTCAGAGAATCACTTCTGAGGACACCACATAGTTTTCAACAAAAATGTGCATGGATACATGCTGCCTTTAATTCCTACTCTGATGCCTCAATTATCTATGTTAGCATAAGAAGGGAAGTAGTATGAGTGTGTGGGTCGAGAAAGCCTTCAGGTGAGGTCAAATACACTATGCAGTACACTATTGCATCTCAGACCTACATTTCTGGAAACAGTACAGGATGGTTTGCATATCCAAATTTCTTCTGCAGTCATTGGAAAAGTAAAACATAATGAACACCGAACCAAAGGAACTATTAAAAAGTAGAAGAGGATCTTATTTCTTTTTTTCAAATTAAAGACAAGAACTTGATATCAAAACTTGACATAGATATTGTGAGAAAATTACAGACCAGTATCTCTCACAAGCATAGATTTTTAAAAATTCTCTTAAAAGGAGTATTGACAAATCAAATTTCATAGTATATAAAAAAGGATATTGTATCATAACCTGGTAAATTTTTTTGTCAGTCCTGGTACTTGAACTCTGGGCCTGGGCGCTGTCCCTGAGCTCTTCAGCTCAAGGTTACCACCCTACCCCTTGAGTCACAGCATCACTTCCGGTGCCTCATATCTAAAATATATCAACAGCTAAAAAAAATGAATTACTCCAAAACTAATCTCCAAAGAAACAACCATCCCATTAAAAGATGGGCCAAAGGCTTAAAGAGAGTCTTCTCTGAAGAAGAAATAAGAATGGCCTATAGACACAAGAAGAAATGCTCGACATCTCTGGCCATAAAAGAAATGCAAATCAAAACAACTTTAAGATTCCACCTCACTCCAGCTAGAATGGCCAGGATCAAGAAATCTAATAACAACAGATGCTGGAGGAGATGTGGCCAGGAGGGATCACTACTACACTGTTGGTGGGAGTGCAAACTCATTCAACCACTATGGAAAGCAGTATGGCAGTTCCTCAAAAGACTAAACATAGAGCTCCCCTATGACCCAGCAATTCCACTACTTGGCATTTACCCAATCGTCCAGAAACAAGGGCATACTAAATCCACCAGCACAACTATGTTCATTGCAGCACTATTTACCATAGCAAAGATATGGAACCAACCCAGATGCCCCTCCGTTGATGAGTGGATCAACAAGATGTGGTATTTATTTATACACAATGGAATTCTATGCTGCTATCAGAAAGAATGATATCACCCCATTTGTAAGGAAATGGAAAGACAGAAAAAATCATATTAAGTGAAGCAAGCCAGACTCAAAGGAACATAGGCTCAATGGTTTCCTTCATTTGTCATAACCAGTAGAAACCTTGAGCTCTCCTAGATACATAAGGCCATATAGTATGACGCTAAATGAAAGAACCTCCAGGATATCGAAACAAAAGTCATATAATGAGTGATTATTGTCCTTAATGTACTATGTTATCTCTCACCTCTTTTGCTGTCCCTTGGTTATCTCATATTGTTACAGTATTTTAGCTTGTTAACTGATATATTGTATATATGCTTATTTGGTTATTTGAAATAGGATAAGGAAGGGGGAAAACAAGATGAGGGGCGGGGGTGGGGGGAGGGAAATGGGGACCAAGACATGAGAAAGGGTATCAGTGTATGTAAATTAATGCACCTTCTATCTGGTGAATATAATGTAACCCTTCTATTAATTACAATCAAAATATATGAAGAAATAAATAAATAAAAGATTAAATAATCAATGGGGAAGAAGAGATACATTCTTCCAGGACTCGAGACAATCTGTACACCTACTTCCTCTCCAGGGCTGAACTATAACTTGCTACCCCAAAATAAAGTACAGAAGGGATGTCATGGAAAATCCATTGAAACTCAAACTCAGGTATGAATCACAGTTAGTTGACAAATAAGCTCTTTTCCTGAAATGTCATTTCTTAAAGACATTCTGTGCTCAATTTCACAGCTTACAGCCTAGGGCTGCCCCAGTTATCTTGGGTGTTAGAATCAGGTTTTCTTTCTAATTGGAACCATCCAAGGTTGATAATTCTATAAAAACCTAAGTGAATACAATTTAACAGAAACATAGCAGCTGTAAGAACATGATTGCTATTAGATATGATAGATATGAATGAATGCTACTGATACTTTCATAGTGTTACCTCTCACATTTGATACGTCCCTCATTTTTGGTCCCTTAAAACCATGACTAGAAAAAAAACACCTCTGAACTTTCCCTGATCACATTTTGAGTAATTATGATATAATTTATTATGTCAGATTCATCAGGATTCATCATGAATTCAAAAACTGCCTACTGAATCTACATCAACCAGGCTAACAACAGACCCTAAGAGGGAATACAACTTACATAGCCCCGATCTCTTAAACTGTATAATAAAATAAGAAAAGGATTTTTCAAAAGCAAGCTTACAGCAAAGTTATCCAGAAAATACTAAGAGCACAAAGAGATTAAGTGACTACTTTGGATCATGTATCAGGGAAAACTCCAAGTCCCCAAGCTCAAATAGCTGAGAACTAAGGACAAGACCCATGGCAAGGCCAGGCAGGCGGGGTGAGGCCAGGCAGGACTCGGGGCCTGCAAATCTAGCTACTCAGGAGGCTGACATCTTACGATCACACTTCAAAGCCCATAAACTCTTGTCTCCAATTAACCACCAGAAAACCAAAAAAGTAGAGCCATGGCTCAAAGTCGTAGAGCATTAACCTTGAGCAGAAAAGCTCAGGAATAGCTCACAGGCCCTGAGTTCAAGCCCCCAAACTGATCTTTTTTTTAAAGGCAATAAGGAGCTAGGGGTAATAGCAGATATTTGTAATCCCAGTACTTTTGAGAGGTAGAGGCAAGAGAGCCACACATTTGAAGCTATGTTGTCAGTCTCAACAATAGGAGGTGTACGGGGAAACAAAGGAAGAGGTAACACTGAACACATTGTACCAAGCTTTGTGACCAAGAAGCATTGTACTCATAACTTGATTTATGGAACTGTTACCTCTTTGTACACCTACATCAT
The DNA here is from genome assembly GCF_031878675.1 of Megascapheus bottae. NCBI lineage: Eukaryota > Metazoa > Chordata > Mammalia > Rodentia > Geomyidae > Megascapheus > Megascapheus bottae. Next base: position 8,696,385 of record NC_143516.1, on the reverse strand, counting down.
CATCACCGTCATTATCATCATCAGATAGACAAAAGGAAACAGACAGAAATAGGAAACCTCTCATTTAGAAGCAATTTAAAGGTATATTAAAAAATATAATACATAGGGGCCGAGAGTTTGGCCTAGTGGCAGAGTGCTTGCCTAGCATGCACGAAGACCGGGGTTCAATTCCTCAGTACCACATACATAGAAAAAAGCTGGAAGTGGTGCTGTGGCTCAAGTGGTAGAGTGCTAGCCTTGAAGAAAGCCCAAGTACAGTGCTCAGGCCCTGAGTTGAAGGCCCAGGACTGGCATATATATGTATATATATATATATATATATACATATATATATATATATATATATATCATGAACTATACTCCAATTCCAACTCACTTTAAAAAAAAACAAGACTCATTGGATTGGGCCGGGAGTTTGGCCTAGTGTTTAAAGTGCTTGCCTAGCATGCATGAAGACCCGGGTTCGAGTCCTCAGTTCCCCATACCTAGAAAAAAGCTGGAAGTGATGCTGAGGCTCAAGTGGTAGAGCACTAGCCTTGAGAAAGTCCAAGGACAGTGCTCAGGCGCTGAGCTCAAGGCCAGGACTGGCAAAAAAAAAAAAAAACCAGACGCATGTATGAAACACTTAGGGAATCTGAGCAGGGACAATTTTCGACATGGCTGAGGCACCTTTTCGGGTGTGTGAATAGTGCTCTGATATGTTAGCACATTTTCTCATGTCTGCATTTGTAGGCCGTTGGATCCTCCGATAGTTCTCATACCTGCCACACTTTCAGTTCCCAACACCTGTGTCCTTCATCCCCTTGGGGCCCAGAGTGTGTCAGTCTAGAAAAGATGAGGGATCTTCTCTGCTGTCCACACCATTCTCTCTTCCCTGCAGCTCTCATTCCTCCACTGCAGGAGGCAGGGAGTGAATGCACAACCTGGTTTCCTGGCTCATCCTGAGAGGAGAAGGAGCACGGCTGGGCATGGGCCCTCTGCTGCACCAGAGGGTCTCCAACAGGAGTAAGCCAAAGTTAGGGGAAATACAACTTTTTTGTCTTTTGCCCCATTTTTCCACTTGTTAATGGGCATTTCAAAATAAAATGGTTTGCATGTATGGCGTTCCTTCTAGGAAGTGCTCAGACTAAGAGAAACCTACACCGCAATACCAGAAAACAAAGGCCAATGCTTTCTTCAAACTGAAGTTGACTGGATGGTGGTAAAGAATAACAAGAATATGTTGAGTCCTGTGCCAGTGGCTCACATCTGTAGTCCTAGCTATTCAGAAGGCTGAGGTGTGAAGATAGTAGTTCAAACCCAATTCAGGCAGAATAGTCTATGACACTCTTCTCTCCAATTAACCACCCAAAAACCAGAAGTGGAGCTGTGACTCAAATAGTAGAATATCAGCCTTGAGTGAAAATGCTAACAAAGAGCACCCAGGCCTTATTCACACACAAAATTAAAATGAAATAAAATAAAATAATATGTGAAAAGACCTGAAACTAAATGACAGATACATAAGGACTTCATTTTTACTTTTTCTATTTTTATCTTTGTAATTTTCCATTATAATAAAAATGTTAATGACTGCTTAACTACAATAAAATTTAAAATACAAAACAGGTGGCATTTCAAGTCCAGAGGAGATGAGCTATGTTCAACTGAAAACTATCTAATAAAGCCACCTTTCACTGAAATAAATTGCAGAGGAACAAAATGCTAGAAGATCTAAAATAAAAATCATGTAATTATTTAAAGTATATGTAGAAAAAAATTATTTCATTTTGTAGTTGAGACAGCTTTTCTAAACAATACACAAGACTTAAAATTCCCAAAAGATTAGTAATATAATCTACATGAAAAGTTTTATTTTGTTTTTCTGCACAGAGCATAAAATACCATACAAAGTCAAAAGACAAATGATCAACTGAGAAAAGCATTTCAACCCATTTGACAATGATCTCATTTCCTTAATATAAAAAGACCTCTTAGAAATCAGTTAGAAAAGACTATTAAACTAATAGAAAAGTTGACAGAGAACTTAAGAGACTGTTCATAGAAAAGAAACCCAAATGGCTCATAAACATATGAAAAGATGACCAATCTCAATCACAAAGAATGAACAGTAAAATATCAACAAAATGCAATTTTTCTTCTATTGAATGCAATGTTCAAAATACAGTTGAAAGATATATTCCAAATGAAAAAATTCAGGATGTAAAATAGCCAGTAGCATTCCTTCACTAGCCTAAACTTTTAACAAATCATATATAAATTTGTAGACATTGTCACCCCTTGTTATCCATACAAGTTTGGTTCCAGGGACTCCATCAAATGCTAAATTTCACATGGCCATATCCCTTATATAAAGGCAAAGTATGAACCCTGCCCATGGCTCACGCCTATAATCGTAGGCGTACTCAAGAGGCTGAGATCTGAAGATCGAAGTTCAAAACTGGCCCTGGCAAAAAAAAATCCAAAAGATTCTTATCCCTAAAAGGTACCAAAAAAGCCAGAAATGCAGCTAGGTATGGTTCAAGTGCTAAAGTGGTAGCCTTGAGGAAGAAAACAAAAAAAAAAACCTTCAGGGATAGCATCCAGGCCCTGAATTCAAGCCACAAGACTGATACAATAGATAGATCAATAGATAGATAGATAGATAGATATAGATAGATAACATTTATAAATAGATCAATACAAAGAGTAAGTATATCAAGTATATCGAATAACTTCCACACCAATACAGACCTTACATTGTAACTTCTGCTGCATAAGCCACTGTTACACATACATACTCGGTCTATACATACTCAGCAGACACATTTCAAAAATAGGTTCTACCCTGGGCTGGTTGAATCCCTGGATGCAGGACATATGGACAGCCAACTGTATATGCATAACATATGAGTGATATCTACATGCAAACTTGGATGTATACATGCATTTCCCCACACACCCATAGACTGGTAGCTTCAATAAGCATAGAAGCTTGCAGAAGAAAACTGTGCAACTGTGTTGCAGCTGTTGCTTCTTGGAGATCTGTGTAGGGGAGCAAACATACCTTTACATAATGCATTCTTTAATAATGTTGAACATTTTAAATGTATGTCTATGTTTCCTTTCCAATTAAGAAAATAGCTTACCAAGTTCAGCCACTCTGGAAAGCAGTGTGAAGGATTCTTAAGGAACTGATAATAGACCTTCCCTATGATCCCGACATACCACTCCTAGGCATCTATCCTGAACATCATAACTCAGGACATAATAAGGACACCTGTTCAGCTATGTTCATCTCTGCACTATTCACAACAACCAGACAATGGAAACAATCCAGATGCGCTACTGCAGATGAATGGATACAGAAAATGTGGTATATATACACAATGGAATTCTACATAGCCAACAGACAAGATAAAATAATGGCATTTGAAGGGAAGTGGATGAATCTAGAGTGAATCATGTTGAGTGAGACAAGTCAAGACCAAAGGAACAAAAGGTGCATATGGGGCTATTAGATCCAAACAGTACAGGAGCAAGGACTCAATATTTGTGTACTCAATGCTATGGATATGGTATTGGAAATATAAACACAACTACATAGACATAAAAATCTATGACTCTATAGATATAATGTTTTACTACATAGATTAATATGTATCTATGGCCTATAAACCATCAGCCTAATTTTAATTATGTTCTAAAATCTAAGTGCCAGTGATTGTATATAGAGATTCCCTTCTTGAATACTTGTTTGGTAAACATGTAATATGAAATATGATGTAAAAATCAATGTTAATAAATTCTTTAATAAAAAAGAAAATAGCTTACTATAATAAACTAGATTACGTTAGTCAACAAATATTTACTGAGCTTCTATTTTATGTCAATAATAAACTAAATGCTGGGAAAATAGGCAGAGGCTGACTGATATAAATCTTTTACCACACAACTATTGTTTTGGGGGGAGTAGAATAATAGAAGTCTATAATAAATTCTGTTCTGTAAAGTTAATCTGTACTGCCACTGAGATACTTTCTTTAGATGAACCTTTTTTTAAAAAACGTAAGTGAATACCGGTTTATACACACACATATTTATTTATGTTAAGTAAGTGAGTATACATATAACTTATTTCACAGAACTATATATAACTATACTATTTCATATGACTATTTCACTATATAATTTATTCATTTATTTAACTTGCACTAAATAAATGATATGTATATACATATATGTGTGTATGTGTGTGTATAGATGTATGATATGTATATATATGTGTGTACAGATATATATCTATATGTACATAGATGTACATAAAATAGTCTCAGGAAGCATATTCTTTGGAAATGACACAATAATTACCACATAACTTGGAGAGTCTTCAGAGAGTGAGATTAATTGAGAAGCAGCTGATGGTCATGTTCCTGTATGCACATGCATCACTGAAGATTTTAATTCTTGAAGTAAGACATCTCTAATCTCTCTGCATTTATTTCTAAACTTTATTGGGGGGGGTGGCAGAGAAAGGTGCCAGTCCTATGGTGCAACCTCAGGGTCTCGGTACTGTCTCAGAGCTTTTGTGCTTAAGGCTAGCGTTCTACTAGAAGAAAATTACCTTTTAGAAACTGAGCAATATTTTTAGGTCATTCTTCACATGAGCGACTTTGTCATGACTTCCTAGATTAGTCAGGCAAGAGAGAAAGTACATCGCTTTCTCACAGATTCTCTGCCCAACTGACTGTCAAAGGGCTCGGGACGCCTCAAGTGCGAGGAAGCAAATATGACAGGAAAGGCACTTCAGACATCAGAGCAAATTGAAATCTTATTTCTCAAATCATCACAATTCCAGTTCTGAAGTTTTGTTTTCTCTCTGCAAACTCCAGTGGTTCCTGGCCTGACGCAGGACTCTAAGCTGTCAAAACTCCTTTATCAGATCACAGCTAACCTAATGCTTCCCATCTTTAAAACACACAGAACCACATACCTCAGTCCCAAGAAGCACTCCCTCAGACCCTTGGCGAGAAGAGGTAGAAATATTAAGTCCCTCTTCAGTCCCTGTGGGTTTACAACAATTGAACTTCAGTTTTTTCCCAGCAGATTACTTCCTCATGTGAATAATCCTCCAATAGACCACAGTGGTAGCCAACAACAACACATGTAAAATCCAGTTAAAATAAAAGCAAACCAATCAGACGAAAGGGATCCAATTCTTGCCACTCCCCTCTCGAAAATACGGTGAGCCAAACAACCTTTCTTGCAAGAGCACACCAGCAGGGTTTATAAAATGATAGCATCTGTTTCAACTGACATGCTACCTAAGAAAGTTTTATTGCAACGTTACATTAAAACCAATCCAAGAACTTTGTCTTCCAGTAACCTCTTGTATGAGTGTTCATCCATGGAACTGAGCTTTCAGAAAGTTTTGATTTCCTCTTGACTTCATCACAACCCACTTACTTCTAATCCTTGGTGAGGGGAAAAACAAAGACAAACAAACAAACAAAAACCAGTTTTGTTTGGTCCTGGAAATGGGCAAAGCATTTCCTACAGCCTAGTGGCTAAAGGCCAACCTTCACAAAGAAACCTTTGTTTCTAGATTTAAAGCTGTAGCTTAGTTGTGTAAATCAAGACAACTCTGCTACAATTTTCAGTAAACCGTATACAGGACAAATGCAGACAAATGGTTGAGAAAGGTGGTGTTCTGTCCTTCTCTGCCCACAGAGCATTCCACCTGGTGCCAATTTCTTTACATTTTTCTTTTCTGATGACACTGGGGTCTGAACTCAGGGCCTCACACTAGCTAGGTTGGCATTCTACTACTTGAGCCACAACCATAGCCCTGTTTTTTGCTGGTAATCTTCCTGCTCAGCAACATACCTGAGCTGCAACCCTGTCCGTGCTGGGACCGTGGGTGCGTACTATGATCCTATAGTTTCAGTGTTTTCTGTCCAGGCTGAACTGAAACTCTGATCCTCCCCAATCTTGGCCTCCCATGCAGTTTGAAATGACTAGCATGCACCACTCTGACCAGCTATGGACTGAGAGGGCATCAGAAGAACTGGCCTTCACTCACAATCCTCCCATTCTCAGCCTCCCACGAAGTTAGGACCCATTCGATGTGAACACTGGTTCCTGGCTCAATCCTCTGATAATGTTTCTTTATGACAAATTCATCTTGTATGGAAATGTGTGAAGGATAAATCCTTATCTGGATAACTAAGCTTACTGTTCAGTGAGTCACTTGTTATGACTATGTGTTTAAAGTATTTCTGACTAAACAAGTTTTTTTGTTCGTGTTTGGTTTTGGGTTTTTTTGTTTTGACAGTCACAGGGCTTGAAATCTGGGTGTGGGCACTGCCTTTGAGCTCTTCAGCTCAAGGTTATCACTCTACCACTTGAGCCACAGCACCACTTCCCATTTTCTGGTGGTTATTTGGAGATAAGTGTCTCATGGTCTTTTGTGCCCGGGCTGGCTTTAACCTCGACCCTTAGATCTCAGCCTCCTAAATAACTGGGATTACAGGCGTGAGCCACCGCGCCTGGCTGACTAAAAATTTTTGAAAAACTTTAAAGAGCGTCTCTCTTTCATCAAATCAAACTGAAGCTCGATGTGTTTTTCAGTGGTTCTGTTTGAATGCCCACATCTTCTATGCCATTAAAGTGCTTCCTGGTGTCATGCAGGTTTCTAATCACTGACCTGCCCATTAGCTGGCAAGCCAGCATGCATGTCCTCCCTGCCAGAAGAAATTTGCTAACTAGTGAGAGAAGAACAAGAGAGTAATAGAGACCAGGCAGGGAGCCTCTATTGTAAAACAGGTTAGAAAAAACTGTTGAGCAGGGTGTGGTGGCTCACACCTCTAATCCTACCTACTCAGGAGGCTGAGATCTGAGGATCACGGTTCAAAGCCAGCCAGGGCACTAAAGTCCATGAGACTCTTATCTCCAATTAACCTCTAGAAAACCTGAAGTGGAATTTGGCTCAAGGGGTAGGGCGGTAGCCTTAGCCTTGAGCTGAAGAGCTCAGGGATAGCACCCAGGCCCAGAGTTCAAGTCCCACAACCCACAAAAAAAAATAAAACTGTCAATAAAAATATGTGTGACCTGGAACTCTCAAAATGGCTGACATCTAAACGATCTGATCTCAAAGGGGCCCAGTACAGACACTGGTGAAGACTGAAGACGGGGAAAATAGGAGAGAATATGATCACGTATGACAAACCAAGCATTTGTTAAGCCCAGTTAACTTCAGCCTCTGGAACGTCAAGCAGCCAATGTTAGACTATCTTTTAGGTCTTGATGCAATTCAGAACATTCTTGAAGCAAATGCTCAAACAATCCAACTCATTTACATTTTTCCTTAACCCTAATATCTTGTGCTTATAAGGACTTGATGAGAAAAGTATTAAGAAAGAGAGAAAGACAGAGGGACAAGATGAAGTAAATCTCCCATCTTTGAATGCAAAGAAGAGCCCTTCATCACACAGAGGGACATTTAGACAAGGAAAGCTGAAAGAATCTTCAGTAATAAACACTGTCATTGCAAGGGTCTGGGCCAACCACATATTAATTGTGGGCCAAATGACATATCAACCTAAATATGCTCTTTCTCAGATCGGAAGCTCTAATTGGCTCTTTCACAAGTTACTATCAGTAATCTCTCATGGCTTCAGAGTTTACTCACCTCACAAAACATGCTGATCTTAACCCAGATTTAACTCTGATGTCCATGAGAAACTCTGGCCTATGAACTGAACTGGTTATTTGCCACTAAGAAGCAGGTCACATTTGGGAAATCACAAAAATTCTTTTGGACCTCCATTCCCTAGCCAGCAAATGGCAAGTCAGAGTCAACAGATTCAGCCATCTCTCCTGATCTAAACTGTGCTGGGCATCCATGGTTCCATCTACTGAATCACTACCAGTGGACATCAAAAATGAGAGAGTAAGGGCTTCCCTGTCCATCTCCATGATAGGTTCAGAATACCTCATGGAAAACACAGATGGAGAGACACTAAGGAGCAGAAGAAAGGCTTGAGCTCAAACTTTACCTGGATGATGGATCAACAGAGGCAACCTATGCATGATGATCGGGTGAGAGAACCATAGATAAAAGCCAGTTGTGGTGGCTCACACCTGTAATCCTAGCTACTCAGAGGCTGATTTTAAGAATTGCAGTTCAAAGCCAGCCCAGGCACTAAAGATCGTGAGACTCTTATCTCCCTTTAATCAGTAGAAAATTGGAAATGGTGCTGTGGCTCAAGGGATAGGGCAATAGCCTTGAGCTGAAGAGCTCAGGGACAGTGCTCAGGCCCAGAGTTCAAGCCCCATGACCAACAACAACCACAACAACAACAAAAAAAAACAAAACCCTTAAGTAAGAGACAATAAGCACAGCTCAAGCCTGAGCTCAACTTCTCACTAGTGGATGGTCTTGGAGAGGTCACTTGACCTGCACAAGGCTCAGCGTTATCCACAGTTACATTACTATCTGCTCCATCATAGGCAAAATGAAGTCCTTGTGTCAACATGAAAAGTGTGCTGGCACATGGCACACACTCTGTGGATTGTAAAGCAGCTGGAACTTGGAGATTGCATGAGAATAGGCAATTAAGGATTGAGAAGAAGGTCTCCTTCTCAAAGGCTTGCACAAAAACAAAAATGAAACAGCTTTCAAAAAAAACAAAACAGTTTCCTACTTGCCAGCTTTAAAGATGCAGCGTAACTAGCCCACAGCCCTGAATATGTGCCAGATTATAAAAAGAGAGCAAATCCTCTTGAACTCAAAGCCTCAGGTTTAGTCTGCCTGTTTGGATAGGGCGCTATCACTTGAATCTCACCTCCAGCCTGGCTTTTTGCTATTATTTTGGAGATGGAATCTTAGACTTCCTGAGTGGACCTCAAATCTCAGACCTGAGGTTCAGTCCCCTGAATAGCTCAGTGGGGGGCCATTGGTGGCTGGTAGAAAAAGTTACTCCTATGGCATAACACAAAATTTGTCTAAGCTTAGATCTTCACCACACTTATTCGAAGACTCAGACCATAAAATGACATTTGAATGAACAAAAGAATGTCAGGCTGTCCTTTGTACCAGAAAACAGGACAAACAGGCATAGCCTGGCTCAGCAGCAGCCATGCCCGAGCTACCAAGGAGCAGGGGACAGCCAGCCCTGCCTCAGAACAGAGACTGGCTCCAGCCAGGATTTCCTGGGATTGAAAGCAAGAAGTGGAAGAATGAGGAAGGCTAATGTTACCTGGATGAGCAGCCTGGCTAGGAAAGAAGATGAAGCAACGCTGCCTTAGAACGAAACAGTTAAGTAAGAGGCCAATCGTGATTGCAGGAAGCCCTGTGAAGTAACATTAACCCCTCAATAAGGGAAAAGAGAGACTCTGTCTGTCATCTGTCTGTCAGTCTGTCTGTCTATCATTTTTGCCAGTCCTTGGGCCTAATGAACTCAGGGCCTGGGCACTGTCCCTGAGCTTTGCTCAAGGCTAGCGCTCTACCACTTGAGCCACAGCCGCACCACTTGCAGCTTTTTCTGTGTATGTGGTACTGAAGAATTGAACCCAGGACTTGCATCCTGGGCAAGCCCTCTACCACTAAGCCACATATCTGGCCATACCCTTACGGCTCATGCCTATAATCTTAGCTACTCAGGCTGAGACCCCTGGGGATCACAGATCAAAGCCAAGTAGGGCAGGAGAAGTCCATTAGATTCCTCTCTAATTGATGAGAGCTGGAAATAGAGCTGTGGCTCAGGTGGAAGAGTTTCAGTCTTGAGCAAAAAAGCTAGGGGACAGCGCAGATCAATCAATCAATCAATTAATCCATTTGGCTGATTTTATTTGCTTTTTTCAACTCTCTCGATACTCTTCAGTGAGTGTAAGGAGAACAGTCAGTCTTTTATGCGTTAGAACTCTTCCCATATTTATACTAAAATAATGGCAATGATGGAGTAGAGGACTTGCTAGCAAGAGGATACTAACTTAAACTCCAGTTAAATTCCTATTGGAAACTGGGTATAGTGGTGTCTTCCTATAATCCCAGCACTATGGGGGCTGGAATAGGAGGGTCGTAAGTTGGAACCAGACAATCCTACAAAGCAAAACCCTGTCTCAATAAAGAAAATGGGGAAAAGATTAGAAAAATGGATACTCCAATCATACTGTGGAATAACAGTTGACAATGATTGAAATTATGGAATTTCCCCAAACACACTCTCTAGGGACAGCAGTTCAGAGAACCAAGAATCAAAGCAGATAGGATGCCATAGTTAAAAGTCTTAAGGTGAAATCTGAGAGGAGCAAAACTGCTCAAGATGGAAGAGGCAGCAGAGAGCTCTGGGTCTTGAAATGTGCCGAGTGGATAATCAGAAGGTGGAGGGCGTGATCACCACTGCAAAGGAGGTTGAGTCCAGGAGGATAAGAAGGTCCTAGATTAGACCCAGATAGAACCTTTGAGAGTGCTCTTGACAGAGCTCAGGGATCAAAAACGGGCAAATTCCCGTGAGTTCTGGAGCTGTTAATGGAGTGTGTAGAGTCCAGCTTTCTCATTTTCCTTCTTCCTGCTGTAATGCCTTTGGGCTTTCTCTTTGTGTCCACCAGAAGGTTAGATGCATCAGGAAAGGTAAAACCAGTTATTAAACCTATTCAATGACCAGAAAAGGAATAACACAAACACTGATACTGAAATATCCCTATGTAGTTGCTATGAGTCTCTTACCTATTCCTGCTCAGCCTGAATCTCACTCATACCCCTTGTGCAGAATATCTAGATGAAAAGGAAAGAAAGGAAGAAAGGAGGGAAGGAAGAAAGAGAGAGAGAGGGAGGGGAGGAAGGGCAGAAAGAAGGAAGAAAGAAAAGGCATGAAAAAATAGGAGGGGTCTATTCAGTGGAAGGGAAGCCACTGGGGAAGAGGAATAGGATCAGAGGGAGGGAAGCAGGGAAAGAATATGTTCAAAGTCCCTATATACTTGTATGAAAATGTCATAACAAAAAATGTTCTACACAATAAAAAAGCTTCTTAGGAAGATGTGTTGCTACCCTTTTCAAGGATGGTGACACTGAAAGTCGAGGAAGCACAACCTCAGGTTGACCACCCCTAGCAATCACAGAACAAGTATCTGCATGCTGGTGGCAGTCCAGGCCTGTCCTGTTACTGGCACGAGGGTCCTTTCATCCTCACCTGGGTGGTCTCCTTTGCTCCCCATCCACCTGACACCTCACCCCCTTTTCATTGTTCCTCAGCTTCTCCCTCCACCCCTGCACTGCCCGGAATCCTGCTGACTGGCTTTTGAGTCATTGGGTTGAAAGTTCCATATGTTTCAGAGACCCAACAAATGGGGAAGACATTTAAGACCTTCTAATAATTATTTCATGCTGAAGACAAACTTCTCAACAAAACGTCTCTGTATTGGGACAAATCACAAAGTCCTGAGGATATGGACATCCATACAAGCTTGTTGGAAGAGCTATGATGAGAAAGGAGGAGCTTACTTCAACTCAAATTTCTGTCTTTACTCTCAGGTCACCTCAGTGGCTCTCACTTTCTAGAAAGTTCCAGGAATCGCCTAGAATGCCTCGCCAGCCAGGAATACCACTCCTTAGCAAAAGACTCACCTACACAAGAGTCAGAAACACGAGGTTATAGGAAGTGGGGTGTGAGGGATCACACCCATGTGCCCATGGGCCCTCTTGCCCATGTGGCTCCAATGAGCAGTGCACAGCATGGGTTAAAGCAAAATGAAAATGACTACATCAGGATCCTCCTCTGGAAAATAAAGTCATTTCCCAGGGTGTCAGGAATCATTGCTCAGCTTACTCATTCAGACTTCGATGGGTTCATGGTGCCTCTTCCCCTGTGTTGACTTCTCAGTTCAAAACATCTGGGGGCCTCGTGTTACTCTCAGCCAACTGATCTGAACATAACTTTGGAATGTGTGATGCTGCTCACAAAATGAAACTAAGTAATTCTCTAGTGGCCAGCTCAAACCTGTTGAACAGTCCCTCTTCAGGTCTCCATTACCTACGCAAAAGCTGTCCTGGTTGATTAATCAAGTTGAAAATCCACATGCTAAACATCTCAGAGGCTGTGTTCCAAAGTAATACCCACTCTAGCTGGCAAACCTTGACCATAGGAGCCAAGTGAGTTCAAGTTCAGATCCAGAATGGCTAATGAACCTAACCAAGAAGAGGTAGGGTTCATTCACGTGATTTTACAAGGATTTCAAACGTGATCTCATCCATTCTGATGCAATGAGATACCTGACACGTTACCCTGAAAATATTCTGAATTCAATTAGCATTTGGAGGATGTTAAATGTTCATAAATGAGCCAAATTATGGGATAAGCATTCATACTCACTAATGAGAACAATTCTTTCATCAGAGTATAAAGGTGGGATGTATGAACTAACCAGGAACTAGAAAAGAAGGCTAATTTGCTTCACACTTTTAATGAACGGAAAGAACAAAATGCTTTGAATGACCAACCCTCTAAGTAAATGAATATAGCATCATGTTATAACCATCCATCTGCTAGTATTATTGAATCTTGCAACATGCTTAAGAAATTGATGAGACTCTAAATATTACTATTGATCTATAAAATAATTCCAAAATACCCCAGTATTATATCACAATCTGAACTACTCAAACAGAATAATCATAAGAAAGAAGTCTAAAATGTGCTTTTGTGTTTATAGAAATTTGCTTGCTTTTTTCAAAGAATTCTAGATTTCCTGTTTAAAACATGGCTTCATATATGAGTTAATTATCCTTCTGTGACACCTTAAACAGCATTATTATGTAGTAGGAGGAAATATAAGACAAACAGAAAGAGAGAGAGACAGAGAGAGAGCGGTAGATAGATAGATAGATAGATAGATACATACATACATACATACATACATACATACATACATACATATATATGTATATATGTACACACTTGAATGGATACTGAACCTTGGGGCAAAAATAGGAAAAGATTGAACCAACCAAAAACACTAGAGAGGAGCTTCAACTTGACATCGGGAGACAACGTGATGAAACTTGGTTGTACAGAACAAAACCACTAAAATGATCTAACATACATTAATTGGAGGGTTTCTGTTATCTGCTTAGATTGGAACCTTCAACTGTATTTCTGGAATCAATCCATCTCCAAGTTGGAGTCACTGAGCTTTTCTCTCTCTCTCTCTCTCTCTCTTTTCATTATACAATTTGGAATGGCAATGAGCAGCTGATATTCCAAATCTAGCCAGTAACTACACTTGGCACAATAATCCGGATTCCAGCTAGACTCCATTTATGAAAGATGCCCTTCTGTGGTTCTCACAATGGTCTAATTTTCATTTTGTAAATATGCTGCGTTGTGCAGTGTCTTTATGCAGGCCCATTCCATGGTGAACTGACCCCACTGTCTGAGTCCCGACGACGTGGGTTAACATCAGAGACGTGAGTCACATTGTAGTTCCCTGAAGGCTTGGCCAGCATGGCAGGAGGGGGTTGTGACCAGTGGTTAAAATGACTTCTGTACCTCAACCTCCAAATTCTTTCCTAGGACAGTTGTATCAAAATACAATACAAACCATGTGGCTGAAAGCAACAGAAGTTCATTCTTTCACAGTAGTAGAAGACCAGGACCTGAAATCAGAGTCAGTAGGGCCAAACTCCTACTAAAAGCCAGAAAGGATCCAGGAACTTCCCGGCTCTGGCTACCATCCTTCTGTTGTAACTGCATCCCTCTAATCTGTGTCTCCTTCCTGAGGTGGCATCCTTCCTGTGGTCTCTCTCATGGTGTGCTTATCTTCGTTGTAGACATTGGCTACACTGGATCAGGGTTCACAGCACTTCAGTACGCCTTAACTCTTATAATTACCATATTCTTTAAATAAGGAAATTCGTACGGGATAGACTTTAAGATCATGGGGGTTTGTTTGTTTGCCAGTTTGTTTGTTAGTTTTGCCAGTACTTGGCCTTAAGCTCATGGCCTGTCCACTATCCTCTAGCTTTTTTGCTCAAAGCTATTGCTCTACCATTTGAGCCACAACTTTATGCCTGGCTTTTGTTTTTCTGGTTAATTAAAGAGTCTTACAGACTTCTTTTGTCCCAAACCTTGATTCTCAGATCCTGAGATCCTGAGACCTCAGTCTTTTTAAGATATATTTTTAAGGAAAGGGCACAATTTGTCCTATTATATACACATTCACTACTTCTAATCTAATTCTTGTCTTCCAATAAAGCTCTTAGATGCCAATTTTAACCAATATATGGTTTAAAATATGGGATATGAAAAAATAGAAAGTCCATCAGTACCTTTTTATACTTTCCTCAGAGCATATTTATTGAGTCTCATTTGATCCATACAACAAAATGTATTACTCAGGTATTTTTTCTCTCTCTTTCTCTCAGCTTTTATACCAGAGAAAACTCAAGTACATGGACTTCCACAGGAGAGAACTCAGATCTCTCACCCTCTAGATCTACATGGAAAATAGAACATGGCACTGAGCCCATCAATTTGGCTTCCTGTATACTCAAAGTAGAAACTGAATATTTTCAACTGAGATAAGGCATTATTAAAACAACAACAGCCTGAGGAGTTGTAGTTGTTATGGGATTGTTTCATATCTGGACTGGGGCTGTGGATGCACAAAGGATGGCTCTGTAAGTCCCTCCTGACCCCTTTCGTTCCTGCTGGGTCCACAGCACTGGTACCATAATGCTGAGACCACTAAGGACAGGTTCCATTGGTTGTCACACATGCGCAGTCACACCAGGAACAGGCAGTTCCCAGAAGAGAGAAATTCCTTTCCACCTCCTTCTCAGTAAGGAAGTGGAAAGAAATTCCACTTAAGGAGATTTCAAACAAGAAAGTAAATCTGCTCATTCTTAACCTTAATCTCCTAATTTTTGGCCTCCGATTGCTATATTGAAGAAGAAAATCTGGACTGTGAATGAAAACATAGAATTGGGTAGAATGAACCTAGACCACTGGCTCTTGGTTTGAATCCCACAGCTACCTCTGTCCAGTTGGACCACTGGAAAACAGAATGTTTGCCTTTTAATTTCCCCTTCAAGAAGGTAAGTAGTAGGTACTATTCCCCAGGACTATTTTGAACGTGACTGTAATTGTGAATCCAACTACAACTAAATGTGAAGCTTGAGTGAAAAACTAAATGTGCTGGCAACACTGTCTACAATGTAATAAATGTTTTCTTATATGGTCTAGCTATATAAAATTCAGAACTGATTTGAACTTTTTATAATTCTTTCATACTATTATTCTTATTTTAATTCCTAATGTTGCATACTGGATTAATATTTGATGAAGTCTTTCAATTTTAACCTCACTGACTTTCACAGAATATCAGGTTGTGGTTGTATTTAAAAAGGATAAATGCTTTTGAAAAATAAAAGAAAACAAAACAAACTTGCCAGGCATCAGTGGCTCATGCCTGTAATCCTAGCTACTACTCAAGGAGCTGAGATATGAGGATCGAGGTTCAAAGCCAACCTGTGTACAAAAGTCCATTGGACTCTTATGTCCAAGTAACTGCCAAAAACCTTGAAGTGGATCTGTGGCTCAAAGTGGTAGAGTACTTTGAGCTTTGAGCTGAATTGCTCAGGCACAGCTCCCAGGCCCACGACCAACAAAAAAAAAAAAAAAAAAAAAAAAACAAGACAAAACAAAAAACCCTCAACCAGTAATCTGGTAATTTGAGGGTTACTTTTTAGCTGGTTAATTTTTACCCTTCAATAAGTATTTCTATATCTGTGTCAGCATGAGTATCTTTATATTTGGGTTTTTCAATTTAGACCTCTTTTTTCTGACAACTCCCTGTTATTCAATCATTTCTAAACAATACTTAAAAGCTTTAAAAAAGAGACCGGGAGTTTGGCCTAGTGGTTAAAGTGCTTGCCTAGCATGCATGAATACCCGGGTTCGATTCCTCGGTACCACATACATAGAAAAAAGCCGGAAGTGGTGCTGAGGCTCAAGTGGTAGAGCTCTAGCCTTGAGAAAGTCCAAGGACAGTGCTCAGGCCCTGAGCTCAAGCCCAGGACTGGCAAAAAAAAAAAAAGCTTAAAAAAAAAAAAGTTTTTCACTCTCCAGTAAGGGATTTCAGAGGGCATATGCACTGAGAGATGGCAGAACCAAAATCAATGATGTGTTCATTCAGACCATAGCAACGATTCCTTTGTGTGTATACCAGTACTTGGCTTTGAACTCAGGACCTCACAGTCTCACTTGGCTCAATTCTCTTGTATCTGAGGTTCTACCACTTGATCCGAGCCTCCAGTGTGGCATTTTGCTGATTAACTAGATATGGATTACAGAGACTTTTCTGCCCAGGCTTGGCTTTGAACTATGATCTGGCAAGTCTCAGCCTACTGAGTAGGTACCTAAGATCACAGGCCCAGCATAGTAGTATGAATCTTTAAAAAAAAAAAAAAAAAAACTCTTTGGTTATTTGAAATTGGATAGGGAAGGGGGGAAAACAAGATGAGGGGTGGGGGTGGGGGGAGGGGAATGGGGACCAAGACATGAGAAAGGGTATCAATGTATGTGAATTAATGCACCTTCTATCTGGCAAATATAATGTAACCCTTCTATTAATTACAATAAATATATATATATAATAAAAAAATAGAAACTCTGGCCAGAAGTATAGCCTAGCAGTAGAGTACTCACCTACCATGCACGAAGCCATGGGTTCTATTCCTCAATACCACATACCCAATCAATACCACATACCCAGAAAAAGCCAAAAGTGGTGGCTCAAGTGGCAGAGTGCTAGCCTTGCGCAAAAAGTATACAAGGACAATGCCCAGGTCCTGAGTTCAAGACCTGGGACTGGCAAAAAAAAACAAAAAAAACAATCTGTTCATTTTATAAAAATGCCAAAAAACCAAGATTATAAAAAATAAATTAGTGTTTGCATTTTTAAGTCAGGTTATGATGATTTGAACACTGAAGGAAATATACTGATGATTGCTGTTTGGTAAAGACATGGGCACGGTAGGTGCTTGGCAATCCTATTTCTAGTGTCAACATGACAGCACAAAAAGATGGGCAGGAAGTGGGAGGTACAGATTCGAACACACATTCCACCATCGACTATACTTTTTCTCTTGGCTGTGTCCACCACCTTTTCCATCCTTACCTCCACTCCGACCACTGCTAAGACCAGCTCCTCTATCCTCACCACCACCACGGGTCTCGTTGGCACCTCTCATCTATCACCACCATTATGCTCCCCATCACCTCCATCAGGCCCGCAGCCATCTCCACTACCACTTCCCCTAGCTCTGCCTACACCCCTCTCATCTCCTCCATCACCATCACTACCATCAGCAATGCTTACCGCTGTCTCCAGTATCACCTTCTCCATCACCCCAAGACCCCTCTATCACCTCCCCCATTCTTTCCACCACCTTCACCATCACCTCCACCAACTCTGACTCAACGAAACTGCCCTGTTTTACTTTGTTGACCTAGGGCTGTATGTCATCTCTTATTTTCATATCCTATTCTGCTTCATACTGACTTTGTCCAACTTCCTTCATTGCCTGAATAACTGAAATAAAAGCTATGACCACCCTTCTACTTTCATGAACAACCCCAATCATTCAGTTATTCAACAAACATTACTGTGTCTACATGATGGGGAAGACATTGACACCGGAAGTACAGCAACCCCACCCCAGTCATTGGGATTTTCTTTAATGCTGGAAAGTGAAATCATTTTCAAGATTACCTTCTACTCACTCTTTGTCATAGTAAACCTGCTTGCAAATTGCAGGCTATGCTTTGGCTACCAGCTCACGCTGTCTAGTCTCCAAGCTGGTCGGAAAGCAGAAGTGAGTTGTTCAAGGAGGATACACAAGTCAAAAGGAAAGTCTCAAGCAATAGGCATGAAGTAATTTCTTATCTCTTATTGCCACAGCAAACCACCGCAAGGAAGAACTTCCTATTTCCATACTCTGATGCTATGCATTTGCTTAATGCAATTTGCTTGAAATATTCATGTGCAGACCTTCTATCAAAAAGAACCTCCCTCTAGAAAGAAAGGGAAGGGAAGAAATTTAAAAGGAGAAGAATAAACATATTAGCAAATGAATACACTAGGTCATTTATTTCTCCTCATCTTTCTGATGTTAACACACAAACTTCTGTTCTTTCTGTTCCCATTGTCTACGTGAAATAATTACTATAGAGAAACCATACTCTGTATCTTACTAAAGGATTCCTAAGACTGTACTAAGAATTCATGGGTACCTACAGACTCATAAAGTCCACTACCATAGTTAAAGATGCCTTGGCAGGTTCTAACCCAGACCCTATAATTAAATTCTTTTTCATATACCAATGCAAAGAATGCCAAACACATGGATGCTTTTTGTAAAAAGCCTCTGAAGCAACACCTACCCCTCATTTTCATACCACAGATATTTAGTCTAGTTGTGACCTTTATCTAAGAGCAAAATCCCCTCTAGCTATCTGCATGCAAAGGAGGATTCTCAAATAAAAGAAAAAGAAAAGAAAGAAAAAAGCCACTCTATCTAAAAGGGTGGCCACAGAATGTTTCCCCAAATAAATCCTTCAGGACCCAAACAAATGATGCATGGGGCTTTCTACATCCAATCACAGTCTGCAAACCCTGAGGCTCTCAATATAGCCCCCATTAGAGAAAGAGAAAATCAGAGGGCCATTGCTCTTTTCACAGCCCCAACAAACTAGCAGAGACCATAGCACTTGACTTCATAGCCACAGGTTTAGGAAATGCTGCGCAAACGGGTCTCTCAAGAGCCACCATTCAGACCTCAGGATACACCAAGATAGTGCAAGGTACCAGTTGCTAATCCATCTTCATATGCCAAGCAATCACACCTCATGTATCAGCCAAGCAGCAACTTTACTTACATGCAATAAAAAGAGAGTAAATCCAAAAGCTGCCTCTTTGTCAGTGAATTCAGGAAACTTCATAATAATATTTCAGGCCAAGGATAAGGAGCCCACTCGAAGCAGTCTCAGCTGTGTAAGCTGTGTGGACACCATGACAAGTGGACCAGAACATAAAGCTCTGTGGAAAGAAGAGGAAGTGTCATCTCTACTTCCTCAATTCTATTGTTCTTCCTTCTTGTTCTGGAGCCTTCCTGGGTTCCAGCACATCAAAACACGAAGGGCCCGTGTGTCCAGCCTTACCTCTCACTAAAGACTACCCAGTGTCTTCTTTCCATTACATGGACGGAACCATGGGTCTGGCACTTCCTTCCTGTTTTAGAGACAAAGATGTTCGTTGACAGGCATAAGGTTAGGGGGATTTGCAGAGCTCTTCATGCCATGCTGGGCCCAGGTGTGTGTGTGTGTGTATGTGTGTGTGAGTGCATGTGTGTGTCTGTCTGTATGTCTGTGTCTGTGTCTGTGTCTATCTATGTATGTATATCAGTACTGGGGTTTAAACACTCAGGGCCTTGCCTTTTGTTTGGCCTTTTTGCCCAAGGTTCTTGCTCTACCACTTGAGTCACAGCTCTAGCTTCAGCTTTTTGCTGGTTAAGTGGGGATAGTCATCTCTTGGAGTTGTCTATATAGGTTGGGGTTTTATTTTTTTGTTTTTATGCAGACAGAGTAAGTTTATTTGAAACTGAAAGAAAAGTAAAGAAACTCCTTTAGAAGAAGGGCCTATGAAGGAGTCCAAAGAGTCTTCTCAGAGGGCAGTTTTTGTAGTTCAGGGCTGCCCTGTATCTCCTGTTTCAGACTTTGGGCTAATTGCCTCGTGCATGTGCCACTCTTACTCCTTTCATTGGTTGACTAAGCACTGAAGGCATTATGGGAAGAAGCAGCATTTGGCTGCTTTTAATCTAAATTCTTGACCCTCAGCCTCCTGAGTAGCTAGGATTACAGGTGGGAGCTATCTGTGGCTGACAAGGGGCTTACCTTTTCACCACCAATGTCTTTCAGCATCAGTCTTCCCCCAGACTTCCCTTTTCTCCTCCTCTAGCAATTTGTAATGCTCTATAAGAAAATACAATATTGATAACGTTGGAAAAAGCAGTGTAGGATAAAAGAAAAATGAGTCTTCCTTACCACTCTCTAACAGCCGTACACATAATAGATTCTCTGATTTTAAAACTTTATTGCCAGGAACTGAAGGTTCATGTATTAATGCAACAAGTACCTATTATAATGTGGTTTCTAATTTAAAAAAAAATCTGGGCCCAGTTTCGCTGTGTTCTGCAGGGCTCTCTAGTCGAAGATTGACCCTCCAACAGGCTACAGACAAAAATGTCTGCCAGGACTACAGACATCTGAATCTCAGTAGAGGAAAGAAATTCATACATGTTGTGACTGGCAGATGCCAGAGTCTTATGGGCTGTGGCATTGCCATTGATTCAATGATACCTTCTGCCCTGACTCCACTCTTGGTTTCTACCCATATGAACCTTTCCACAGGAAACTTACAAATTGGCTGATGGCTTCGTGGGATGGAGGTGACAACGAGACAGAAGGAAAGCAGGACAAAAAATCACTTCAGTAACCTAATCTCAGCAGTCCCTTGGTTCCATGTAGATGAAAGAGGAGGGGATTACACACTATATATTCCAGGAGGTGGCAAGCCATCAAAGCAATCTGTTTTAAAAGATTGTCTACACTAGTACGTAAAACTTGGATCCAAACCCACATTGCCTCTATCAAGCCCAAGACCAGCAAACAGGAAGAGACATCCAAAGATATGTCAGCCTACTACCGAAAGAAAATCCAAGCCTTACATCCTAGCACTGTATGGATTATAGCCTAATTGTTAGCAGGGTCACACAGAAAACCGAGGTTTTCATATCACAGACCTGAAAAACTTAACAACCTTCACCATTCTATCCCCATGAAATAAATTGACTTGCAAGAAAAAATCTAAAACTAAATTAAGAAACATGCTAGAACAGGAAAGGTGGCTGGCATACTTTAAATAAAAAGAGTAACTTGTCATTTAATCACAATACCAATTTTTCTTGCCAGTCTTGGGGCCTGAACTCAAGGCCTGAGCACTGTCCTTGGACTTTCTCAAGGCCAGTGCTCTACCACTTGAGCCTCAGCATCACTTCCAGCTTTTTCTATGTATGTGGTACGAAGGAATTGAACCCAGGTCTTCCTGCATGCTAGGCAAGCACTTTACCACTAAACCAAACTCCTGACCCCTCCCCAATTTTTTTAATTAGGAAATAATATGAAGAGCATTCATGGACCTCAGTAGCAAGGACTCACCGCACAGTAGGTTTTTAGACCCCATCATTGAAGACATTCTCAAAGGGCATATTGTTTACAATTATGAGACCACTGAAAATTAAATTGTTCCAACCTTAAATCACGAAGAAGCTTAGATCATCTGGTTTGTAAGTTTAAATTGCTGTTGAGGTAGCTGGATTTCCAGTTTAAGATGGTAGAATGACTACAGATTCTTTTTGTTCATTAACCACCTCCCTCCACAAAGGCTTTACTAGTTAAAGTATAAACAATGTAACAATGCAAGAAAGAGAGCAAGAGAAGACATTTGGAGGATGAAAGACATCCAAACTTGGTAGATTTCCTCAGATTTCTGGAAGACTAGAAGATGGTGGAGAACAAGTGGGGGTAGGGGAAGCCACAGAACATTCCACAAGCAAAGAGGACTCGGATGGAGGAAATAACCTGCATGTGGTGGCACAGAATCCATGCAGCCCAGGACTCCAAAAGCAAAACAAGCTAAAATGTCCAAAGAACAACAGCAATAAGAAGAGTAATACAAAACAGCCAGATGCCTGCAGTTCAGCTTCTTAGGTGACTGTGGAAAAGACCAGAAGTTTGGGCCACTTTTTGCCATTCAAAAGAACCTTTTTGTACATAAAGACATAAAATACTTAAAAACAAAACAGGCTGAAGTAGCTCAGTGGCAGAGTATGCCTAGCATGTGCAAAGCTTAAATTCTATCCCTGCTATAGAAGAGCAAGTCCTTGGAGGAGGGTGAGCCAGAGGACCTAGACAGAAAACCATGAGATTGGAACAGCAGGCATGCTGGGTAAAAATGGGCCACAAGGATGGTATAACTCTTGCAATTAGAGAGTTTAATCTAAAGAGGCAGGGAAGTCAATCCAGCGGTAATAATAAAACTATTAGAAAACATCCCAAATGAAAAGCTATAAAAGAAGGGAAGAAAAAAATACTCTCATAGTCACAACTGATTTTCAAGTTTGAGGATGGAAAGAGGTCTGAAGAAAACATGAAATGTTAGAAAAGACTGTAAATAAGCCTTGATGATACCAAAGTATCAACTATATAGTTGAGCTAAATAGTACTGTAAGTACACATATGAGAGTTTTCATTGCTATGCCAAATACCTGCTGGAAACAGATTAAACGGGGAAGGCTTGTTTTGCTCATGGCTATTTTACCTCTCTCTGGGCCTGTTGGTGGCAGAACATCATGGCTGAGAAGAGCATAGTAGAGCATAGTAGTTCAACCTCTTACTTCACTTCAATCAGCAGGCAGAAAGAGGGTGGACAGGAAGGGGCTAAGGCAAGGCATATCCTTCAAAGACACTCAATAGTGACCCACTTTCTCTCACCAGGCCCCACCTTGTACAGTTGCCAATAGCCTGTTGACATTCTGAATTCCTCATGACCCATTTGCTTCCCCAAAGTGCCACCTCTGAATGCTGATTCTACCTGGGGCCAGGACTTCACTCTATCTCCAAACCATAACAAATAACTTCTGCGAATTCAGCTTCAAATAGTCAGAATTAAGTAAAATGAAAACTTGAGTTTCTTGTTCACGCTAGTCACAATACTCGTGTTCAGTGGGTCATGGCTGCCATCTTGGAAGGTCCAGACAGAGCATTTTCATTAAACCAAAAGGTTCCATTAGAGAACACTGGAGGATTTTGCTGGTGCCAGATAGTAAGTGATAGAATGATATCTAATCATAAAGGAGATGAGGAAATTCTCAAGTTCTTCTCTCAATCCTCACTTCCCTTCACCTGAGGTCAACAGATGAGATGATGTCTGAGCTTGATGAAGTACAACACAAGAGCATAAGGCTAGTATGCAGAAATCACATGATTTCTTTCTTTCTTTCTTTCTTTCTGTCTTTCTTTCTTCTTTCTTGTCTTTTCTTTTTGTTGGTCATGGGGCTTTGGTCTCTGGGCCTGGGTGCTGTCCCTGAGCTCTTCAGCTCAAGGCTGCCACCTTACCTCTTGAGCCACAGTGCCACTTCTAGTTTTCTAGTGGTTAATTGGAGTTAAGAGTATCACGGACTTTAGTGCCCAGGCTGGCTTTGGATTGTGATCCTCAGATCTCAGCCTTCAGAGTAGCTAGGATTACTGGTGTGAGCCACCGGCCTGGCAAAGGTTGGATTTATTTATTTATTTATTTATTATTTATTTTGTTGCTTGTGGGGCTTGAACTCTGGGCCTGGGTGTTATCCCTGAGTTCTTCAGCTCAAGTCTACTGCCCTACTCCTTGAGCTACAGCATCACTTCCAGTCACAATATTTCTTAATCAAATTCACCTGAGAGGCATGAGAGAGAATGACTCTTCCCTCTTGCCTGCCCTTTACTAAAGAACATCTGGATCCCCATCTTTATAGCAAAAGTTGGTCCACTACTCAGGACTGAGTCTCATCTTTCAGCCTGATCATTCTCCCTTTACCTCATTCCCATGAGTCTATACATATCTCTAAGTAAATACTATAATTTAGATTTAAGACAAGCACGTGACATGCCTTCTCTAGGTCCCTGTCTTTAGAAAGGCCTCATGCCTGGTTTAATACTCTGCTGTTAGCCTTTCAAGATTCTTCATAAATTAGGAACAAGGGCCCCAGGTTTTCATTTTGAACTAGGCCCAGCAAATTATATAGCTGTCCTGTTTTAAGTCTGGCTCCCTAACTGAACTGGCAGATGGTTTTTGGAGATTGGTGTGCTCACGTACTACTCTAGGGCCTCAGTAAATGACCACTTGGCTAACTGATACTTACACATATTTTTGCTGTAAGGGCTATAATTTTATACTTTAAGATCCCAGGATTTAAACTAGCTCTCCAAAAAGCAATGATTTGTAGGCTGCACAGAGCCACTCTAACACCGTCTATAAAACATCTCTTAACTCTCCTTCTGATGTCTGACATGCCATAATTACCATTTTATTGCTCTCTTCTTAAGGCACTTCCTTCTAGTGTACTTCCAATCCCTCTTGGAAAGGCATTTTTAATCTCTGTTATGAAACTTTCAGAAACATGAATTTGTCAAATCTTTTTGGTTCACAAAGAACCACTGATGTCAAGCTGATGCACTGAACATTCAACATACTTGTCACTGATCCTACAGAACAGTGGTAAAACATGCAAATAACTCCAATAGCTTTTTGACCTTTGGAGAGAAAGAAAGAAAAAAGAAAGAAAGAAAGAAAGAAAGAAAGAAAGAAAGAAAGAAAGAAGGAAGGAAGGAAGGAAGGAAGGAAGGAAAGAAAGAAAGAAAGAAAGAAAGAAAGAAAGAAAGAAAGAAAGAAAGAAAGAAAGGAAAAGAAAGACCAAGGCAATGTAGCTAGAAAGGAGAGTGAAGAGAATTTAGAAAACTTAAGGAACAAGAGACAGCATGCAAGAAATATCTGTGATCAACACTAAAAATGAGAAGCAGGAAGGGTGAGGGATGGCAAAACAACTGAGCTGGGTGTGAAGCTTTGGTTCAAGTAGTAGGGTACCAGCCTTGAGCAAAAATGTTAAGGGACAGCACCCAGATCTTGAGTTCAAGCCCCAGTATACACACACACACACACACACACACACACACACACACACACACAGAGCAAACAAAAATCTATTGGAAGTACTTCCTGGCAGACATAGCATCGACTGTGATCTAAGAGGAAACGTGGCAGTTGACTGATGACAGTCAATCCTAATAGTGAGTGAGTGAATGGAAGCTCAGACCAGCAAGACTGATATCAGCTCCACTGGTCCTGCTGAGCTAGAACAACCTCTTGGCCTAAAAAAAAAAGTCATAGAAGGTTTTCTTTGTCACATGGATGGTTTTATTTGTCTATTGCAGGCCTTCAAGTGATGGAAGGTGGTAATGGTAAAATGAGTTTGAAACCTTTCATAACACAGTGTTCCCTCCTAAAAAAGACCACTATGAGCCCAGATTCAAATTTGGGCTTGATCCAGGCCTCCTGCCTTTAACCACATTACTATAATGAATTACATTGTTGCTTGTGCTGGCTTTAAGTTTGTATGGAAGCCAGTAGTGTGGCTTTTTCAATCTTCTTTCAAGATAGTGAAGAAAGCATCCCCAAATACATTTTATAGCAAGACAGAAACACTAATTCCAGACACCCTTGGTGTCACTGAAAACTAAGAGGAAAAGAACAAGCATGGGGAGGGATGAGGCACAGATCCACGGTCAGTGTGTGAAGAGCAGAAGTGAGTTGAGGCCTTCTTGAAGAGAAAGCACTGTAGTTTGAAGTATCCTTGTCTAATAGTCTATCATTTTTTTATGCGAAAATGCTCTTGTTAACAAAAGCAAGATTCATGCCGGAGCCAATGGTTCACTGTAATACTAGCTACTCTGGAGGCTGAAATCTGAGGCTCATGGTTCCAAGACATCCCAGAAAGAAAAATCACAAGACTCTTACCTTCAATTAACAACCAAACAGCCAGAAATAGAGATTAGTGATAGAGCACTAGCATTGAGTGAGTAAACCAAGGGAGAGTGCCAAGCCCTAAGTTCAAACCCCAAGATACTCTCTCTTTCCTTCTCTCTCTTTCCTTCTCTCTCTCTCTCTCTCTCTCTCTCTCTCTCTCTCTCTCTCTCTCTCTCTCTCTCTCTCTCTCTCTCTCACACACACACACACACACACACACACATACACACACCACACACACGTGGATTCATGTGCAAGATTTTCAAAGGCCCACTCTTTTCTTCCTCTCCTCTTTTTCCTTCCTTTTCCTGTTCTAAAAAAAACTAACTCTCCAGATAAAATGGGCATGTACACTTGAATTAATCAAGTAAATTTTCCACAATTAAAGGCTAGAATTCAAGCTTAGCTTTTCTTCCTATCTTTACTCTATGAACTGCCCCTCAGGCACACACTTGATTAGGAAAATCTACAGCTCCATTCCTCTGCCTGTGGGGTCTTCCTCTTAAGCAAAGATCTCCATATATGTCTCACATAGTGGGCTATTTTTATCAGCTTAAGTCACCTCTATTGCTAGGAATTCTAAAGTTTAAAATAGTCATTCTCTGTTCCAGCAAATGAGAAAGTAATTAGGGCAACTTGAACCAGAATTGTTTCTTAACAACAACCTACTGGCTAGTAAATCTCAAGGAGATTTTAGTTAAGAAATTTACTTCACCATCTCTTAATCAGGTCAGACTCAGTAATAATGGAGGGAAAAAAAAGACACCTTGGGGTTAGGAAGCATCCATTTTTACCTCCCTTCATAGTAAGGTTTCTGAAGGTCTTTTGTTAGTTTCTAGAGGCCGCCATGTTCCTCTGTGCATTTACCCACAGCACTCTGACTTCCTGCCTCTGCCTTACCAAGGTTGTTTTGATGACATGGACCTACTGGGATCATTCAAGATGATCTCTCCATCCCAACACCTTAACTGACTCACAGATCCAGTTGCCACGGCTAATAATACAGATTCTTTGACTTGGACATTTTCAGGGGAACCATTTTTCAGACTTTGGCCCTCTCTTAGTTGTTTGATGGTTCTTAATACACTCCTGCTTATGTGCTGCATGAGTAGCTGCACTAGATCAAACCCCAGCATGTAAGCCAAGAGCATGTCCTCCGAATTCCTCTCCCAGTTAATGATATTAACAGAGCCAAGGCCAAGGGGATGTTAGATACTTCCAGATCCTACACTGCCCTGACAAATAAATCACCAAGTTTATTATCTAAACCTTTCACTATGTCTCAAACTCCTCCCATCCTACAATCTCACTTTTTTTTTTTTTTTTGCCAGTCCTGGGCTTGAGCTCAGGGCCTGAGCACTGTCCTTGGACTTTCTCAAGGCTAGAGCTCTACCGCTTGAGCCTCAGCACCACTTCTGGCTTTTTTCTATGTATGTGGTAGCGAGGAATCGAACCCGGGTCTTCGTGCATGCTAGGCGAGCACTCTACCACTAGGCCAAACTCCCAGCCCCTACAACCTCACTTTTGATGAAACTGCAATTCCTTTCCTACTTGTCTCCTTCATCTGAGAAAATTTCCCAACCGTCCCCTCTGATTTCTGTGTGAAAACCTGTCATCCCCAAACACTGATCTTAGATGTTTTTCTTGAGAAGATGGTTATCAACTTAATTATTCAGATGTTGTCTTTTTGTGTCTCTCTAGTTACATACACTCTTGAAAACTGTCGGCTGAAACATTTATGAACCGAATTGGAATTTACAAATACGAATTTAAAAGAATTCCTATCCATCAATCACAGTACATCTATTTCTGCATTTGAGTCAGCTTTTTTTTTTTTTTTTTTTTTTTTGGTGGTCATGGGGCTTGAACTCAGCCTGGATGCTGTCCCTGAGCTCTTCAGCTCAAGGTTACTTCTCTACCCTTGAGCCAAGTCCTACTTCCTGTTTTCTAGAGGTTAGAGATAAAAGTCTCAGGTCCTTTTGTGCCTGGACTGGCTTTGAACCTTGATCCTCAGATCTCAGCCTTCTGAGTAGCTAGGATTACAGGCATGAGCCACTGAGCCCAGCTTTTGAGTCAGCTTTTTAAGAAAGTATTTAGTCTGATAATTGTATTCATGTACCTTACATGAGTCCTATTGATAACAGAAGATTTCTGAGAGCCAGAAGGTAAAGCCTGAATTGAACGTTCAGCTTAGACTTAATTAATCCTGGTACCACCCAGTGGCAAATATTATCATGGGATACAGCAAGCACAGAAAACAGTGATTTCATTCATTCATCCATTCATTCATTTGTTCACTGTTTTACAGCTCCAGTCATAAAACACCCACACACTACAGGCTGAGCAAAGAATTAAATCTTTGGACAGTCACTAGTAGGATTTTTATGCCAAAGGAAGAAAAAGAGTCATACCATAGAAAATCATTTTTTCCTTCTACTTTCCCTCCCTTCCTGAAGCAAATCAAGACTTAAAACACCTCATTTGCTTTTTTGTGTGTCAAAGAGGATATATTCCAGGTGACTCAAGACTGTTTTTAAGAAATATGGCTTACTTTTAATTGACCATACAAAATGGGCATATGCAGACACCATATGTCAGTAGTTCAGGGGAGAATGAAGGAAGAGGTGACAAGAATCAAGATGCATTTCACTCATAAATTGGCAGGTTAAACTGAAACGCTTCACATAGCTACTTAACTTCTGAAATAGTAGTTTAAGCAAAATGAACTCTTGTATGCCTTGATCCAGCCACTGAAGTCCAACAGCAACCAAGAAGGATGCCTTGCCATGTCAGTTCACCACAGTCCAGGGGCCAGCCCCTGCTGGTGGGCACAGAAACCTATTTTGCTTCTCTGTTAGGATATCCTGGCCACAGGGTTACTGACATCCTAATCCAGTCATGCTTCAAAGTCAGAAATCAAATATTTCCCTTCCAGATAAGAATTAAAACACATCCTATCTCAACATCACTCTGACTTCTTTTTCCATAGAGCCATAGAACCAATGGCAAAAACAGACCTCCTGGAATCTAATCTTTGTAATAATTAGTCAACAAGTACAAACAAGCTAAGGATAAAAGGTCTGCAATGTGTGGTATTCTGGCTTTTCTTTTGTGTGTTTCAATGATTGTGTCTATTAACATCATATGTAAATAGAAGTCTTTGGAGCTAAATTATCTCTAATTGTGCCAAGGATAAACTAATCATTTTTATTATGTTTCCATCTATAAACCTAATGGGTGAATTCTCGTTTAAACACAGCTTTCTTAAGACTGGAGGGAGGTGCTTGTTTTGATGCCTAAATAAACCTGATTCATATATTTTAACGTGCACACCTAATTTGACACTGGTTCTCGCATTAAAAGGCTAGTATAGAAACTATCATTCTTCAAGAAATAGTTCCTTTGAACCCCTCAAGAATTAGCAATCAACTCTCAGTGATCAATCATATCTTGGTCTTTCAAATATCTCTAAATGGCATGCCACAATTCCAAGAAATCAACGTGGTAGTAAAACTTGAAAAGGGTTCAACTATACCTGATCTGTGGGGTTTTTGATTACATGACTGATTTTAAATGTTCAGATTTATATAAAGAGCAAGAGTCCAGAAAAGAAAAAAAATCATTAAGGACATTTCTATATCTTTTGATGGCACTGAGAAGCTCCCTTACTAAGGGCTGGTACTCTACCCCTTTGAGCCACAGCTTCACTTTCAGGTTGGTTTTTGTTTTGTTTTTGAGTGGTTAGTTGGATATAAGATTATCATGGAGACTTCCACCCTGCCTGGCTTTGAACTGTAATCCTAGGATCTCAGCCTCTTGACTACCTAGGATCACAGCCATGAGCTACCTGGCAATTGTTAGTGATTTCTCTGTTGAAATCTCACTTAGAAAAGTTCTTTCCCTGTCATCAAGATCAAGGCAAAGGGATAATCTGTTTTCCTTCAGCTCTGACTTGCTCTGCATCACATTTCTGAGGGACATAAAGACTCCCTGTAGAGGCTGCATGAGCTTCTTGAAAGCCTGCTGCTTTCCCGGTTGCTGCTGAGCTACTCTGACCCCCTCACAGACAGCAACAGAGATGGAGAAGGAAGCAGCAGATGGCAAAACTCACAAAACGTGGCCAAAGCATCACCAGTGAGCAAGAGGCCAAACTTCTGTTCCCACCAGAGGATGGAGGAGTTCTGCAGATCCGCAGTCAGCAGCAGATGGTCCCCAGGCAGGGTGGTCCACGCATCTCCTCTGGAATCCACAGGGCCTCCTGCTCTTGACAGGAGTTTACAAAAAAACTCTAACAGGCTCCGGGAGAAGGAAAACAAAGGCTCTGTATGAAAGACCAAGTCCAAATAAGACTACAACAGAATGGCCATAATTGGCAACAAAGATCTTTTAGGAATAAATTGCCATAAATTTGAATGGAAATTTCAAGATCATGTCTTGAAAACATTCCCTAAATTTCCCCCCCAAAAAGTCAGGAGTGGAGCTGTAGCTCAGGTCGTAGAGGACTAAAAAAGAAAAAAAAACAAAAAACCTCAGACTTAAATTCATGTCCCAGGACCAGCAGATTGAGCCAGATAATGACTCAAGGGTAGAGCATACCTGCCTAGAAAGCACAAGTTCCTAAGTTCAAACCCCAGGACTACAAAGAAAAGAAATAAATAAGAAGAAAAGAATGCAAGATCAAATGTTACTGGGTAATCTTTTTAAAATAAAAAACAGATTGCGGAGAACAAAGCACAGACATTAACAATCTAATTATTCTTTATCAAGAATGATAACCCTACAAACAAGCTCAAACATTCATACTAATATGAATTACTATAATAATATGAGACTAGATAGTTGAATTCATATGATGAAATGACCAAAAATAAATCAATATGATCTATGCAGTTGTTGTAATCTCACAGGTAATCCACACCATGCATAACTCCGACATACATGACTGTCAACATCCTGTGTTTCTTAGTCAGTATACTATGTGCGCCCCCAAAAGCACAATGCAAAGTGGGGTCATTACCTTGTATTAACGAAGCTCAATTCCATAAAGTACAAACTGCATCGCTAGCCTTCAGGCCTGTCGCTGATCATCATGTGTGGCTCTGGTCACGTACAGACAGCAAAGTGTACACAAAACTGGATAACTCAAAGAGAGACGGAGGCAGTGAAAATGAAAGTACACAAGAGAAACAAAAAGGAAGCATGGAAGCAGTTAGAGAAGTCACCAGCTGTGGTATGTGGGTACTACCACTGATTCACAGATGGAAGTTTGTAGCCAGGTGAATGTGGTTAAGGTGAACTTAAATGCGTAACAGAGAAAAAGTGATTGAGATATGGAAACAGCCAGAAGGAAGAAACATGGGGAAAAAAACAATCAATGACATTAAAGGAACTCCAAGGACAGAGAATTCAAAATTGAATCACTCCAAAACTAATCTCCAAAGAAACAACCATCCCATTAAATGATAGGCCAAAGACTTAAAGAGAGTCTTCTCTGAAGAAGAAATAAGGATGGCCTATACACACATGAAGAAATGTTCTACATCTCCGGCCATAAAAGAATTGTAAATCAAAACAACTCTAAGATTCCACCTCACTCCAGTTACAATGGCCAGGATCAAGAAATCTAATAACAACAGATGCTGGAGGGGATGTGGCCAGGAGGGATCACTACTACACTGTTGGTGGGAGTGCAAACTCATTCAACCACTATGGAAAGCAGTATGGCAGTTCCTCAAAAGACTGAACATAACATAGAGCTCCCCTATGACCCAGCAATTCCACTACTTGGCATTTACCCAATGGTCCAGAAACAAGGTCATACTAAAGCCACTAGCACAACGATGTTCATTGCAGCACTATTTACCATAGCAAAGATATATGGAACCAACCCAGATGTCCCTCAGTTGATGAATGGATCAACAAGATGTGGTATTTATACACAATGGAATTGTATGCTGCTGTCAGAAAGAACAACATTGCCCCATTTGTAAGGAAATGGGAAGACAGAAAAAAATCATAGTAAGTGAAGTAAGCGAGACTCAAAGGAACACAGGCTCAATGGTTTCATAACTAGTATAACCATTGGACTCTCCTAGCAGAGATTTACAATAGAGCAAAACCTAGATACATAAGACCATATAGTATGACACTAAATGTAAGAACCTCCAGGTTATAGAAACAAAAGCCATATAATGAGTGATTGTTGTCCTTAATGTACTATGTTATCTCTCATCTCTTTTGCTGTCCCTTGGTTATCTCATATTGTTACAGTATTTTAGCTTGTTATCTGATATATTGTATATATGCTTATTTGGTTATTTGAAATCAGATAGGGAAGGAGGAAAAACAAGATGAGGGGCGGGGATTGCGGAGGGACATGAGAAAGGATATCCACGTTTGTGAAGTAATGCACCTTCTATCTGGTGAATATAATGTAACCCTTCTAATAATTACAATAAAAATATATGGAAAAAAAAGAACAGAGGATTTGTGTTGGAAACTGATCCAGGCTTGGAAGGAACAAGACAATCCTCTAATGCATAGACAAAATGCTTATTCTGTGCCCTAAACTGTATGTCTGAGAGATAGCAATCACTTTGCAAACTATTCTTGATATAATATTGCAAGCACTTTAGTACTCATTGTTTCCAACATGTTAAATTATACGCTCCCAAGTGAATATTAATTTTAATAATTTTAGATTTCCCTTTGTATTTATAACTGACAACATCAGAGTTTTTTGACATTTTGAGGAAAGTTTTGAAAGGTCATGGAACAATCAGATTAAGATTGCTTTGCATGGATTTAGCTTCAAGGTCATTCTCAAGATCATAACATTAAGCTTTACCATACAAAGACCTGGCCTTTCCCAAGAACTGTGAGGAAGTGAGGCCCGTCCATTTGGTGGCAAGCTGGGAAAGGAAAGAAACCACATAACAGCCTTGTTATTAATTCAATGTTGCTCTGTTCTCCAACTCTACTTTTTCCACTTCAGTAAAACCCATACTTGGTACTAGATGTTTTCATTATCTTTAGCTTCAATTAGGGAAATCTTATCTTCTCTACTCCTATTTCCCTCCAACCCTTGAATCCCAACTTTTCCCTGAAAGAGAAATAGGGGAGCAAATAAATCACTTTAACCCTAAGCAATGTAAACCTGGTGACTCAAGTTGGCCTGAACACACCTGCTCAAATCCTTAAATCTATCTTTTGGGTTCTTAATTGGGAAGAACTAGCAATGGAGCTAGAATGTGCTATTCTACTTGTTTTTCCATGTTTGATTTCTCTTTTTACTTTTTAAAATTTTTAATGTAAGAGGGGTTACAGTTATATTCTCCAGATAGAAGGTACAGTACTTTTCACACATTGGTACCCCTTCTCATGTTTTTGTTCCCATTTCCTTCCACCATCCCCTCCTTTCTTTGTTTCCCTCTTTCCCTTTCCTATTCCAAATAAACAAATAAATGTATATACAATACACCAGGTAACAAAGTCAGATACAGTAACAACATGAAATTAACCAAAGGGCAACAAAGGAGAAGAGAAATAACAAAGTACATTAAGAATAACAGTCACTCATGATTAAGCTCTTGTTTCCATGTCCTAGAGGTCCATTAATTTAGCCTCATCCTATGTGGCCTTATGTATCTAGGGTTTGAGCTATTGTAAACCTCTACTAGGAGAGTCCTAGGTTTGTATTCCAAATGAGGGAAACCGTTGAGCCCGATATTCCTTTGGGTCTGGCTTACTTCACTTAATATGATTATTTTTCCAAGTCTTTCCATTTCCTTACAAATGGGGTGATGCTATTCTTTCTGATGGCAGCATAGAATTCCATTGTGTATAAATACCACATCTTTGTGATCCAATCATCTACTGAGGGGCATCTGGGTTGGTTCCATATATCTTTGCTATGGTAAATAGTGCTGCAATGAACATCATTGTGCTAGTGGCTTTAGTATGTCCTTGTTTCTGGACCATTGGGTAAATGCCAAGTAGTGGAATTGCTGGGTCATAGGGAAGATCTATGTTTAGTCTTTTGAGGAACTGCCATACTGCTTTCCATAGTGGTTGAGCAAGTTTACAGTCCCACCAACAGTGTAGTAGTAATCCCTCCTGGCCACATCACTGCCAGCATCTGTTGTTATTGGATTTATTAATCATGGCCATTCTAACAAGAGTGAGGTGGAACCTCAGAGTTGTTTTGATTTGCATTTTTATGGCCAGAGATATCAAGCATTTCTTCATGTGTCTATAGGCCATTGTTGTTTCTTCTTCAGAGAAGTCTCTCTTTAAATCATTGGCCCATCTTTTAATAGGATGGTTGTTTCTTTGAAGATTTGTTTTGGAGAGATTCCATTTTTTTAGCTGTAGATATATATTTAGGTATGAGGCCTTTGTTGTATTTTCCACATCTGATTTTAATTTAAAAAATATATGTACATATGCAAAGTATATTAGCTGTTTTTGAAATACAAACACAGTCCTCCTCTCAATTTGTAACTCTACTCTCCTGATGTTCTTTGTGTTCCTGCTTCCTTCTGCCCCTTCTCCCTTCCACTCCACCCACTTCTTCCCAAAAGGACATGTGAATTTGCTCTGTTAGGTATCTACCAGAATCATTTTTGCTTCCTCTGAGTCTTCATGTGGGAGTCTGAGCAAAGTCTCCTGGTCCCAAGACTTAGGAAAGAATGTATCCTCTAGGACACCAGCTTTCCTGCCCACTGAGGAGTCGTCAAGCAGATTATTTTTTGCTGCACACCCAGAAGAGCCTTACAGTGGGTCTTCTCAGTGATTTACCCAAAATATAATTCAAGCGTAGTGAGTGGTCCTAGTATCTGGGGACCCACACAGTTGTGTGAGGAAATCTGGAACTTTACAATTTTTTCCTTCAAGTTTTGGCATATCATTCTTCTTCCTTGCTGGATTTTAAAGGCAACAACTATCCTATTTCAAGTGCCCCGACCATTCTACCTCTGCATGATCTGTGACAATCAAATGATTGGTCATAGTTACCTGAAAAGAATGTCTTGGAAGTGAGATGGCATTTCATATTTTTCAGGGACCTTTTCTCTAACTTACTGGCCATTTCTACTATGAGCAGACACATGGGAGAGACCACGGAAAAGCTGAACTCCCGTTTCTACTTTTACACTAGCATATCCATAGATTTCTACTTCACTTTCCAAGACCCAAGGGTCTTATTTACCTAGATCTACATCCTGAGCTCTCATCATTAGTATGCTACAAGTAGAAATGGAAAAAAATCAATTCCCTGCTATTTCTTGCCTCTTACCTATGATCTGCTTTTATCTTACCAGTGACTTACAGATCTATCTCGTCCAAACCAATTCTTCAATCACTTTCAGTTTCCTAAATGTCAGCAAAAGCACACACAAAAAAGGAGTAATTTATTCACTGAACCTGGGCTTGATATCAGCTTACAATCGGATCACTCACCATGACTAATCCTGATTTCTACTTAAGAATTGTCACCATGTATCAGTTACTCACTGCTGAGCAACCGGCCTTTAAGAAATGTCATGATTTAGGAAAAGCAGCAAACATTTGTTTTCTTACCCAATTTCTGCTGGTCAGGACCTCAGAATCAGCTGAGTTCATAGCTAAGGATCTTGGAGGAAGTGGAAATGTTCACCCATGCTGTCAGGTAGGTAGACAGTCCACCTGTATGCTGAGCCACTCACATGCTGGTGAGTCCATTCTGAGTGTCACAGGACACCAGAGCCGCTTAGCCCATCGTCTCCTCTAAGGATTTTGAAGTGTTTTTACAACATGGCTTTGACTTGCTCTAGAGTGAGTGATCTGAGAAAGCAAGGCACACTCTCCAGCATCTCTTATGACTCAGCCTAAAAAACTCCACTGACTTTGTCACATTATTCTGAGCAAAGTCAGTAGCTATCACTATTATCCACAGTGGAAATCTTAGGAAGGAATGAGAACCAGGTGATGCAGGAAGCCTCATCATCAACCTAAGAAAATACGTTTATTTTACATTTGCCAGGGAATAAAACCTAAATATTCTCTCACCTTCATATATACAGTTTATAAACTACTCCAACACTGAATAAAGAGCAGAAATCAAACTTGCACTTTTCCTGGCAGAAGATAAATTGCCACATGTTTGCTGGAAATCTCATGGCCTTGGGGTTTGGCATGTCTTTCATGGGATTCCAAAGAACAAAATTACATTTGTGTGACTAAAGAAAGAGTAGTAGTAGCTTGAATGGAAACAGCAGAGGAAGGGTGAATGTGGATATTTAAGACCTCTCGTCTTTATGTCTTCAAGTCTTCTTGAGAGTCCCCTGGTTTATTGTTTTCTGCCAGATAATAAGCTCCTCTAAGGGAAACTTTCTTGCCCTTCTTCTGACAGTAACTGTCATCAAAGAATAACACTAGGCTACATTCTGTTTCATTTTGCTTCCTGGAATGTCTGACATGACAGTGCCCATAGAATTTCTGGAATTTCCTCATAATCTTCCCGAGAGGTAGAAGCCATGAGTCTAATTTCAAAACAATGTTAGCTTTGTCGCTGCTGGTGTTACAAGCCAGAAACTTGACAACGTACAACAAAGCAGTGGTTTGAAAATATTCATACTTAAAATACCAATTTAGTTGCCAAACCCCTAAAGAACCAGTGAGTTTTCCACAAGGTGCTTTAGCATCATCAAGTAATATTCTCTAAGCCCTCTCTTCCTTGTAAATCTGTTTATCATGTTGCATTCACTCTCAGCTCACCATCAGTCCCTATAGGCCACAAGTTTATATCTTCCACAGGCCAGGCCATCAACAAAGCCCTCCTGCCCTCTAGCTCTGGTTGGGTTTTGTTAATGCAGGCTACTGGTCAAAGGTCAGGACAGGTCTTTGTTCCTTCCTTCTACATGGGCAATGATGTTCAGCTAAGGATCACAGCTTCTGCCAACTCTACTCTCCACTCTCTTAACTGCTACCCTCTCTCTGGCCTCCAGGAGGCTCTCTCCCTCCCCTGTACCCCTTCCCGTAGGTGTTGGAATGCTTTCCTGCCACTCCTGGAACCTCAAAAACTGCCTACACATTAGTAAACAGCCATGCGGGAATCAGGACCAGTGGTGTGTGCGTGACTAATTTTTTTTAACCTTCACATCAGTACAGCCATGATTTCACATTTCTTGTTCCACAAATTAAAAGTAAACTGCAAGAGAATCAGCTAACTGTAACAACTTCATGTAACTGATAAAGTAGTGGAGGCAATTCATTGCAATGAAAATTAAAGAAAGATGTTTTTGTGCATACATTTTAATTGAGGCAATAAGAAAGACTGCTAAGAAAAGCAGGAATATTTGTCAAGCCCATGGCCCACGAGAACTAGTGTGCTAAATATTCTCACCCAGAGAATAATCCATAGCTGATAGGAAAACACATATGTAACACATTTTCTGACTCTAGTGAGACCTAAGAAACTGGGGATCTTTGGAAATTAGAACCACATATATGCAGTGTTTGGTTCCAATTAAGCATTATTTAAAGAAAAAAATTTCTATAATCAAATGTACTCTTGCATTTTTAACATCTGAAGTAACTATTAATAAAATGCTTAAGGCATTATGGTTGAATTTTTAGAAGACATGTTCACTCTTCTTGTCCCTTAAATAGGTTTAAGTTAGCTTTAAAATAACTACCTAATTTCCCGAACATGAGGGAAGAAAAAGTTTTCTAGAATAATTGTTCTTTTCCATTTTTGTTCACATTATGGTGGTATAAACATTTACCATGAGATCTGCCCTCTTCACAAATGTATTGCTAGCTCCAGAATAGATACAACACCATACCCCAGCTTTCTAGAACTTACGCATTTTGCTCTACTCTAACTCCCCTCCACCTCCAGCAAGCACCACACCACCCTGATTCTCTGAATGTGATTAAGTACTCCATCTATATGAAATCATGCAGTGACTGTGACTGAATTATTTCACTTAGCATAATGTCCTCAAGATTTACCTGTGTTTACATATTGCAGTTTCCTTCATTTTCGAGGCTGAATGGTATCACTCAGTCCTCTGTCTAGGGCTAATTAGGATAGGCCATTCTCTTGGCTGGCAAATATATAGTCAGATGAGGCCCCCTATACTTCTATAGCTTCCATCTGCCATTTATAAACCAGGTGAAAGGTCACACTGAAAACATTGTCTCTGGTCACTTGAGCAGCCACCATAGTTCAGATGACTCCTATCATAAAGGCATAAAGACATCCACCTTCCGGGGCCAACTCTGCAATGGGAAATGGGAGGAACCAGTGGATATGTTCCCTCTTTTACACTGTCTACAGCTATCCAGAAGGTACCCTTCCTTGTGAGCTGCTGTGCCTCTTCCATGTAGTCCTGGCCATTAAGGCTGCACATTACTGAGGTACTGAGCAAAAGAAAATTATTATCTCATAATTCAGGAGTCTCGGTGTCCAAAATCAAGGCATCAGTAGGGTTAATTTCTTTTTAGCTAGCACTCTAATTTCACATGCGCGCCCTCTCTCTCTCTCTCTCTCTCTCTCTCTCTCTCTCTCTCTCTCTCTCTCTCTCTCTCTCTCTCTCTCTCTCTCTCTCTCTCGTGTGTGTGTCCATTCTTATTAAAAATAAATCTGATTGGGACCAGGAGTTTGGCCTAGTGGCGGGTGCTTGCCTAGCATGCACAAAGGCCTGGGTTCAATTCCTTAGTACCACATACATAGAAAAAAGCTGGAAGTGGTGCTGTGGCTCAAGTGGTAGAGCTCTAGCCTTGAGGAAAGTCCCAAGGGCAGCCCTCAGGCCCTGAGTTCAAGCCCCACGACTGGCAAAATAAATAAATAAATCAGATTGAGTCTACCTTACTGACTTCAGTGTAACTTAAGTACCTCCTCAAAGAAGGAATTTCCCACTACTGTTTCAGTCTTAAACTATAGAATCCGGGGATGTGGCCCATCACATTTGGTATCACTCTCTCCTCTGGTTTCACTTCTTTTCTCAGCCTCGTTTTCCTGGGTTTCTATCTTCAAAATCAGACATCGCATGGTTTTATCCTTGGCTCTGGCTCTTTTGGAGATTTAGTCTAATGCACGTACTCGTTATGTGCCTGAGAGTGCCTTCCTTTCCACACACTGGGCACCTCACCGCACGTGGCTTTCATCTTGCATTTGCCCTTTCCCTCGTATGCCATGTCTGGAGAACCTATTTTTCATTTCTGAATGCTTGACCAAGAGTGTGGTTGTGCCATGTGTCTTTTGTTGCTCACTTTTCCCACTCAGCATTATGTGAACACAGTCATTCATTCATTTTCAAGTGCCACAGAGCATCCTATAATGAGAACAGACCAAAACATAAGCTGCTGGTGGATACTGGCTGTGCTGTGGAACAAAGGCAAGTGGCCAGGCTTCCCACTTCACAGGCCCCCTGGAGACTCTGTGTTGGGGACACTCAGAAAATGCAGGTCTCTGCTGTCGCTGTCATCTTTTAGCTAAAGAGCCAGATAGAGGCAAAGAAGTGCTCAACCTCAGACTCAGAGAGGCCCCTAGCCCAGTGGAGATTTTAAGCTATGTCATTTGGGAAGCATCAGGCTTTCCCTGGCATGATCAAGGCTGCATCTACAGCTGAGAGACACTTCCAACTAGCAACAAGAGTGGCTCTATAAGGCCACTCTTGAATAAGCTACATGCAGTGGCTCCTCCCTGCTCCTGGCAGCAGAAGGAAAATAGGGTCTAAACTTCACATCAGAGCAGATCTGATTATCCTAAGTAATGAACCGGTTTACAAGAAGGTCTCCAGACTTTACCCTTTTCCTGAGTAACCAGAAGAAAGGGAATTATTCCTTGTATCATAACATTTATCTCTCAAGTCCTTAGTATTTTATTTTCTATCATATAGAGCTAAATAAATTTGCTGGGCATATGGCTATTCCATGCTAATTCATACCTGCATACAAAATGGACTGAGCCTCCCCATTTATGCACAAAGTACTTCTGCATTACTTCCCATCTGAAGGTCGGCTGTGATTTGAGCAGTCACTTCCTATGGGTTGTATGTAAATGATCACAGTGACAAATTCCTCCAACTTGTATTCAGTGTTCCAAATACATTGGAACTTTGGTGTTCACTTCTATAAATGTTTCCCTCATTCTTGTATTACCTCTCTTTGTGAAAATGATTTCTACTCCTTGAATCAAAATTTAGAATTTTAGAGTGTTTTTGCTTCCCCCATTTTCTTCCTCTCATTTTCTTCAAAGTGTCTTCTGATGAAAAGATGTTTTTAAATTTAGACTAGCTAAGTGGCCTTTTCCATCATCAGCCATTCATTTTACTGTCTTACTTTTTGCCAGTCCTGGGCTTGGGCTCAGGGCCTGAGCACTGTCCCTGGATTTTCTCAAGGCTAGGGCTCTACCACTTAAACCACAGCACCACTTCTGGCTTTCTGCTGCGTATGTGGTACCGAGGAATCGAACCCGGGTCTTCGTGCATGCTAGATGAGCACTCTACCACAAGGCCAAACTCCTGGCCCCCTGTCTTACTTTTTTTTAATCCTTCACTACCCTAAGGTATTAGCAATATATATGCTTTGTAATACTGCATGAATCAAAGAATAAATCAAAATCTGAATTCAAAATCAGTTCAAACTGAATGGTAATGAAATGATTACACAGCAAGTCACGAATTATGGTAGGAGTAATATTGCAAGAGAATGTTATATTCTTGAGTACTAATTATAGGAAAGCAAGGCTGTATATTAGTGAGTCTTTCTAATTAAGAAAGCATGCCAGAGACCATACGTCCTCACCAGTATCTCTTTCCCAATCACCTTTTTGATCATACAGACTGACCATTACTTTGAGATTAGGTGGGTGAATTACTCATTTTTCATAGTCTGTCCTCCAATCAACCACATAGAAAATACCAGGTTAACCTAGAAGCAAGCCCTGGACTGCAGAAGCAACAAGATTTACTAAACTACACCAGGAATACACAAACGCTAACAAAGAGAGCAACAGGCTTAAGCAGTGGCCCACACCTATAATTCTAGCTACACAGAAGGTAGAGAGCAGGAAGACTGAAGTACAAAGTCAGCCTGGAGAAAATCTCAACCCACAAAAAGCTGGATATGTGCTTCACACCTGTCAACCCATACATGCAGAAAGCATGAGTAAGAGGATTACAGTCCAGGTTATCTCTGGGCAAAGAATGAGATGAAAGCAAAAAGGGCTAGAGGTATGGCTCAAGTGGTAGAAGGTCTGACTTGGAAGAGCAGAGCCCTGAGTTCAAACCTCGGATCATCAAAAACAAACAAGCAAACAAAACCCAGCCAACAACAACAAAAAAGCAAGGTCAGAAGTGAAGGAGCACAGATGGAAGAAGTCCAATGGAAAAAGGCATTCAGATTGTAGCAGGAGCTTCCAAGGGGTTCCGGGTTCCCTCGTGCAAGGACAGAAGAGAAGCGGTTTTCTTATTTGCACGCACCAGGTATTTTTCCACTGCCAGGAATAGAACTCAATCGCATTCCCCATGTAATGAGTGAGTGGCAGTCACATTTTCAGTTAATTCTACAAGAGTGCTTTTGATCAAAGTACTCCCAAGTATTAACTGGGGAAAAACAACCATATGGAAACTTGGTAATAGTCATCATCATTAGAGGCTATTTGCCAAGGAGTCTCCTGATTTAATTATCTAATGTCTCCTTTAATTTTTGTTTCCTTTGTTGAACTGCCTCTGAGTTGGATGTTTCCTGCTGTTGATTGTTGTTTTTGGAGTACAGGGGTACGGGGCTCACAGGGAGAAGAATTTCTGCTTATTTCCTTACATTAACCAAGTCACAGGCACTAGTGCAGACAAGCTCACTGTAGCTATGAGCAAAGGGCACTCTTCACTATCTAAACTTCCATGTTGCACACAAATTGCAGGAGCAAAGTTTCTTGTACTCAAAACAGACGCAGTAATGTTCTCCCTGGTTCTGTCTCTCAACCCCTCAAGAAAAAAAGTTCTTAGGGCTGTTTCACTGTTTAATAACAACTTTAGTATTTGTACCCTGGTCCTGTCACTTCCTTCTACCAACTACTGCAAAATGGGATTATCCTCCATCATGCCTAAATGTTCTTATGAGAACATTCTTTTACCTTAACCCTGCTATTAATTTTAGTATGGCTAGCCTGAAATGAGCTACCTAACCCTCAAATGAGTTGTCCTTTTGTCAACTTCTGAAAATGCTTATATACTCAGCAGTCACTGTAACCTGTAACCAAAGAAGTTGTTGTCCAGGGCCAAGATTTATTCTCTCTATAAATGAGTTCTGACAGCTGATGGAATGTTTTCTTTAAAATGAGAGCCAATGTAATGAAATTCTATATGTACAAGTCTGCAAAAAAAAAAAAACAGAAAATTTAATTCTTTTCCCAAGGAATGATCATCTTTTCTATATACTTTTTAATTGCACAGTCATTAATTTTGCCATCTAGCTATTTCAATGATATTTGTTCTGCCTACCAGGAGAACTACCTAGAAAAGCTCATGTTTTCTGCTGTACAGCTAAACATCTAACCAATGGAGTAAGTAAATACAAAGAAAAACATCAACTTTGTCCAGAAGAGTCAAGGAAAATCCTGTTGGGATAAGATGGGAACTGACCTTATGACTTTAGATCTGGACCTGGAAGGAGATGACCCTTATTAAGTTTTTAGAATCTGGAAGCAAGTGTTTAAGAAAATATACCAGATAAACCAGATGAACTGGAGTTGCTAGTTCAAACACACACACACACACACACACACACACACACACACACACCCCAAATCTCACAACCTGAAATTCTATTTGTTGTTTATAAAACTTAATTTAATTAAAACCAGTGGATACTGTTTAACATGGCTTCAGTGGTATGGATTCCTAGGAGAAACCTTGAAGGGCCATCAGTTACAGTCCTAAATAAAAACAGTACTACAAACAAGATGGGCCTAAATGTTCTCATACCTATTTAAATGTCCCAAGCACAAAAGGAGAAATAATCATATTGTTACAATATTTCACCTTGTTTATCTGATATATTTTATATGTGCTTAATTGGTTATTTGAAATTGGATAAGGAAGGGGGGAAATCAAGATGAGCTGGGGGGTGAGAGGGAAATGGGGACCATGTCATGAGAAAGGGTATCAATGTTTGTGAAGTAATGTACCTTCTATCTGGTGAATATAATGTAACCCTTCTATTAATTAAAATTTAAAAAAATTTAAAAAAGGAGAAATAAAGCACTGAAAGGCTTTAGTTTGAGTCCTTTCTTCCCCAACATGCAGTACATGTATATTTTTGAGAGATTTTGTTTGTTTAGTGATGCCTGTGCTCTAAACATCAATGGCTAACCTTTGATTATCCTTGTGCTATGAGCACAAATAATATAAAATGCAAACCTTGGAGAGCACTAATGGCTTTATGCCTATAATCCTAGCTACTCAGGAGGCTGAGATATGAAGATTACGGTTCCAAGCCAGCCTGCACAATAAAGTCTGTGAGACTTTTATCTCCAATTAACTACCAAAAGGCCAGAAGTTGAGCTGTGGCTCAAGTGGTAGAGTGCTAGCCTTGAACAAAAAAGCTCAGGGACAACAGCAAGGCCCCAAGTTCTAGTCCTGGAACCAGCACCAAAGAATAAAAGACCAACTGAAGTAAGCAGAAGCTAGATCTTTTTCAGGCCTGCCCCTGGGGCATCAGAAAAGAACAGAGAAGTACCAATCTTAGTCCAGTCATTTAAGTTGAGAGCTGCAACAGAGTTCAATATGACCCCTGAAATCTCATTTTCAGGCTGGTAATTCCACTCAAAAGCGGCATTTTTCCCCCAGAGAAAAGTGGCCACTTTGCAAACTACAACCTCCAAAGCTTTTTAACCCATAAAGCAGCAGAACTATAACACTGGAATCCCTCTGAAACCCAAGGAGAGGAGGCATCGCCAGGCCATTTCCAGGGCAAAAAGGCAGCTCCAACTAACAGCAAAAGGGTCAGAGGCTGGCTTTCTTTTTACATAGAATGCGCCTTGCCACCCAGACCCTGGGAACACCCTCTGTATCCGATGGCATGTGGGGCAGAGGATGAATCACACACTGCAGGCTAACTATTTGTCTACATATCTATCTACCTATCTACCATTTGTCTATCTCTTCATCTATCATATCTATGTATTTATCTATGATCTATCCTTCCTCTATCCATCCGTCAATCACACTCTATCCATCTCTGTCTGCAGAGCACCCTTGAGCTCTCATGCAAATAAATCCCTATCTTCCTGCAGTACTCTTTGAGGTCTGCAAGAAGCCAGGATCCATTTATGGATTATACATAACCCCAGGAATGAGGTTTAGTCTCATCCAAAGGATTGATAACCAAAAAAGCGAAGTAGTTTGCTATCGAGTTAGCAGTATCGGATTTCTGTCAGTTCAGCAAAGTCAATGAGCCCAAGGGTGTAGGCAGGTACTTGGTATAGAAGATTCTAGCTCGGCCTCAGAATACCTAGGAAAATTTCCTACTTGTACTTTCACTTCACTGCTGCTTTACCTGCTCCCCACTAATTCATAAAGCCCCAACATTGTTTAGGAGGGTTTATTTTCCTTTTTTAATATTTATGCCACAACCATGGTGGTCACTTATAAATCTGCAAACAACTTGGACATTCGTTTTCATGAGATTCATGTCAGAGGCGAAACAGAAATATTTCAATTACACATGACTAAGAATAAGAAAAATATACAACTATATTTAAAACACTTAAATTAACAAGATAGTACTTTTCCATTCTAACAAAATATCATACATTCAGTTTAAACAAGAGTTAATATCCAGACACATTTTTTTTTCAAAATACTTGATGCTAGTTGAAAAACAGTGACCACGAGGCTTTCTGAGACCAATCTAATTAGCAAAATGTGTACAACTTGGGAGAACTACCGGTTCTTTGTAAAAATAGAAGATACTGAACAAATCAAAATACAGACTCATGTATCTTATAAAACCTAAGCCTTGTTGCTTCAGTTT
Source organism: Megascapheus bottae (assembly GCF_031878675.1). NCBI lineage: Eukaryota > Metazoa > Chordata > Mammalia > Rodentia > Geomyidae > Megascapheus > Megascapheus bottae. Next base: position 8,651,706 of record NC_143516.1, on the reverse strand, counting down.
TCGAGTGATACTTTGGCTTTTAGCAAGTCTTATAGCTTCTTTTCCCTTAAAGACAACAGTAGATAACAAAACAGCAAGCCCGCTCACGAATAATCATACATTACTTTGTGTACAATAAGACCTATCGAAATGTGTATGTATATATTTCTGCTTTAACTGACCAAGACTGAGATCACACTGCAGAAAGGGGGTTAGGTGGTGTAAGAGATCTACACATCCACCTCTGCTCCAGGGCGCGGCATACACTTGACACAGGTTCATCTCCAAGGTGAAGGTCTATATGGTCCATAGCTTTAAAACGCAAAACAAAACAAAACGCATTTCCTCTATTGGTGTTTTTCTCAGGTGAAGAAGTTGGACCACAAACCAACACACCTGTGTGACAAAAGCCATCAATGTGAGTCCCTCCCCCACCACACACACACACACACACACACACACACACACACACACACACACACACACACAATGCCATCAGTGCCTGAAGATGGGCACCATATGTCTGGCCACCATGGCAATTTACAGAGTCCATCTATCTCCATCTTCCAGCCGGGGTGCAAAGAAAGCGGTCTGCGTGCCCATCCTTCTGTCTCCACCTCTGTACCTACGATCCTCCAGATTCCCACCGGACTACTCCAAAATTCCAACAAGGACCAGTATCCAACTTTGCCAAGCAGAGAAGCAATGGGATTAGGCAGGGTCACTTAAGAACGTAGCATGACGTGGGAAGAGGCTGGCTGTTCAAGGCAGAAGGCACTTGGGAGCAGGAGACAGGCAGGAGGCCCCCGAAGGCCTCAGTGAGTCAACAGCTTGAGGCGAGTGAGCCAGCTGACGAGCAGGGACGGCTCTGCCGAGGAGGACTTGGCAGCAGAAGAGGCTGACTTCTTCTTGGTTCCTTCCTCCTGGAACGGAATGGTGGCGCTGCTGTGGAGGTCGGAGTTGATGTAGCAAGTACTTCCCCGGATGAAGTCTGCCCCTCGCACCAGATGCCGCTCGGTGGTGGGTCGGGACAGGCGGTACAGGGGAGAGGGGCTTTCTTCAAGGATGGGAGGAATCCGCTCATTACTGAAGTACCGGCAGAGGGCATCGTCCCCTGTTGGCAGATAACACCCACATGTCCCTTAACACAGGGATCCACTGTGGCACAGTGCTGTCTGGAGAGTCTTAGCACACCCCACTTGAGATGGCACTCTGAAAGGGGGCACCCTGCCTGACTCTCCTCCTCCACTCCCCCCCCCTCTCATAAGCCAGCCCTACCCTATGGGGACGTGGAAGTAAACAGGAGTTCTTCATGGTTCAGGCTGCCTTAAAACCCACATGGGTAACAAAAAGGCCCCGCAGAAGAAAAGAACAGCATGTTCTCACAAAGTTCAACAAAGTAAATACCAGGAAACGGGTACTAGCAATGGGGGGAGGAGCACGAGGTGAGAGGGGTAGATGGGGGAAGGAGAGAGAATGCAGTCTGCAACACAAAATTAAAAACAAAAGGGAAGGGGTGGGTTGAAGGAGGGTGAAATGTGGAAGGGATGACACTGATCAAGAAGCTTTGTTTTTTATCTTTTTATTAATGGAGTGTGCTGAAGGTCTAATTTTGTTTTAACTGCTTTCTTAAATGGCAAAAAAAAAGAAAAGAAAAGAATTGAAAATTCAATACATCCTAAAACTTAAGAAGAGGGAAGGAAGGGTGGGTTGGGAGATGCAGGTGACAATGTTGAAAGGGTCGACAGTGATCGACACACACAGCTTTACTGAATGTACAACGACCTAAAGATAACATTTTAATATTTTTTCGTCAGTCATGGGGCTTGACCTCAGGGCCTGAGCACGGTCCTTGGGCTTTCTCAAGGCTAGAGCTCTACCACTTGAGCCACGGCACCATTTCCAGCTTTTTTCTATGTATGTGGAATTGAATCCAGGTCTTCATGCATGCTAGGCAGGCACTCTACCACTAGGCCAAACTCCTGACCCTTTAATATTTTTTTAAAAGAAGAATTTCCTAATTTACTTAGAAGGGAAAGCCAGAGGCAGAAAGCATCGTGATCTATCACCGCCATCCCCACGGTGACATGGCCTTGGTCTCGCAGCTCCTAGAGCCACAGCTCTTCTCATGGTGCCCCCTGAGGCCGTGTTTTAGCAAGGTGGGTGTCCTTGCTCAGGAGACAGGTACCATTCATCTTCAGTGGCTAGGGAACAGAGTTAAGTGCCATGCAAAACTTGGGATATTTTGACTTAAGCATGATCTTGTCTTAAATGCCAGAAAACCTCCTCAGATGGCATAGAAATTTCAAATGAACTTGTTGGTAGCTTTCTTCAGAAATCTCATTGCCCAGCCAGGCGCAATGTAACCCAGTCACCTATAACCCTCGCTACCTCAGGAGGCTGAGATCGGAGGATCATGGTTCAAAGCCAGCACGGGCACTAAAATCCAAGAGACTTTTATCTCCAATTAACCACTAAAAAACCAGAAGTGGTGCTGTGGCTCCAGGGGTAGGGTGGTAGTCTTAAGCTGAAGAGCTCAGAGACAGAGCCCAGGCCGAGGTCACAACTAACAAAAAAAGAAAAGAAAAGAAATCCATTGCCTAGAATGTGCTAAGATTTCTGTACAGAGATGCTTATAAGATGTGATCCATAATTGGGAGAAAAAAATAACCCATATGTGCAATAGTAGAGAAGTGAATGAACAGCTATTCTAGTATCAGATAGGATGCTAACGCAGCTATATTAAGACATGTCATGTTCTTGGAAGATCCTTTACAAAGTCTTATTGAACACCTTCCTGTTCAAATGTGTCATACGTTAACATAGAAACCACTGAAAGAAATGCAAAAGGATTACAGCAATTGTTTCGACGTTGGGGAAAACAGATTCTGGCTGAGTTTTGTTTTCTTATGGAGTCTCCATGTTTTTCAAAGTATTCATTTTGCTTTTGTAATCTAAGGGGGAAATGTTCCTCTTTTTTTTTTTTTTTAGTTGGTTGTGGGACTTGAACTCTGGGCCTAGGTGGTATCCCTGAGCCCTTCAGCTCACAGCTACTGCCCTACCCCATGAGCCACAGTGCTACTTCTGGTTTTCTGGTGGTTAATTGGAGATAAGAGTCTCTTGAACTTAAGTGCACAGCCTGGCTTTAAGCTGGGATCCTCAGATCTCAGGCTCTTGAGTAGCCAGGATTACAGGTAGGAACTACCACTCCAGCTAAGTTAGTCTTTTTAAAAGTGCCCATTTTCACAATAGCATAAGAATCTATTTTCATGCCATGTCCAGAACAGGCAAATCCACAGGCACAAGATAGACTGAGGCCAAGGGGTCGTTCTGGGTGGTGGTGGGGTTCTGTAATTAGACTGTGGTGACTGCCGCCCAATGTCACAAGACCCCCAAGTAAGAGATGTTAAAAAGGGGAATTTCATGTGGTATGAATCCAGTCTAAGAGAGCTGCTATTGTTTTAAAAATGGCCATGCACGTACAGGTGCATTTAATTCTACAACAATCAAGCAAGAAAAGCAGGCAGAGAGGAACTGGGACGGGTAGCTGTTCCATTTCCTGCTTTCTGAAATCCCCAGCTCCATAATTTAGCTCTCAAAATATAAAAGAAATTAAAAGCGGAGCCTGGGCTCTGAGGAATGGCCATGAAGACTTCTAAAGTCAAACAAAGGACAGCCCTGCCACCTGCTGACTGGCACAGAGACCTTCACCTTATGATTCAGCCCTGGCCCTGGTCCCTTCCCCACTTCATCGGGCCCAGGTGGGGTGGGTGCACAAGTGACTAGTGCTCTGCTACATATCTAGGACAGCTCACTTTGATAGGTGAGGCTCCAGAAAGCTTTTTTCCTTCTTCTCTTTAATACCTAAAAACCTATCAGACTTTTAACCTTTTACCTGCTGCTTGGTTCAAAACTACAAAAGGATGCTATACCATTCTGCTAATACTCATAGTCAAACGCAACCTGGCAAAAAAGAAATAAATAAAAGTATTTCAAAACATTTCCCTTATGAGAGATAACTGATCTAAAAAAAAAAAAAGATTTGGGAGGAAAAACCATCCATGTATATTCACCAGAATCAAGTGAATTCCAGTAATAACAGTTATGGAATTCAGAGTGAAACTGCTTCATGAATAATTTCTATTTATTGTAAAGTAGGTCACTGAGTCAGGCTCACAGGTGTAGTCCTAGCTACTCAAGGAGGCTGACATTTGAAGAACATAGTTTGAAGCCAGCCAGAGTAGGAAAACTATAAGACTCTTAATTCCAATTAACAAGTAAAAAGTCAGAAGTGGAACTGTGACTCAAACGGTAAGTGTGCCAGCCTTGAGGAAAAAAAAGCTACAAGACAACACCCAGGGCCTCAGTTCAAACCCCACTACTGACAAACATACACAAAAAAAGTAGATGATTAGTTGGGCACTGGTGGTTCATGCCACTCCAGAGGCTTAGATCTGAGGATCATGATTCAAAGCCAGCTGGGGCAGAAAGATCTGTGAGTCTCTTATCTCCAGTTAATCACCCCCAAAACCAGAAGTAGGGCTGTGGCTCAAAGTGATATAGCAAGCTAGCCTTGAGCAAAAATGGCACAGCAATAGTAACCTGGCTCTGAGTTCAAGCTCCACAAACCAACCAAAACAAGAAAAAGTAGGTGACCAGTAGTATCTACCGATAATGAGTTACCATTTGAATCAGGAGATTTACAATCACAAACTAGGATTGTATCATTTGCCAGAGTAGGAATTAGTGAGATCTTAGAGCCCTTCTGTGGGGGTAATTTAAAAGGTAACAAAACTGGACCAAGGAAGTAAAGTACTATCTAGCTAGCATAGCACGTTTGGAAACAGACGTGCAGTACGGGCTTTGGGTCTGTGTAGATGGACCTACCTTTCCTGCCATGACTTCGAGGTCTGGCAAAAGGGTCCACAATTCCCATCCAGTTGCCATCAGCGGGCATGGACAGAGGCCGGGGCTTACCTTCAGAAGAAGAAGAAGAAAGCGGATAAGGTCAGGAAGGTTTGGGGGCTCTGCTTTTGTTGACAACCTAGATCCCACACTAACACCTGCTTGAGCAGAAACAACTGCCAATCGTAAAACAGTTTCCACAGCAAGCAGTGAGGGCTGAGGCATGCTGACTGAATCTTTGCATCTTACAACTCCAGAGTTAAAACTCAAGCAGTGAAAGTCAACAGTGAAATGTGAGCTCACCCAGCTGGGCCTTGGTGCCAAGCAGAGGAAGAACTCAACAAGGCCTTGCTTTAGCCAGATGAATAAAGACCTCATACTTAGAATTTCATTGAGGTTTATGCTTTCCTCAGATTACCCCTCAAGTCTGCCAAACCTGCCCAACAGTTCCAAACAGGGAAGGGGGCGGGGAGGAGAAGTGAAAAGGAAACTTACTGTAAGATGATGTTTTCTCTCTCATTTTTGTGGGCAGAACACTGGTCTCCACAGAATACCCAGGCAACTGGTCAGAATCGGCAATGGTAAATCTTCGTCTCCGACTCTCCTGATCCAGGAAGGAATTCGGAGACTCAGAACCCTTCGGGGTGGGCAATGGTTGTTTTCCCTTACCAAAGCCTCCTCCGTAAACAAAGCTGCCATTTTCATTCCTGGAAGATAAAGTGTCATAATTAGGATTCTCAAACATGTTCTCTCTCCTGAGCAATGCCAAAAGTGGTATCCCAAAGGCTCACATCCCACTCCAGTCTCTCTTTCTGCTGGAGGAAAAGCATAGCTTTTCTCAAAGGCAGTTGTACGCAGACACTATTAAATAAGAACAAATATCCAGAGCCTACTCTTCAGAGCAACTGCAGTTTCTGATTGTTTCTCATGTGTCTAAATGGTACAGATCGATCGGCCTTTGAGAAAATACCTGTAGTTTCCCTGAGTTCTGTCCTGCAATTAAGACTGCTCACAACTTCAAATGCGAAAGACTGGATCATTTTTCTCAAGCCAAGAGTAGTATCTTTGCCACGACCCACAAAAGATGACTCCTGATATGCCATGGACTTGGAAAATTATGTCCCAAATACAAAAGGTCCTTTATAAGTAACCAGTGGAGAGCAATGACTTCTGAACTCAGTAAAGAAACCGGAAAAAAAATTAAAAAAATAAAAAAAAATTGAATCACTGGTTCCATTCTACTTTGACTGAACTATCAGTTCAGAAGAGAGATTAATTTTAGTCAAGCTCAAGTTACCACATGGTTATGTTTTATTTTTCCACTTTTGGCAATCGGTAATATTAACAGCAATGGGCAAACCACAGAACTGAGTACCAATCTCTTGATTGGGCTTGCCTGAGTGTGGCATTCCCAGAGAAACAGCCACTCACTGTCTACTAGCCTCTCCGGAGCCTCTCCGGCCACAAATCCCTCTCCTCCTGCACCCATGTGCCTACCCCTCTCCTGCTACACCTCTGTGCCTGACATGGACCCCTCCCCCCACCACCAGTCATTTCCCACAGACATGACTACCACACTACTCATTTTTCTCTACTCGATTTGCATTTTTTTCCTTACAAAGTATCCTTCACAGCTGGATTGAGGTAGCTCACATCCATAAACCAAGATACTCCAGAGGCCGACATTAAAAAGGATCAGAGACCAGGAGTTTGGCCTGGTGGTTAAAGTGCCTGCCTAGCATTCATGAAGACCCGGGTTCGATTCCTCGGTACCACATACATAGCAAAAAGCCGGAAGTGGTGCTGAGGCTCAAGTGGTAGAGCTCTAGCCTTGAGAAAGTCCAAGGACAGTGCTCAGGCCCTGAGCTCAAGCCCAGGACTGGCAAAAAATAAAAAATAAATAAAAAATAAAAAGGATCAGAGAGTGCTAGTCTAGCCTGGGCAAAACAGTTCACAACAGAAAAAGCCAGGTGTTAATAGGAGGCCTGTGGTCAAGGCAAGATCCAATCTCAAAATAATTAAAGAAAAAAAAAAAGTTGAGGTGTGGCTCAAGTGGTCAAGTGGTAGAACTCCAGCCTAGCAAGTGTGAGATCCTGAGTTCAAAGCCCAAATGTACATCCATCTTCTTCATTAATTAATGGAGGCTTGTATGTGTGTTCATTCACCTCCCGTGGCTTCTTGCGGCAAGTCCACCTCATGGCCATTCACTGGCTAATCCCAGGGAATAATGGAAGAACACAGTCAGATATAAAGCGTCACCACAGAAGCCAGGATGATATCCTCGGTGTGTGCACATGAAACTTAACCTAAGTATCTATTTCTCAATTTATGCCTGAAGGGTTGTCTGACATGAGGGCAGATCTCTGGCAGCTGGGATTGAGGCCGCTTTAAGTCAGGCCAGACCCCTCACTCAGAGGAGCTCCTTGAGACTCAGGAGAGGGGCCCAGCATGAACACGGGGCTGCCTTACCGAGGAGAATAGGGCACAGCGGGCGGAGGAGGGATGTACAGATCAAGGATAGCCGGCTTCTCCTTCTTCAGTGAGGTGTCCATGGTGCTCTCGGGGGACTGGGTCGTCGTGGGTGGAGGTGAAGTCTGGAATGGGAGCCACACAAAGACACCGAAGTCAGTGCACACCCCTCCCAAGCCACGTGCAGCCTTCTGTGCAAGCACGACCCCAGCTCAGCCAGGCTGGCCACGCACAACTTCTGTGCTTCTGAGACGGTTAGCAAAGTGCCGGGGATTTCACTGTAGCACTGACAAAATCAGACACTCCTGCCTCAGTTTTCTCCTCCAGAAAAGGGAAAAAATGCTCTCAGAGAGCTGCAACGCAGGATTTCTAAAGGTCAAGGAAGTCACAGCAGGGCCACCCTGGAGTAAAGTGTGGGCTTCAACTCTGGCTATGCTGTGTGTCACTGAGCCAGTCACTCAACTTCATTAGGCCTCATCAATAAAACAGCAATCAGTGGGAATAAGCATAGAGCTCACTGGAAAAGCAGACAATTAAACATTTATGAGCATGCCCAGAGGAGCAGCATCTGGCTACTGTTTCTATGTAGATGTGTTCTGATGGTGGTCCAAAGCTTAGAAGTGCTCCTGCCATTCAAACCTGGTGGATCTGGGCAGCTACTGTTTGGTTCAGCCTTGCTTGCCTTTATTCAGTGATCCTTACATGAGTGTGATGCTTGTAGGGTGGATTTTTCTTTTGCTTCCCTGCTTTAGAAATGGCTTTTTGTTGCCTTTATTCAGTGATCCTTACATGAGTGTGATGCTTGTAGGGTGGATTTTTCTTTTGCTGCCCTGCTTTAGAAATGGCTTTTTGCTGATATTCATAAAGAAAGTAGATATTCATTAAAAAAAAAAAAAAGACTGGGTACTTAGGACTGGGCCACTACAGCAGGAAATCCTACCTAGCAAAGTGTACTTCCTCACAGCACCATGTTCTGCCACTCTTTGGACATTAGGAAACGGTGAACTGAAATGCCTTTTTCAGTCCAGTACATTCAGTCTGAATGTAAAACCCTTACACGTACGTTGTGTTCTAAGGGAGTGACGACTTAAACGAAGAAACAAACTCAAAGTCAGCCCAATTTCTATTATCGCCTTGGATGAGCTATTCTGATCAATACCTAAAGAGTGGAACAAACAGCCTGACTCCGAGATGGCAAGCATTCACCCATCCCACCAATGGCTTGGTACAGTGCTGCTGAGAACTCAACCCAAAGTGGGCTCTCAATTCAAGTTCTGTACAGCTGGGTCTTTGAGTTGAGAGCAGGAGATAGAAAGAATTCATTGCAATAATGAAATGTCTACCCATGCCATCCAATGGACAGCACCCACCGCCTAGGTGGACATGGCCGGAACATGGCCGGGAAATGGAAGAAGTAAACTTGAGCTATTTAAGTAGCCACATGTGGCTAGAGGCGGCTAACCTTCCAGTGTAGCTCTGCCTTAGATTTTCCTACAAAGAAAACGGAATAATCATATACAAACCAACTCTTCACACCAAGTATGTTCAACTCTTCATCGTTTGGCCAGTTTGTTTGGTGAGACAGAGCAGCCTGTGGGCTGACCGCCATGCAGATACCTGTACAAGGGGTGGCTTCCAGCGCAGGTTCTTCAGAGGGGCGGGGGTGAAGTTGAAGGAGCCCGTGGGCCGTTTCTTCAGCAGCAGCACCACACCTGTGGGATTCTCTCTCAGCTTCTTCACCAGGTTTTTCAGCTGCCACCCCACCTGCAAAGAAAACATGAGAAAAGGACTTGTTCATGAGCCATGAACACTCTCAAGAAAATGAGCTCTGAACAGATAAGCAGACACCAATAGGTTCCTGCAATACTACTGAATTAAAATAGTGCAGGGATGCTGGGTGCTGGTAGCTCAGACCTGTAACCCACGCTACTCAGGTTGAGATCTAAGGATGGCGGTTCAAAGCCCTACCCAGGCAGAAACATGTGAGAGAATATTATCTAGTAAAATGCTGGAAATGGAGGTGTGCCTCCAGTGGAAGTAGAGTACTAGCCTTGAGCAAAAAAGCTAAGCAAACGGGTAGACAAATGAAGAGGAGCAGTGAAATGAACAGAGTCAAGAATTCAATGCCTATCCTACAAAATTAAGAAGAGTAAAGGAAGGAACATGTTGAGAGGGATGGATGACAATATTGAAAGGGTGACACTGATCAAAATGCACTGTATTCACACATTGCTTTGATAAGTGGCAACTCCTTTGTAGAATACCTAAAGAGAATAAAAATTTTAAAAAAAGCTGAACAAGAACATGAGGCTCTAAGTTCAAGCTCCACTATCAGCACAAATAAAATAAGCAAAATAAAATAGTGGAAAATTGGCATAAAAAGTGAACATTTTAAAATTTTGAACAAAATTTTTAGGAGTACTGGGCTTGACCTCAGAGCTATTCTGAGGCAGATATTCGATAACTTGAGCCACTTCTCCAGCCCTTTTTTGCTTTTAGTTATTTTTCAGGTAATTACTTTTTTAAATATATTTTTATTGTAATTAACAGAAGGGTTACATGATATTTGCCAGATAGAAGGTGCATTAATTCACATACATTGATATCCTTTCACATGTCTTGGTTCCCATTTCCCTCCCCCCTACCCCGACCCCTCATCTTGTTTTCCCCATTTCCCCATCCAATTTCAAATAACCAAATACAAATATATCCGATATATCAGGTAATGAAGTAAGATGAGAGATAACATAGTACCTTAAAGACAACAATCATTATATGGCTTTTGTTTCTATATCCTAGAGGTCTTTTCATTTAGCGTTATACTATATGGCCTATGTATCAAGGTTTTGCTCTATTGCAAATCTCTGCTAGGAGAGCCCAAGGTTTCTATTGATTATGACAAATGAGGGAAACCATTGAGCCTATGTTCCTTTGAGTCTGGCTTACTTCACTTAATATGATTTTTTCTAAGTCTTTCCATTGCCTAACAAATGGGGCAATGTTGTTCTTTCTGACAGCAGCATAGAATTCCATTGTGTGCAAATACCACATCTTGTTGATCCATTCATCAACTGAGGGACATCTAGGTTGGTTCCATATCTTTGCTATGGTAAATAGTGCTGCAATGAACATCATTGTGCTAGTGGATTTAGTATGTCCTTGTTTCTGGATGATTGGGTAAATGCCAAGTAGTGGAATTGCTGGGTCATAGGGGAGCTCTATGTTTAGTCTTTTGAGGAACTGCCATGCTGCTTTCCATAGTGGTTGAACTAGTTTGCACTCCCACCAACAGTGTAGTAGTGATCCCTCCTGGCCACATCCCCTCCAGCATCTGTTGTTATTAGTTTTCCTGATCCTGGCCATTCTAACTGGAGTGAGGTGGAATCTTAAGAGTTGTTTTGATTTGCATTTCTTTTATCTAATTTTTTTTTTCACAGTGTGGCCACAGACCATGATCCACCATCTGTGTCTCCTGTGTAACATGTATCAGCGCGGTGATTCACCATGCCCAGCTTATTAGTTGAGATGAAATGTCACTAGATTTTTGCCAAGGGCTAGTCTCAAACAGTAATTTTCTCCATTTCTGCCTCCCAAGTAGCTGGAATTACAGGTGTGAACCAACTGTACTTTGGCTCTAGCATAAAGTTCTAAAGGAGACAGGCTCCCATAAACAAACTCACCACAGTTTGGCGGTTAACTTGAATGACTTCATCACCAGCATGAATCTTCTGTGATCTGTCAGCAGGAGACTATAAAGAGACAAAAAACTTGTCTTAAGTTCTTTAACTCTGTCAGTCCTTTCTTTCTTTCTTTCTTTTCCTCCCTCCCTCCTTCCCTCCTCTCCCTCTCTCTTTCTTTCTTCTCTACTGACAACCACCAACAAAAGTAACCTTTTCTCAGGAGAAATAGAAAATGCATTTTAGTCTCTAAAAAACCATCCATGGAAACCAACATGTGCCTACTGTGTTATTTTATTAGCATCTTCTGTAAATGAGGATCTGCCTATTAAAACAGTAGTTTCATTTCAGCTTTGGGTTGAGTATGGACTCACTGTTGAAAATGTTAGCTGGTAAAACCATCACCACACCTAAAAATGTATCACACATTTCCCTATCAAAATTAACCTTATAAAAGCAGACCAACTCTAAAACGTACAGATTATCTTTGTAGCTCTTTCACCCCTTTCTCCTTATTAAACATAGATCTGACTTTCCTTAGCCTTGTTTTACAAGTTATCACAATCTACTAAAATAGAAAACTGATGGCAACAGATTTCTTTTTTCCATATATTTTTAATTGCAATTAATAAAAGAGTTACATTATATTCACCAGATAGAAGGTACATTACTTCACATATACTGATACCCTTTCTCATATCTTGGTCCCCATTTCTCTTCCCATACCAGGCAACAGATTTCTTTAAAGAAAATGAATTTAATGCCTTTCTCATGTTCAGATTAAATTCAAAAAGAGTGAATCATTGATAGCAAGGCAAAGTCTAGACTCTTTCTCTCAAATACTACATTCCAATCCATTGGTAACATCGGAAGTACACATAAAAGAGATATAATCCATTCATCAAATATGTGGTGCCCACAGTATTCTCGTTCATATAAGCAGCCTTTATTTTACGGGTTTTTGTTTGGTTCTATTTTTGTCAGTCCTGGGTCTTAAACTTAGGACCTAGGCACTGTCCCTGAGCTTTTGCTCACTTAAGGCTGGTGCTCTAACACTTGAGCCACAGGGCCACTTCCAATTTTCTGATGTTTAACTGGAGGTAAGAGTCTCTGGAACTTTCCTGAGAGGTCTGGCTTTCCAATCCTCAAATCTCAGCTTCCTGAGTAACTAGAATTACAGGTAAGAGCCATGGACACCAGGCTAAATACTTTATCTTTAGATACCTCAGAAGAGAGTGGTTCACATGTGGAATTCTAGGAGGATGAGATCTGATGACTACCGTTTAAAGCCATCCCAGGCAGACAAATCCATGAGGCTCTTATCTCTAAATCAATCACCAAAACATCAGAAGTGGAAATGTGGCTCCAGTGGTAGTATACCCGCTTTGAATGAAAAAAACTGGGAGAGAGTGGAAAGCCCTGAGGTCAAGTCCCAAGACTGGCACAAATAAATAAACTAACAAATCAACCTCAGATGGCCAAAGTAAGGGAGGGGAAATTAAGATTCCCAGGATAGGTAATTAAGGGAAGATGGCAGCTGGAATGGTATGCTGTTCCTGGCCATGCCCAAGTGTACAGTTCCCCCAGCCTCCATCCAATCCAGGATCCCTTCCATATTCATTTGGAGGATAAGGGAACCAATTCCGAGATTCCTCACAGGGCATGGCCATCCCTCAACCAATCAGGGGAGGAGCACACACTTATGGGGAGGAGGCAAAAGGACTCCATAAAGGCAAGCCTGGGAGAGAGACTGTGGTCTACCGGTCCTAAGTCTCTTCTCTATTTGTCAAATAAACCTGTTCCATAAGCTTTAAATGCTTTCCTGCCCTTTAATTCTTTAATTGACAGAGAAAACAAATCTGAACCTCCTAGATGGTATCCAAAGAGTATAAACCTTTAATCTCCACCTAAACCTTATTTAGGCTAGAGTATTTAATTATGTAATTTATGTAACTGGTTAGATCTTCAAGCTACTCACAGAGATCCTAAAACAAAATAGCACCTCTGAACTCAAGATATACTTGGTGAATTTTCTCACTCATCCACTGTGATAAACTGTGATAGTCTCCACACAGAATTTGCAGACTGCACAAAGCTGAGACACACTCCTTCCCTTTCATCTTATCTACAGCCAAAGCAAGGCACAGGGCAGGAACTGTACCATTTTTGCAAACACTTCACCTGCTACCACAACAACCATAGTGCCTGCCATGCCTCACCTGCGACTACCATCCATGTATCATTGGGAGATGCCTATCTTAAGTTCCTTTCTTAGATCACTTTCTTAAGTAAATGGTTTTATCCATGCTTCTTTTTGCACCTATGTGTCATACTGGCTTCTGTAAGTCTGATCTCCATCAGCACAGTCTGATTAATCGTCCTAGATCACTAAGGTAAGCTTCATTTTATTATGATAGCCCCAAGGCCAGGAAGTGCCTGTTTATAGATATACAGTCTTAAAACACAGCAAACATGTCCTCAGTGGACTCTCTTTCCTAAAGATCCTCCAGCATTCATTTCTCAAATGTCCCTCCAAGTGACAAAGAGCTGTGCTTGGCAGCACACAGCTCAGGAGAGAGTTTGATATCAAAATTTTCCCTAGGGCAGTAGCTCTTACCTATTTCACCTGTCTCATCTGGGACAGACTACTGAAAAATAATGCTTGTACGGGAGTGTACACCTTGCGCCCACTCACCTCAGGCGCAGAGGACAAGGTTGCATGAAGACTCTGGTCAAAATCTCAAATAGCGTCAGAAGAGAAGTCAGATAGAAAATAACCGTGGCATGATCCTGACCTCTCTGGTAACATCTACAGAACAGATTGGCCATTGGAGAATGGCCACTGGCACTGCCTCTGCTTGGCGTCCAAGGGGGAGGAACAGGAAGACAGCTTGAAAAGCAGTGGGTGATTTCTGCCACCTACCACTCACCTCCTGGCACTTTTTGGCATTTTCTGCTGCCATTCAACTGTAAATATCTATGAGTCATTGCAAAACATCCAGATAAAACCCTTGACAAGTGGATCTATGCCCCGGTCTCAGCTACGACACTCACTCTAGCATATTCTAGACCCTTGGGAAAGGCAAGTAGGAGATTCGAAGCCATAGGCAACACCATAAAATAGACTGTGAGATGAAATAAGACAAATCTTTCTTTTTTATTAACTTAAAACTGTCTAGTACCACTTGTCTCTAAGATGATTTTGTACAATTCCATCTGGGAACACAGGAGTAGATGACATAGAAGTAAAACCCTCAATCTGTCATCCATTATTATCATTTTGGTAAGAATTCAAAAAGATTTATTTCATTTGGTTCAAAAGCATCTCACTCATATCACGTCTTACACACACAAAAGCAGAGGTGGGGGGAGTGAGTTAAGAGAGTTATCATCTGATGATGGTATTGTACTGGTGCATGGTTTCATCCAAAAGTGAAATTGCTTTAAGAAGACTTGGTGAGTCTGGAACAACCCAGCTCTCTGGTTAAGTCAAACAACCTAATTATAATAGGAAAACATGCTATCAGTATGAAAACAATGGCCACTCTAAATTATTACAACTATAAAACAATGTACTGAGATGGCACAAGTGTATGTTCTGTCAGGTTTGGGCTGTAACATATCAAGTCTCTACCAACGGTTAGGTGTGAACTATGGAAAACATATTTTTTTTTCTTCTTAGCAATACCTCCAGCCTAAAAACAAAGCTTCCTGTGTCCTTATTAATTATTACTGGGCAAGTTGGTATAAAAATGTCTGGTAATTCTCAGTGGATCTTTTCAAATCTACCAAAACCATTCAACTGAGTTACGACCATTGATAATGTCAAGTAATATCATTTTTAATAACAAATATTCATCAAGATAAACATTTTTTTTATCGAAAGTCCCAGCAGCTGAAGCCCAAAAGTAACCATGTATTTCCGCCACACAAATGAGGAAAACCAATACCTAAACCTCCCCTTCCTTTTGGAATTTATCCCTTCTCTTTTAAGTTGATTAAGTACTAAGAGATACATTGCTTAGACACATGCAAATCTTTTGCACAGATGTAGAACTATGCGAACATTTGTAGTTTCTTGTGACTCATGCTTCTCATAAACTAGCCACCCTGCAGAATGTAAGAAGAATGTGTTCAACTGGCTCTACTTTTATACATACATGTATAAATTCAAAATATTTGAGAGGATGAAGAACAACCCTGCACATAGGAGAATTTCCAGAAGGAAGTAAACAGTATACAAAAGTCTCTCTTAGTAGAAACAGACCTGCTTTTCTTTCTCGAAGCCATGGAGTCTAGGATTAAATTTCAATATCATGCCAAGTATTATGAAATACTACTCTATAAAAAGAATCTGTGTCATGTAAAAAAATCCCCAAATAGCTGCTCTGGAGACATAAAAATTCCATAAAACAGATGAAAGGGAGAAAAAGCTTATATTTTACCCATATGGTTACCCATGTTAGTTCTTATAAGAGAAATTCACAGCCACAAAGAAAGGATTGCAGTTGTTTTTATGGCTTAACACTTCCAAGGTACAAAAGTGGTGTAAACAAGAGCAGTACAGGACAATTTAAATAATAAATTGACAACAGCTGGTGATAAGCAATATGGCACTCCATCAACAGCAATAAACAAAACAGGCACCCACATACACATTGAAATGAAAAGCGCAGAGCTCAGTGTCACATCTGTTTAAACACACAACGGCTTTGTACATTGAACAGATACACTTACGTTTTCTGTGGTCCCGGTAATCACATGCAATCCATCATAGGTAGATTTGATGTACATGCCCTAGGAAGAGTCACAAATACATGAGCTCACTACTCCAACATTTAGAGAGAAGAGCATGTGAAAGTTGAACTTATGAGACATTAAGACACAGTCCCTTCGGAACAATGTTCATTTTGAAGCCTTTTGAAACACCATGAAACAAAATGCAAAGGGCAGTGAAGGAGAACTAAAAATCAAAATACTAGTGAAAGGCCTCAGACATGACATCTCTTTGATATTATCAGCTGTGATAATATTATCATCTGGAACACAGAAATTTGCCATAGTACTTTTGGATGTAGGAATTCTCTTGGATCTGTTCAATAAGGGAAAGATATTTCAAACAAGGACTGTTTTTTTCTGACAATCTCTTTGGGGACACAATATAGTCATTTAAAGTTGGTATAAACAGCAATTGCAGGGCAAAAGAATATACAAAGATGGCTATAGAAAACAACACAGGTAGAAAATTGATAACAGGCACTGGTTCGTTGGTAAATGCCATATCATGGTGGAAATATTTCTAAAGCTAAACCACCTAATCGCATTTTTTGGTGATGCTATTAGAAAATGGAGGAGAGAGAAAAAGAGGGAGAGAGAGGGGGAGAAGTGGGGGAGGAGAGGAAAAAGCAAGATAGGGCAAAAATTATTTGCTTGCCTTGATATCCACATTACAGTAATTATAGAAATCATTTTGACCCTGGATTTGCCCTGATCTTTAATAGTGATGCACAAGAGGATTTCCTCAAATACCAAGGCCCTCAAGTTCTCCCCCATTCCTCTCAAGTTCTTTCCCATTTTCTAGTGATTAACTGAATATAAGAATCTCAGGTTCTTTAGTGCCCGAGCTGGCTCTTGAACCTCGATCCTCAGATCTCAGCCTCCTTAGTAGCTCGGATTACAGGTGTGAGCCACTGTGCCCAGCTTTCAGGGTTTACTTTCTTCCCCTAGCCTCTTTCTCACATTCATGCCAAACATTAATGAAGACTTTCAGAAAGGTGCTTGTTTCCATACCCAGATACTCTCTCATCTCTGTGTAAATGTTTTCTATTTCCTTATACTCCTAAGTCCTAAAAATAAAACTGTTAGGAAGTTAGCATAGTTTTTTGATTGTACTTATTTTTTATACTTTGAAGTAAAGAAAACAAATGTTAAGATAGCAAACACTTAAATGTATGATAGATGATATCCTACATTAATGCTACTACCTAGAATTATAATGTAAGTGATTTGATTTTTTTTAAAGGAAAAAAAGCTAGCAAATGTTGGCATACATCATTTGAAAATAAAACAAGGGCTGCTAGAGCTCTTACCAGGCCCTCCCCAGGCTTAACATTTGGTAAGTGAACTTCTTCCAGGCAAGCACACTGGCTCATTATCGGATCTGTAGTAGAGCGGATCATTTTATCACAGATGCCATTTAATACCTTGACCTAAAATTGGAGAATTGGAGAAGCAAATAGGAAAATGCAATCACTAACCAAGTTTATCGCGTGCTGATTTTTATAGTCTTTCATTCTGGTTAGCAATCATTCAGATAATTCTGCTCAATGAATGCACAGCATTCGGACTCCCTGTTTGCTATCTGAGGGAACAATGGCAGCATTTTAACTTTCTTAAAAAAAAAAAAAAAAGAAGTGTGCCTTGGACATTCCTTCCTTTTCCACTGAAAAGCACAAGCCAGGAAGGAATTTCCTTGAACAAGCATTGACTCCCACCCCCAGGGATGGCTTACTAGTGTATTTTCTGACATTCATATATCTTTGTTGGTGAAGTGGTACTCGGAACTTTTTCTACTTTGTTTTTTGTGTGTGTTGTTGGTCCTGGAGCTTGAACTCAGGGACGAGGCAGTACCCCTGAGCTTTTATGCTCAAGGCTAACGCTCTACTGCTTGAGCCACAGTTGTTCTACTTTCAGCCTTTTTGGTGCTTAATTGGAGATAAGAATCTCTTGGATGTGGGTGCCTAGGCTGGCTTTGAACCATGATCTCTAGAACACAGCCTCCTGAGTAGCTAGGATGACAAACGACAGTCATTTAGCCCAGCTAACTGGGTTGTCTTCACACTCTTGAGTTTTTAAGGGTTCTTTCAATATTTCAGCTACAAGTTTTTCATTTAGTATGTGCTTTGAAAGTGTCTTCCCTCAGTCTATAGCTCATCATTTCATTTGTATTTCACACAGAAGAGTTTTTCATTTTAATAAAGTTAAAGTTATAGTTAATTTCTCTTTTATACACGATGTTATTGGTTTTCTACCTAAAAACTCATCAGCAAACCCAGTCCTCGAGCTTTCGGTCAGTGACCATTAAAGAGTTAGAGGGTTAGAGGTCACTCTTTTTTTTTTTTTTTTTGGCCTTTCCTGGGCTTGGGCTCAGGGCATGAGCACTGTCCTTGAGTTTTTTCTCAAGGCTAATAAAGCTCTAAGCACTTGAGCCACAGCACCACTTCTGGCTTTTTTCTATGTATGTGGTACCAAGGAATCAAATCCAGGTCTTTGTGAATGCTAGACAAGCACTCTACCACTAGGCCAAACTCCTGGTCCCAAGAGGGCACTCTTTAATGATCATTCACATTTTCTGAGCACCCAACACTGACAGGAGAGAAGGTGAAGATCTCCAGAAAGAGAGCTCTGTGTCCTATTTCTTTCAATCAGATCCATCTAACTTTTCAAAATTAAACAACCAGCAGCATCAGGAAATTCTAAGGAATGACTTTTCTTTCCAAGAGGGAGAACCCAAGTGGTGACACTTCACGCATTCCTCAGGTTTGTTTAGCCTCCCTATTTATGGGAAATATATTTATAGCTGTTTCATTACTAAATTCCTCAACATCAGTAAGAGGAAGGCCTTATCAAAACAGCCCAGGCCGGCCTAGGTCAAAAGGAGGAAGTGATGGGGAATACTTTTAAAATCCTCTTTAAACAGTCAGAGGACACCCCTCCAATCACAAAGACACTGTAATGATTTTTTTTAATCAAAGTAGTTCTAAAATGAACTGTACCAGTCCATTTAACCCTAATTAGCAAACCACACTAGCAATCTATGTATATTGTCCTGACCCCTGTTCCTAAGAAAGACAAGAACACAGAGCAGCTCATTAATGCATATGTATTTCCCCACTTGCTGGTATCATTAAATAACTCTTACCACTTTTCTTCCATTTCAATAAATAAACTCATACCCCAATGACAGTATTTCATCATATCCCTGAAGGGAATCAACACCATGCATGCAGATGGAGGTGAGCCCCACTGCCTTGAGAAAGGGAGTTTTATGGAAACTGCTGAACAGTGTACTTACTACAGTCAGAACTTTGTCCTCCATCTCTGCTACTATGCAATCCTGAGGAAGGGAGAAAAAGAAAATGAAAACTAAAGTATACAAACACACAAATAAAAAAAGATTAAAACTGTTGGCATAACCTTCAAAATTTAACCTGGGGCTCCCCAGGACATACTTCCTATACTGAGGCCCTGTTCTCCCCTGACCCCAGCAGACTGCCATCGAAGGAACCCAAGTGAATGACAAGCAAGAAAACCAATGAGCTGAAATCCACTACCACCCCAAGAGTAGGAAATTTGAAGTCTAAGTCCAAGAAGCCTAACAATGGCTCTCAATCAGATACCCACCTCTGCCAACAATGGGCCAACAAGCCAGTGATCTTTAGCTCTAGGCCTTGCCTAGAAGAATAGCTTTCACATAAGACCTTGAGTAAACTCAACCACAAAAGTTTATTTTAAGCACAACTGAGATTAAATCAAGATATTTCAGCCCTCCATAAAGGGGGGGAGGGAGGGGTTGGGGGGGGCGGGGGAATAAGTTTAACAAAACATTCATTAACACACTGCCAAAAAAGTGGTCTTGAGGTATGCCTGCTATTGATGACTTTGAATAAAAGACTGGAATGTGAAGTATTGTTTATTCAGCTACAGAACAAGAGCACTAGAAGGCTGCTGCACAAACAGGCCTAGCTGATTATAGGAATTACCACTGTCCTAGAAGTTCTAGAAGTGAACAAAGTGAACTTTCAAAGTGAAACTTTCACAAGATCTTCTAAGATCATCTATAGCTGAGATTTCAAGCTACACCCCATGTTGCATGCAGAAGAAAACTGAGATATTCTGCACCATTAAACTGTCACCACCTCAAGAATAATGTTAGTAATTTTCAGTACATGAAGAATATTAATGAACTCTTAGAACTGTCAGGCAAAGATATTCACCTAAATCAAAATGTCTATTTTTTAGGTCATTTCTTTCCTATTATTTTTTTCCTACCAATCTACCCCATGTGACTTAATAATCAGACTGTGAAACTGTCTGGAGGTCTTTACATTTAGCGTCATACTATACGGCCTTATGTATCTAGGTTTTGTTCTATTGTGAATCTCTGCTAGGAGAGCCTAAGGTTTGTACTGATTATGACAAATGGGAGGGAGACTATTGGGCCTACGTTCCTTTGAGTCTCGCTTACTTCTCTTAATATGATTTTTCTCTACTAGACAAAAATGTAGAAAACATTCAAGTACCAGTAGCTCATGCTGTAAAGTCCAGCCACTCAAGAAGTTTCAAAGTTCAAAGCTATCCCAGGCAGGAAAGTCTGTGAGACTCTTATCTCCAATTAACCAGCAAAAAGTCAGAAATAGAGGTGTGGTTAAAGAGGCAGAATATAGCCTTGAGCTAAAAGGCTAAAGGACAGAACCTAAGTCCTGAGCTCAAGCCTAAGTATTGGCACCCACAATAGAATGTAGGAAAGGAAACAATAAAAGTGATCTGACTGCTCCCAAAACTGATGCTGACTTTGAGAATAGAACAGCCAAAAAAGAAACTTGTAAAAGAACTCAGAAGTGTATTTTACATGCATCAATCAGATACAAATCTAAACTACATGAGGAACTTCTATAAAATATGAGTATATTGTACTTTATAGATATGCTTTTCTACCTCTATCTTATGTGTGCAACAAAACCACTAACTTCTACAAGGGTTCATTCAAGAACATATAAATACCAGCACTAGAAATAGTATCTTCAAGTTATATGATAGTAATAATAATATCTTATGAGAGAAATAAGTGGTAATTTGTCCATTTCATTATAAATAGCAAAACTATATGTGGATATTATATAGTCTGTCCTATTGAAGATATCATATTTAATATGTAATATATTAAGTGTATGAATTAAATAATATAGATATTTGCACAGTCATCCTTGGAGACTGTCACCCCAGGGTCTAAAAACAAAGGTCCAGATGTGACCTCCTGGTTTCTGATCTTGATTCCTGGTTCCTGATACTCGATTCTTTAGTAGACCTTGGAATCACCCAGTAAATGAGCTGCCTGCCATAGGAACCAGCCCACTAGGTTCAGGTTTGCATCCCAGTGTTCACATGAGAGTGTAAAAGGATTCTCTCTTTACTTTCCACCCATGGCAAAATGAGTTCCCACACCCATTCCATTGAGAGGAAGCAGCTGCAAACTGATGTGACTTCATCTACTTGGCAGAGACAGTGAAAGTCACCTGCTCGTGAGTCGCACAGTGAGGCAGTTTCCGCAGGGTCCTGGGTCACCTGGATAAGCAGGCGTGGCCACCCTGGGCTGCCAGCATACTGCCTCTGTCTCTATCCTGTATTCTGTCCAAACAACGGAGTGGTTTAAGCTCTCTGTGTCTCTGACTTCTTCCTGAGACAAGATGATAATAACATCATCCACGTGACAATTCCACGTGATCACACATGCTCAACACCAGTGCTCTGTGGGAACACAACTCGCACTCAAGAATGGACTCTTGCTCCTGCTTTATGACTATGGTTGTTTCCATCCAATTTCCTGTGTCAAACATGACTCATTTCCCTGTTTCCTTCCATACTGGAGCATGGTACCTATTATCGTCATTTCATTCTCTCACCTTTACTACATTAGTGTCCCTGTCACCACAACAGACTGGAAATGGACAGCATAATTCCTTCCCAACTTGATTTCCTGCATCTCAAACTATAACCTCAAAACCAACAGGGAGCTGGGCTCTAATGGCTCAGACCTATAACCCTAGCTATATCTGAGGATCATGGTTCAAAGCTGGCCCAGGCATGACACTTTTCTCCAATTAACCACTAGAAAACAAAAGAGAGGTTATGGTTCAGAATGGTAGAACGTTAGCCTTGAGCAGGAAAGCTCAGGGACAGTTCCCAGGCCCTAAGTTCAAGCCCCACAACCGAACAACAACAAAACACTTGTAGAAATTCTCCAAGTTATCTAGAAAGGTAAATAGCAGTCTTCCTATTTTACCTATAAGCAAATTAAGGCTCATACATTTCAGGTGACTTATCCAAAGTCCCACAGTCCATTACTGGTGGAGATAGGATTTAGCTATCTGTATGACTGAGCCTCTGAAAAGAATATTTACTAATCCACTAAACTCCTGCAATGAACACCTAGGAAAACAGAAACAAAAGACTAAATAACCACACAAACAAACATACCACTTGTAAGGCTAGAATTTAAGAAGACAACTTCTCATTAACATCGTCAAAAGCACACGTGTTAGTGGGCACATTTAAAGATCCTCACTAATGAACTACATGCCAGAAGTGGGGACATAGGTGAGGACAACATGGATTCAGCAGGAGCCTTCTCACCTTCCCTATGGGACCTGTGCTTCCAAAGGGAGATGTGTGTGTGTGTGTGTGTGTGTGAACTCAGAGCCTTGCATTTGCTAGGCAGGTACCACACCATGAACCACTGACCCAGGCCCCAGACTTTTTTTGCTTTTTTCTTCCGATAGATGTACTTTGCCTCAGTCTAGACTGTGATCCTCTTATTTATACCTCTGAAGTATCTGGGATGACAGAGGCCCACCATCAAAGTTGGAGTTTTCCCAACTTGCTTCCTCTGGATAGCCTCAAACTATGACCCTCTTGTAGCAGGCATGAGCCACCATATCCTACATAATTTAATTTTTAATCATTAATTCATAACAACCAATACCTGTATAGCCATTTAAAAAAAAAAACAAAAACGTAATGTAAATGCCCATCATCCATGTGAGCAGAGGACTTCTCCGTCCTAGTGTTCAAGAGTCTCCTCTCTACAAAGGTTGTGACATGGAAGCATCTCAAATTATATCCCACCATCAACCCTGGATTCTGCCCCTAGGCAGGTCTCTAATTTTATGTAACTTCCTATGTGTGTATTTTATATTTGTATGCTGTTTATATTTGTGTATATACTAATTTTGTTTATTCATCCTTAACCTTTTCTTCCCCCAGAGAATCTAAGCACCATTTGCCAAGGACTTTTTAATCTGCTTGTTCACTTTGGCACCCCAGAGCCTAGAACAGTGGCAGCCACACGGTAAGTGCTAAATAATGTTTACGAAGTCCCTGCAGAGCCAACATCAACTGCTTAGTCAGACCTACTCATCCTGTGAAAACAGACGGACCATCACTGTCTCCTATGTTGTTACTTTTTCTCCAATTTCCACATTGCACACAGAAGGCTCTGTCACGTAAGATTCGGAGACCTAGCGAAAAGGGGGCCATGTGCTGATTCCAGTGTTTACACTGGGCAGCTGAGGCTGGGGGGGGGGCAGCAGGGCTAGGCCAGCCTGTGCTACTCTACCTCAAAACAACAAAACCAAACAAACAACACTCCTCAATGTTCAGTGCTTGTCCTTGCTTTAAACTGAGCACAAGAAAACTCAGCTCAAATGTAAAATAGGCTGGGTATGGAGGCATAAGTTTATAATCCCAGGTAATTTACAAGGCAGAGGTGGAAGAATCAGGAGTTCAAGACCAGTCTTGGGTATATATACATGAGTCTATGAGAGAGAGAGAGGGGGGGGGGGAAGAGAGAGAGAGAGAGAGAGAGAGAGAGGAAGAGAGAGAGAGAGAGAGAGAGAGAGAGAGAGAGAGAGAGAGAGAGAGAGAGAGATTTACCAGCATGTGCTATGCAGCAACTAATATAATGAGTTGTCATAAGTGCTCATAGCCTAATCTTTTTTTTTTTACTTTCAAGTTAAATCACAGAAGCTAAGGGAGGTATGGACTGACTGACTGATTGACTGACAGGAAATATCACATAGCCTTGCTGAAATGCCTCTGGCTGGTTGGCTGATGACCCACGAGTGAAACGGAAATGACACATCCAACATGACATGTCCAGCTGCACTCATGGGAACCTCCAAGTCTCCTCCAGAGCGAGGAGAATCGGAGCAGATCTCCCAGCCAGAGCTAACGGGATGCAGAATTAAAGAGGAAATCACTGAGAGTTGGGAGATGTGAGTTACAGCATCGCAACCTCACCCATCCTGACCAGCAAACCAAACAACCTGAGAGAAAATGAAAGTCTCGACAGCAGAGCGCTCACTCAGGATGGAGACGTAAGTGGCATTTAGTTATTCCAGAATATCTGACATTTCTGAGTAGGTAAATGAGTATCATCTGGACCATTTTAAAACAAAATATTTGGTCATTTCTCCTGGAAGTCATGCATACAAATCCAAAGTCTTTCATCTCTCCCCAATTCATACCTCAGTGAAAACCCATGAAGAAGAGGAGAGGAAGTCTCAAATGCATTAATGATACACACTGACCTTTTGGACTGTGGTGGTCAGATCCAGACAAAGCTGAATTATCTTGTTCTTCGTTAGAGAGAAATCAGTGATTCCTGTAAATGGAGGCCTGGAGAAGTAACAAAAATTCTTCATAAATAAAGGTGGAGGAGGAAGTATACTATATACCATATACTGTATACTATAAGCCAGCTTAAATCATCTGTCATATAATTATTTCCTCTCAAGAGACACATTAAAAAATAGGACTCCAACTAGCAAAATCAACAGAGGTAGGCAAAAATTCATCCAAAAAAAAAAAATGAGCCAAAAGGGTTAACATTTTCTCAGAAGTCCCTGAACAGTCTTCATACCAACCAAATCCTAGTGTTAATGTTTAATCTCAAAAAAGTACAACCTTTAGCACAGTCTCTCATCTCCTAGCTAGGGTTCATCGGTTCCTCTCGTTATAGCTTGCAAAAAATAAATCAATAAATAAAACCACTCCATGATCACCCTATCATCTGGGACTTTGGCCTCCCAAACGGGACAATGGTCCCGTTTCAAAGTACAGCCCTCAATGGCCCTCAGAATCTCATTGAAGGAACAGCAGAGGGTATGGTATGGCCCTGGCCTACCGGTCCAGCCATGCCAGCAAGGCCTTGGCAGCGCCAATGAGCTCCACCACTGACGTCAGGAACTCATTGGGGGGCTTGTGGGACGTGCTTCCGTCATAAGCTGGACTCTTCCTCCGGCTACTTATGTAGTTCTGTAAGTTGTGGGAAGAGGCTCGCAGTTTCAGAATCAAGTTCTTCATGTTATCCGTTTCAAGGCTGTAATTCTGTGGGGGATAAAATTCAAGGGGAAATTGTGAAATCACCCCCAATAACTCCAAGAGCCACTACAAATGGGGGTCCCCAGCAGCACCCCAGTCTCTACGCATCTGTTGACAAGAGCTATCCCACTCCAGATGTGACAACTCAAACTGTCCCTCCAAAATGTCATTGCCCTGTGTTCCCGAGAGGTCGCATCGATCAGGTCACGGGGAGGGAGCCTGGCTCCGAATGGCTCACACTTGTTGCCAGAACAGCAGACAATACTACAGCTGGCCAACAGATAAACTTCCATCAGAGGAGACTGACAAAGAACAGAAGTAACTGTCAGTTCACCTGAAATGTAACAGTCAACTGTGAATGTCAAACTTGTATTTGTGTGCATACATGTGCCTGTGTTTGTATGTGTGTTTGTATATGTGTGTGTGTGTGTGTGCATGCCAGTCAATAGTGGGGCTTGAACTCTTGGCTTGAGCAGTGACCCTTAGCTTTTATGCTCCATGCTGGTACTCTAACACCTGAGCTTACAGGCATGAGCCACTGGTACACAGCTAGACCCTGGTGATCTTTTTTTTTAAACAACGTTCAACTTTCTTGAGTGCCTTAAAAAAAATATTGATACTGTCCCAGACTCCCTTTCAGTCTCAGGAAATACATAAATCAGGAGATAGGTATAAGTTTTGGATTCTATCTCATATACATTTCTTAATGTTCGATTACTTTAACAAAAAGGGGGATTGCATAGGTGGGTATATGATACTACTCGACTTGTATTTCTATTTTACAGATTAAAAAAGGAGGAGGAGGAGGAGGAAGAGGAAAAAAAGGAGGAAGAGGGAGGAAGAAAAGAAGTTGGTAATCTCCTGACTTACGCCAGCCCCACTGAAATGCCAAGTCCTTCTTTCAGCCAGCCCGTCACCTAGTCAGACCCTGGGGCAGTGGGCTAGCCATCTTGAAAACTATTAGACGTGAGGCATGAATATGTACAGAAGTCTGAATGTACTCACCACAAAAGGCTTTCATCAAAAGCAACTCTAAATTGAAATCCATTTTGTTAGGATTGCAATTTATGTGGCTTAGTAATAAAACTAAAGTCTTAAAAATTTCATGTAAGAGTTCAAGACCAGCTAGCTTGGGGAGGAAATTCCAGAGGATTCTTATCTCCAACTCACCACCAAAAAGCCAGAAGCAGAACTGTATCTGAAATATTAGAGTGCTAACCTTGGGAGAAAAGGCAGAGTGCCCACACCCTGATGATAGAACGCGCACACGCACACACAAACTTCACAAATTCACATCAAAACTTTTTCCATGAGGGGGCCAGGGTTTGGCCTAGTGGTAGAGTGCTTGCCTAGCATGCACAAAGACCTGGGTTCAATTCCTCCGTACCACATACATAGAAAAAATGCTAGAAGTGGTGCTGTGGCTCAAATGGTAGAGCTCTAGCCTTGAGAAAACCCAAGGACAAAACTCAGGCCCTGAGCCAAAGCCCAGGACTGGCAAAAAAGAAAAAAAAAATTCCATGATGACCCCATTTATTTATGCGTGTGTATCACTCTAGGGTTTGAAACTCAGGGCGTTGGGCTCACTGAAGAAGAGTGCTAACAACTGAACCAAGCCCCCTGTCCTTTGTGCTCTAGTTATTTTTCAAATAGGATGTCCCATTTTGCCTAAGCCAACTTAAACCATGCTTCTTTTATGCAGCATCTAAAACACTGGGATGACAAGGGTACATGAAGCTTTTGAAAGGTTAATAGGAGGTTTTGCTTACTCTTTTCCTAGGTTGCCTTTGAACCATTTGCCTCCTAATCTCTACTTCTGGCTAGCTAGGCTTACAGGTACCGTGCTTAGCTCATTACTACCTCATCATACATGCATGTAATCTGCTCCAATCACATTTAGCCCAACTCCCTCCAAACAGAAAGTGTGAAGAGAAGTTAAACACAATTTAACTGCAATAATAAAAAACCAATGTAACTAAAACATAAAAAATAGCTAAAAAAAGTTAAACACACTTTTCTAGAGACAAGTATATAAGTGTAGAGAAGACAAGAATGAAAAGATGGTTATTTATCATACCATTTTAAATTCAAAGAACCAAAGGCTCACAATTGAGCAGATCAAGGGTTCACATGCCCCAGCCTGTCCTGAAGGCTGGTGACTGATTAAGATCTATTGCCCAGCCTGCCAACTTGTGTCCACAGCTTTAACGCTAAGCAGGAAAGCTGTTTTCTACAGCCCATGTGCCCACAATCTACTGGGGATTTTTAATTCTTCTATACAACAGTCTCTTCTTGAATCCAAACACGTTGGTTTGCAAGAGATTTTAAACCTTCCTCTTGCCAAACTTTAAAATAAAGGGAGAGGGCAACTTGTTATAACTGGTTCTCTTGATATGCCAACTTCATTTGCTCTAAATTTTATCTCCCTAACAGATCACACCACTAGATAGATGAATTGGTAATTGAATATAGTTTTTAAAAAGAAGAATGAAGCAAACTTCCTTTTCCTTTGACCCTATGCCACAATAAGGAGAGAACAAGAAACTAATTATATTAGCTTGAATGGACCACAGTCAATAAAGGATTATACTTCAATTCCCCACAATGAAAAGCAGAAAATAATTTCTCAGACCAATACTTGACTATTTGCTTGAGTCATTTCCCTAAATTCTGTCTCCTTCAGGTAATGCTTTATTGTAAGGCACAAAAAAGGTACAAATAAGCTGGGTGCGGTGACTCACACCTGTAATCCTAGCTACTCAGGAGGCTGAGATCTGAGGATCATGGTTCAAAACCAACTGGAACACTAAAGTTCACTAACACTAACTCTGTGAGACTCTTATCTCCAATTAACCACCAGAAAAACCTAGAAAACCGGAAGTGACACTGTGGCTCACGGCATAGGGTGGTAGCCTTGAGTTGAAGAGCTCTGGGACAGTGCTCAAGTCCAGAGTTCAAGTCCCACAACCAACAACAACAACACAAAAAGATAAAATAAGTCTGAGGGTGTGACTCCGTGGTTAAACATCTGCTTAGCACATGACACTCCATGGATTTCATCCACAGCAAAGAAGGAAGAGGAGCAGAAAGAGAATAGGAAGGGAGAAGAATGGGGAGAGAGAGTAAAAGAGGGCAAGATGATTAAAAAGAACAAGGAAGAGGAAGAAGAGAGACTGGAAATGTGTAAAGAGAAGAAGAAACAAGGTCAGGTATAACATCTACTTAGGGAGAGACAGGAGAATCATGGTTTGAGACTCAGGCAAAAAGTCACTGACACATTATCTTAAAAATGGTGATGATGATGATGATGATGATGTTGATGATGATGAGCTAGAAATGGGCACAGGGAGACCATTCCTATAATTCTAACTACTTGGAAAAGCTGAGAATAGGAGGATCACAGTTCAAGATCAGCAGAGGCAAAAAAAAAAAAAAAAAAAAAGTTCACAAGGCCCTATCTCGAATTATGGCTGGGTATAAGCCTGTTTCCCTAAGCTACATGGGAGGCTGAGCTCATGGTTCCAGGCCATTAATGTGGGGGGAAAAAAAAAACTGCAAGACTTCCATTTCAGTGGAAGGAAGCTAGATACAGACATGGCATATGCAAAAGGAAGCATGAAATAGATAATCCACAGTCCAGGCACTCCTGTACAGGCAGGAAGACCCTATCTAAAAAATAACCAACAAAAACAAGGTTGAAAATATGGTTCTGCTGGATAGCAGAACCCTGAGTTCAAACCTTACTTCCATCAAATAAAACAAATCAAGCTAAGCATGGTAGTATATGTCTACAATCCCAGCTACACAGGATACAACAGTGGGAGGAGCATGGTATGAAGCTACTCCAAGGAAAATCTAAAGACTGTATGAAAATAAATAAATAAATAAAGCAAATAGGGCTGAAAGCATGGATCAAGGGGTAGAGCAAATGCCAGTAAGCACAATGCCAATAAGAACAGTAACAACGATGGAATCTGTTTAAAAAGTCAATACATACCCTAAAGCCCTTCCACTGAGGTCTTGCTTCATCAAGAGTTTGCTATCAGCAAACATTTGCTGGCTGTGAGAACATACACCAGCCAAGAGGGAAGGGAAGAGGCCCTAAAATTCCATATCTTAATAAAGAATAAATGAGACAGCTACTCCTCCTTCCCCACTTCCAATGGCTCTGACTACTTACTGCCAGCCCATTATACCTCCTTACTGTGCACCACACACCCTTACTCTTACTGTCTAATGGAACTTTCTGCAGAGACATCAGAAGTCTTCGTCTGGGTCCCAGTATAGCAACCAACAGCCACACGCACCTACTCATCACTTGTAGTGGAACTAGTTCCACTGAAGGCTGGCATTGATTATATCTAATTCTCATTTAAAACAGCCACATGTGGTAACAGCTCCCCTACTAGAAAGAGCAGCTCTAGGGACTGTGCCAGTGACTCTTCACCCAGAGAGAAGAGAGAAAAAAACTGGGCTCAGATTTAGAAATTCAGCCTCCAAGGTCAATGCTACAAAAGATGGTTTCCCTCCTCGTTCTCTAACCAGGATGAACTGCTATGAGTCCCTGTTCGCTGGGCCTGGAACACTAATCGACCATTGCTCCCATTCTGGTCCTCATCCATTCTATCCGTTTCTCTTTATTCTATAATTTTCCAATAATTTTGTTTCTCCCTGCCTCTTTCCTCACTTCTCAATCACAATCATAACAGCAGCAAACCCTAAAGCAAGTTTACATAGCAAAATCTCTTTTATAAAACTGGGGCCAAAGTGCCTCAAAAGGCTAAACATAGAACTCCCCTATGACCCAGCAATTCCACTACTTGGCATTTACCCAACCATCCAGAAACAAGGACATACTAAATCCACTAGCACAATGATGTTCATTGCAGCACTATTCACCATAGCAAAGATATGGAACCAACCTAGATGTCCCTCAGTTGATGAGTGGATCAACAAGTTGTGGTATTTGTACACAATGGAATTCTATGCTGCTGTCAGAAAGAATGACATCGCCCCATTTGTTAGGAAATGGAAAGACTTAGAAAAAATCATATTAAGTGAAGTAAGCCAGACTCAAGGGAACTTAGGCTCAATGGTTTCCCTCATTCGTCATAGTCAGTAGAAACCTTGGGCTCTACTAGCAGAGATCTGCAATAGAGCAAAATCTTGATACATAAGGCCATATAATGTGAAGCTAATTGAAAGGACCTCCAGGATATTGAAACAAAAGCCATATAATGAATGATTGTTGTCCTTAATGTACTATGTTGTCTCTCATCTCCTTTGCTGTCCCTTGGTTATCTCATATTGTTATAGTATCTCACTTTGTTATCTGATATATTGAATTTATTTGTATTTGGATATTTGAAATTTGATAGGGAAGGGGGGAAAACCAAGACGGGTGGGGGGCATGGGGGGGAGGGAAATGGGTACCAAGACATGTGAAAGGGTATCAATGTATGTGAATTAATGCACCTTCTATCTGGCAAATATCATGTAACCCTTTTACTAATTACAATAAAAAAATTAATTAATTAATTAATTTAAAAAAAAAACTGGGGCCAACAATAACTCTACAGGTGAAATGCTGAGCAGATGGACTATTCAAAGCAAAAGTCCACCCCAATTTACACATCCAAAGATCTGCAGGGTATTGAAATAAAGAAGCAGTATAAGTTCATACATTTTTCCCCATATAAGTTCATACGTTTTAAAACTATACATTTTTTAAGAAAATGATATAAAGATCAGTGAATTTTAGTAAAATTCTATCATGCACTCCCCAGCCCCCCTTTCCCCACCCCCAAAAGGCACATCCATTTGAAAACTTTTAGGGCACAGGGGCACACTGTTACACAGAGCAGGTCCAGAGAGAGTCCAAGGTCAAAAGCTTATTCTACAGAGGAAATTAGAAGGGAATTGTAGGAGATAAAACACAGCTTTGGGTCCTGGCATTTGTCCAGCTTTGTTTCTTTTAGTCTAATATTTTAAAAGGCAGAGGAGCGGAAAAGGCAAAGAGAATGCCCAGAGGCTGCGATCACGTTCATCACCAAGTTAATGTACATGACCTGCCTCTACCCAACCCTTCTCCTAGCCTCTCGTACTGTGGATTTCTAAGTAATTTATTTGTCTACTAAGTATGACTACAAAGTGAAAGAGACAATTCAAATTCTCAGAAACATCTAGCAGAAAGAACTACAAAACCCTGTTCCCAGAAAGCATAATAAAAGCAGACAGTTTTAATAATAAACAGGATGTTCAAGACATATCCTCAGCAATGCAAAAAACATACAGGGACACTGCTACATGGAAAGGGACCGTTACTGTACGAATGGAGAAAACAGACACTGTGGTTTTACTGGAGGTCACAGAGCAAACAGCCTGGAGCAGAGCCAGGACTCCAGTGCAAAAATCTTGCCTCCCAGGCCAATACTCAGACCACTTGGCCACTGTTTCTCCCTCGTGGCAGCTCATTTATCAACCACAAAGCATTTCCCCCTTACTTTGCTACACCAGAGCAGCGCATCTCAGCCCAGAGGCCAAAGCTCTGTCCATTTTAAGAACAATACACACAAGGCAGCACAGTTATATAACCAATGCAATGCTCACCAGCAATGGCAAAATCACTGCAAGCATGCTGGTTGCCATCATGTCAGGTGATGTCACTGCCTGTACCCTGGCTGAATTCAGATCATCACTAACCCAGTTTGAATACTAGCAAGAATGGTCAAATCCTGATAGTTAACTTCAGCCTTAGAGGGCACCATGGCTGGCACATCTGATTCTCACCCATTCCAACCACTTGTAAATAAAACACCTTTATAGGTGTTCTGGACACACAGGTAGATCATAACTGTCAGACCTGGCGGGATTTAACTGACTCACTGATAGCCAAAGCTCTATCATCTGCAATATTCAATGATATTCACTTTTTTTTTTTTTTGTCAGTCATGGGGCTTGGACTCTGGGCCTGGGTATTGTTCCTGAGCTCTTCAGCTCAAGGCTACCGTCCTACCCCTTGAGCCACAGCACCACTTCCGGTTTTCTAGTGGTTAACTGGAGATAAGAGTCTCACATACCTAGGCTGTATTTGAACTGTGATATTCAGATCTCAGCCTCCTGAATAGCTAGGGTTATAGGTGTGAGCCACCATGCCTGGCTCACATTTTTTCCCTACATAGCTGCCATCTTATGAGGTTGATTATTTCAAGCATAAGCATCAGTTACTTTAATAGCTTGAATATCTGTGAAACTAAATGCTCATGCTACTTCTGAGGCTTGAACTCAGGTCCTGGGAGCTGTCCTTGAGCATTTGTGCTCAAGGCTGGTGCTCTACCCCTTGAGAGCCACAGCTCCACTTCTAGCCGTTTTGGTGGTTAATTGGAAATAAGTCTTATTGACTTTCCTACCTGGGCTGGCTTCAACCCGCAATCTTCAGAACTCAGCCTCCTGAATTGCTAGGATTACAGATGTGAGCCACTGATACCTAGCTTCCAAATGCATACTGGAATACCTTTTCATGTGAGAAAGTAACACGCTCATTCGAGACTGTGTCTGTCTTTTTATTATTTGTGATAGATAAGAAAATAAGACTGGTACAGACATTTTCTGCAACTGTAAAGGGCAAGAGAGCAAGCACTTCAGGCTCTGGGGGAAACATACTGTCCTCACTACAACTCAGTTCTATCACTACAGTACAAAAACAACCATAAGACAAGATGCAGATGCAGGTGTGTGTGGTGTCCCATGAAAGTCGTATTTACAAAAACAATAGACAGTGGGCCAGTCCTTCCCCTAGAAAAATACCTTTTCCTTGTATTCAACTCATGCTTCACTTCACCGGATCCGAGAGACTAAGGCGCTACAGGAAGGCATTGCAATACAGATCACCTTTTCTGGAACTAACCAGTGCACAGAGAAGATCAACAGCTTCCAACACCAGCTCCTGATGTCCGATCCGGGTGACCCCCAGCTCCTCGAGATCCTGGTGTGAAATCCGCAGCAGCTGCTCCCCATCTATCTTCTCCCGCTCAAACTTGTGAACATAGGGCTGCAGACAATCGTCCAACCCTAGCAAAACATGAAACAGCCAATATTGTTACTTTGTATCTTTACCTCCCCCTCCCAAATTGTCCATGCTCATATTAAATCTCAGCAATCACTCAAGTAAGTTACCACTATTTGATCATCTCTGTACTTCCCTGGATGGGAACATTTTCTAGATAATCTTCTCATCTCAAACAGGTTAGAAATGTGTCACTTAGAACTCTCTAATGGACCAGGTACAACCACACAGGTATTCCCTATAAACTAAAAGGATCAATGCTAATCTAATCCCCTGATTATTTGAAATGCTAGTTATCTGTACCAGACAGATTTGATTGCTAAACAGATTCTCTTCTGGGATAAGTGGCCACTCTCAGTGTACCTGTCAATCAGACCATGGTGACTGTCACATAGTCAGAATGGCCATGCCACAGACCAGCCAGTCATGGCTGTAGGATGGTCATGTGAGTCAAGCCGAGCCAATCAACATTTTCCTTGATATTGAATACATGGATACTAGAAGATAAAGCTGCTTCTTCCCTTCCCATTGGAAGTCAACTCTGGCAATCAATATTCATGAGAAAAAGAGAGGGGGGTGGAAATACTCTGGTAATATCCTAGAATAGACTCAGATCTAACCTTGTTGGAGATATTTCTTCACCTAAAATTTTCCATTTCTATCCTATTGGTGCTTGTGTTGAGTTTCTATCCTTTGCAAAAGTTCTGGTGAAGGCAGAATCTAGAGGAGAAGAAGCAAGCAGGACTGTGGGAAGGCAAGGGTAATTGGGTTAGCCATGGCAAATGTTACCGCTATCAGTGCCCTATTTTAACGTTTTTATATAACAGCTAGCATAGATAAGCCAAAGAGAACTTGGGAATCATTATTCCTGTACAGAGACTTCTTTATTCCACCTCTTCTAATGTTTGGGGTTTTGTGGTTGGTTGGCTAGCTGGGGTTTTTATTAATTTTTTTGTTGGTGGTGATGGTTTGTATTTCCTCTTTTTTGTTTTAGGGTTTTTTGCTGTTGCTGCTGCTGTTGTTGTCTTGGTACCAGTCCTGAACTCAGAGTCTGCAAATTCTCTTGAGGTGTTTTGGGGTTCTGTTTTGCTGAAGGTTTGTTCTCTACCACTTGACTCACAGCTCCACTTCTGGCTTTTGGGTGGTTAAATGGATATAAAAGTCTCAAAGACTTTCCTTCCCAGACTGAATCTGAACTGCAACCCTCAGATCTCAATCTCCTCGGTAACTAAGACTACAGGCATGAGCCACTAGACCTGTGACTGTCTTTTCAATGGTTTTAATGTAACAAAATCATGCCCTAAATCAACTGACCTGAATAACTAACCTGAGTATTTTTAAATGCATGATTTATACACTCAATTCCCAATATGAACAACAAATATTTAACTGTGGAAGGCACATTGCTGTCTCCCTTTCCAACATACATAAATACACAGACACATGTACTCATAGACATGTGCACATATGTAAGTACATGTACAATTATTTCATTTATCTCAATAAACTTATCAGGTGAATTTTTCTGGGTTAGAAATGGTAGATATAAGGTCTAGAACTCACTCTTGGCAATACTAATACCCACTCATCTCCAAATCTAATCGGGAAGAGTAGATTACATCTGTCTCACAAACTGGCATTGTTCTCCTCCTGACAGGACATGGGAAGAAGAGCTATCAGGTTCAACTGATAGTCAATGGAATCAACCTACTCTCCTTAAACTGGCATCTGTTGAGCAGAGGGATTGTGTCACATAGCACAAGGTCACTGTTATCCACTCAGTCCAATCTGACAGCCTTGCCACAGTGGCTTCAGTGGCATGAAATCTGTTGGCTAAAAGAGGCCAGGAGAGTCAGCAAGGGTTAAGATCAATGCCCCACCTGGATGGCAGAGCCCATCACAGCACCAGGCCCCCTAGAGTGGGTCATCTACAGAAGGGGAGTATTTACTTACAGTTGGTGACAGTGACAAAGGACAAGACTGGGGGAGTCTTCTATATACCCCGACTTTATGTTACAGATGAAGAACTAACACTCCTAAGAGGCTGTATTACCCACCCACTGTCTACCTGGCTCATAAATTGCCAAGAGAAAGATTTTTAACGTTTTTCTTCTCAACTGGATACAAGAGCACGCAAATTCAAAGCAAGGTATGTTGGCCACAAGTCTTGCTCTTCTGCATTCTACCTGATAAACATGAGATTATAAAATGGATTTATAGACATTCCTTTCATGGCATCTCCACAAATAAGCAGTAAGATCTAATTATAAAACAGTTATTAAAACAGAATCACAGAGTATTAGAAGTACTTAAGAATACTTGATCTCAGTGAATTCAAAGATAAGAAAAGTATACAAAAAGATAAACTGCTATGAATTTTACCCTACATCACTGAGCCAACTCTGTGAGCAGACCCCCGCACTGTTTGGTCTTGCAAGATGTTGTCCTCTCCAGACTACTTCTAAGCTAAGTTGTTATTGTTGTTATTTTAACTGATCCTCAGAGTTGAGGACAACTATTTTAGACATTTAAGTTCTGCTATGACTGAACAGTATCCCTTCAAAATTTCATATATTGGTCCCTAGGACCTCATAGTATCTTTGGAGAGACTTTAAAGAAGTCACTCAGTTAAAATGATGTCATTAGAGTGACTTCAATCCATCTGGCTGGTCTTCTTGGAGGAGAGACAAATTGCAAACGCACAGAGAGAAGAGCACAGAAAGGCACTGGCAAAAGATGGGCATCCACTGACCCAAGGAAAGGAAGCTCAGAATTATGAGAAACTAAATACTATTGTTTCAGTCACCCAGCTACTTTGATACAAAGCAACTGAGTATAATCCCAGTTATAATTCCATCCATTTTCACCCACATGGCCCAAACAAAATAAACAAGGCCCAGGAAAGAGTGGAAAGGAAACTGATGTTCACTGAGCTAGCTTACTGTTCAAAATAAAAGCATAAAACTGAGAGACTCACATTAGTTTGCATGTGCAGAATAAATTAGAGCATTAAAATCACAGTGAAGCAGCCATGTACTGTGGCTGTTCAGTAAACAGCACCCCTGAATAAAATCAAGGAAACAAGATATCAAAGGTAGTGTTGAAGCCCACAGGAAATAATGGGAGCACAGAAAAGAAGGTTGAGATGGGTGGGGGGGGGGGTGGGAGGAAGATTGAAATGATCAGATGTGGAAAACTGAAGGATACAGAACAGACCGAAATATTTCTAACCTTAAATAATCAAAATTCCCTGATATGCAGAATTTTTCAAACAGCAACATCATTTTGCCACTGCAATAAAACAGAATCTACTATGTTTACACATAACACGCTTCCATAGGACATGTTTACATGTTTCCCTTTGTGGCACAGAGATAATAAATAGACTGGGTTGAAAAAAAAAAAAAGCCTTAGACCAACTAGATACCAGAGGGTCATATTAGCAGTCCTAGCTACTCAGGAGGCTGAGATCTGAGAATCACACTTGGAAGTTAGCCCAAGCAAGAAAATCCATGAGACTCTTACCTCCAATTAAACACCAAAAAAAAAAAAAAAAAAAACCCAGAAATAGAGCTGTGGCTCAAGAGGCAGAGTACCAGCACTGAGTGAAAAAGCTAAGGGACCGCACACAGGCCCTGAGTTCAAGCTCCAGTAGTGACACTTCAAACACACACACAAAAGAGCACTGGCATGGTATTCCATCACTCAGTGACCACTGTTGAGTTACCCTGGTGTTTGGGGTATGATGAGACCCTTGTAATCTGCTCATCTGAACTACTACACAGTCCCACAAAGGGAGGGGAAGCCAGAACTTGAAGTCACCAATCTTCCAGTTTCAGAACTTGTAATAAACCACCCTTTTGAATTTGTCAGAAGTACCTGTCTGCCAGTTTCTGGCTTCCAGAATTTATTAAAACAAACAAACAAAAGTCTAGCAGGAACATAAGCACGTATAAATAAGTAAAATCAGGTTAAACACATGTCTTTATACACAAATTAAATAACACAATAAAATGTGAAGGGAAAAAAGTCAAATGAAAGGACCACAGCATGGACCCACCGTGAGAAAAGGGCCAGAGTTCCTATTGCCAATACATCTGCTCAAAAATGGTCCTGAACTGGATGGGGAATTTGGCCTCGTGGTAGAGTGCTTGCCTAGCGTGCACAAAGACCCAGGTTCCATTCCTCAGTACCACATATACGGAAAAAAGCCAGGAGTGGTGCTGTGGCGCAAGTGGTAGAGCTCTAGGCTTGAGAAAATCCAAGGACAGTGCTCAGGCCCTGAGCCAAAATCCAGCACTGGCAAAATAAAATAAAATAAAAATAAATAAATGGTCCTTAACTTTCAAAGAAATCTCAAATGCAAAGGTAAAGAAGAAGCGCAAAAAACATCTCTCCCCTCAGACACAGGAGGGTGTTGGTGAAGATGCAAAGTTTCCATCCCAGACTGTCCTCACTAAGTAGGGAAGGTGTTACTTGCTGCCTGGTTTATGAGACACCAAAAGAATAACATCCTCAGCCCAGAACTTCAGTGAAAGTAAAGGTCCATATCATCAAGAGCTTACAACAGAATGGGACTAGGAGAAGGCAAGAGATGACAGTGTCCAAAAAGAAATGCAGTCTTCACCTGACTTATGTAACTGTAGCCCATCTATAGATCACCTTGATAATAAAAAAAAATTTAAACACACAATGAGACACATTGTAAATATGCTGTAGATTTTGTCAGTTAAAAGGAAATCTAGGCCAGTGGTAGAGTACTTGCCTAGAACACACAAAGCCCTGGATTCAATTCCTTAGTGCCATCTACGCAGAAAAGACAGAAGCATTGCTGTGGCTCAAGTGGTAGAGCACTAGCCTTGAGAAAGCCCAAGGACAGTGCCCAGGCCCTGAGTTCAAGGCCCAGGGCTGGCAAAAAAAAAAAAAGGAAATCTACCAGCCAGACACTGGTGGCTCATGCTTGTAATCCTAGCCATTCAAGAAGCTGAGATCTGAGGATCACAATTCAAAGCCAGCCCAGGTAAATAAGTCTGTGAGATTCTTATGGCCAATAAACTACTCAGAAAAGGCTGACAGCAAATCTGTGGCTCCAGTAGTAAAGTGCTAACCTTAAGCATAAAGAAGCACAGGGACATTACCCAGGCCCTGAGCCAGGACCAGCCAAAATTAAGGAATCTATCCAGAAAGTGGTCTTCAATTTTCCAATGTGTTCAGAATACAAGCTGCCAGAGAGACACGTCCTCTCTGGACAGAGTGAACTGAAGGAAAAAATCAAATCTTAACAGCCTGTGTTATTCCATGCTCCAGAAAATGGCTGCACATTTGAGAGCCTGCAATAGTCACACATGTTGGGGCCTGGAGCATGGTCTAGTGGTAGAGTGCTTGCCTAGCACATACAAAGCCCTGGATTTGATTCCTCAGGGTCACATACACAGAAATGACAGAAGTGGTGCTGTGGCTCAAGTGGTAGAACACTAGTCTTGAGAAAGCTCAAGGAAAATGCCCAAGCCCTGAGTTCAAGCCTTAGGACTGGCACATCATCATCATCATCATCATCATCATCATCATCATCATCATCATCACACAATTGTACCCATCTAGCAAAGGGATTTCATCCTGCTCATAGAAAGAAAGGCTGGCAAGCGGGTCCTTTCTTCTCTCACATTTCGCCACTTCCTCGTCACCATGGCATCGTCACCATATACCCACACTATGATGTACTTCCTCACCTGCCACCTAAAAAAAAAAAAAACTGACCAGGGACCAACATCTCCCACACTTTGAGCCAAAATAAGGATTCCCTTTTTGAAAAATGATTGGCTCAGGTACGTTGTGATAGTAACAGAAAGCTGACTAATATTTAGTCCCCTGTTTTCTATCTGCACTATCTCAGCTCAACTCACCTTTTGTCCAAGTTTCTACAGTCACTTGAAAACCAGTTGCCAGGCTCAGTTTCTTCTTGCTCTCTGCCAATCCTCAACAATTCTACCTGAGCAGACCCACCCCAGCCATTGGCTCCCACATTCTCAGACCTCGCCCTCTTGGGAACTTCTCTATAGCCCCACCCTGTACTGCAGAACCCCCCCCCCACCCTGCATGGTGAGGGGGAGTCAGGATGCCCACTGTGATGAGTTTCTCCAACAGCAGAAGCATTACCCCTAAGTCGGCAAACGTGACTCACAGGTCAGGTTCATCTTCTGGCAGTTTTTGTAAGCCAAGTTCCACTGGCAACATTCCTTCCATTTATGTCTTAGGCCTGGCTACTTTTGTGTAGCAATGACAGGGTTGAGTAATTGGGACAAACTATAGGGCCCACAAACCCTCAAATATGCTCTGCCTGGCCCTCTATAAAGGAAGCTTGCAGACATCATGTACCTAATAGCAGTGATGAGCGCTAAGTGCTAATAAATCTTCCTGCCAGAAAAACAGACTAGACCAGTCTAGTCTCAAATTAAGTGGACCTCATCTTTTTCTTCTCTTTGCTTTCTGTACTCCTAAAAGAGTCATTATATATGCTGACACTGCATTTAAAAGCAGGGGAAATGTTATTCACCTTCCTCTCTAATCAAAGATCTAAGTTTTAGAAAGATTCCTTAGAATATTTCATTTCCTTGGTGGTTTTCCTTTTTTTTTTTTTTTTGGTGGGTCATGGCGCTTGAACTCAGAGCCTGGGCACTGTCCCCGAGCTCTTCAGCTCAGGCTACCGCCCTTCCTCTTGAACCACAGAGCCCCACTTCCCATTTTTTAAGAATCTCATTGACTTTTTATAGTTCCCTTGGATGGCTCTGAGCCATGATCCTCAGATTTCAGCCCCCTGAGTAACTAGGATTACAGGGCGTGAGCCACTGTGCCCAGCTTGGTGGTTTTCTTTAAATCACTTTTTGAGATATAGTTCATGCACAATAAAATGGACTAGTGTTG
Source organism: Megascapheus bottae (assembly GCF_031878675.1). NCBI lineage: Eukaryota > Metazoa > Chordata > Mammalia > Rodentia > Geomyidae > Megascapheus > Megascapheus bottae. The sequence goes on along the minus strand of NC_143516.1, from coordinate 8,611,530 downwards.
GGCTGGGAGTTTGGCCTCGTGGTAGAGTGCTTACCTAGCATGGACGAAGACCAGGGTTTGATTCCTCAGTACCACATACATAGAAAAAAAGCCAGAAGTGGTGCTTTGACTCAAGTGGTAGAACGCTAACTTTGAGGAAAAAGCCCAAGCATGACGCCCATACCCTGAGTACAAGGCCCAGGACTGGCAAAAAAAAAAAAAAAAAAAAAAAAAAAAAAAAGGACCACTGTTTCGCATTTAAATGCAAAGAAAATTTTATTTATTTATTTTTTAATATTTTTATTGTAATTAATAAAAGGGTTACATGATATTTGCCAGATAGAGGGTGCATTAATTCACATACATTGATACCCTTTCACATGTCTTAGTCCCCATTACCCTCCCCTCCCCCCCGTCTTGGTTTTCCCCCCTTCCCTATTCAATAGAAAATTTTATTTATATACTGTCATTTTCTCAGTTCTGTCTATAAAAGGGTATGAAGTTTTTGCGGTTGCTGTTCTGTGTTGTTTTTTGTTTTGTTTGGTGGTTCTGGGGCTTGAACTCAGGGCATAAATCTCTCACTCACCACTTCCACTCACTACTAGTGATGCTCAAACACTTGACACACGACTCCCAGTTCTAACTTTTTGCTGGTTAATTGTATAGAATAGTCTTATAAGTTTGTCTGCCCAGCTGGCTTCAAAATGAAATGCTCCAATCTCAGCTTCCTGAGTACCTAGGCGTTAGATAAGAGCCAACCAGTGCACAGCAAAATAAACCACATTCTCGCACATAGTTCTGCGAGTTTTGGCCAGTATGAACCAACAGTGATGTGACCACACTGGGATGGTGAGATAAGCAATTCTATATAGCCCAAAATGCTCTAATGTTGGGCCGGGAGTTTGACTTAGTGGTAAAAGTGCTTGCCTAGCATTCATAAAGACCCGGGTTCAATTCCTTGGTACCACATACATAGAAAAAAGCTGAAAATGTGCTGTGGCTCAAGTGGTAGAGCTTTACCTAGCCTTGAGAAAAAAGCCCAAGGACAATGCTCAGGCCTGGAGTTAAAGCCATAGGACTGGCAAAAAAAAAAAAAAATGCTCCAATGTTCCTCCCTGCTGTCCACTCTACCTGCTTTCTATGGAAATGAACTTGACTTCTTATCCTGGGCCAACCCTACCTGCTGCCTATGCAGTGCTAGTCCAGATTCCCGGCCTCGGCCCTGGGGACTAGCAGGCTTTCATTCCAATGCCTCCTTGGATTCTTGCAGGTCTGGCATTCTATCCTTCTGCATGATGGGTGCACTTTCTAAATTACCTTTACCTGTAAGAATCAAGTGTGAAAGAGGAAATAAACCACATCCAGATACTTCCGAGCTAAAAAACAATGAGCACATAACTAAAACCTTGTCTTTGAGGACCCACAGAGAAGCACTATAAGTCACATTTCCTACCCAGTCCAGGGCAGTGTGTACATGTGGCTGTGTGAACTCCAATCAAGTGATGAAGATCCAGATAATGAGAACCCTGGAAGCCCGATGAAGAAGCACCAGAGCGCTTTCCCTTTGTTGTGGGAAAGGAAGGGGAAGAACACACCACTGGCTATTTATTAGGGTAGCTGAAAAAAATATTAACTGTGAAGACAAAATATAAGTCTGGATCCATAGTCATTTGGGAGAAGCCAGTTTACACATCACTGAAGAGCGTGTAGCGACCAAACCTATCCACAATTTGAATTTCTTATGGGCAGTGTTGTAAAAGAAAAACTGGCATGTCTCCAACAATGCAATCTCCACTTTCTTGCTAGTAAACCAATGCCTTCTGCGGCTGACGTCACTCTGAAGACATCAGAAGACATAAACAACCACCAAGAAACCAGTCACAGGGCTCATTTTACAAGGAGAAGATAGGTCATGTGAAAACTACAAACTAGCAAACAGATCCATACCAGGATGACTGAAGGGAGGAAAAACAAGCAAACCTTAGCAGCATAAGGATCCAGTTATTCTGAACACAGTCAGATGCCCTCCTCCCAAGTTTCTGACTGGTAAGCAAAGCATCCCAGCTAGAATTTTCAACCAGGACACAATTCCTGCAATGCTGCAGATCTCCCAAGCCTAGCCTGCCCCATTCCAGAACATTCTGGACAACTTCCTTCTCCTGAGAAACAACCCATCCTCCCCTCTTACAGCAACCAAAGTCAGGTCATGAAGGGAAGAGGGTCCAGAATAAGAACATATAAGGGAAAGGACAGAAGTTGGCATTGCCAGAAATCATGATGGAGGGAGTCTGTGCTGATCTAAATCACTACTGGCATACAAACCACAGTCAACTAAAGAGCAAGTGGCCCAAAGAAATGATCAGAATTTGGAATACAACAGCAAGTCCTCAGTGTTCAAAGGGGAACCCACCTCCCATGTCCTCTCACCAGTAAAAAAATAAATAAATAAACTTTAATAAACTTAGAGGATCCTTTAACTTAAAAGATGATAGTGGGGGCAGTATGATAGAGAGAGAGAGACAGAGAGAGAGAGACAGAGACAGAGATACAGAGATAGAGACAAAGAGACAGAGAGAGAGAGACAGACAGAGACAGAGACAGAGAGAGAATGTAGAAAAAGACAAAATGACTTTCAGGATTCTGGAAACAAAAATAAAATTATGGAGATGTAAGTAAGCAAAGCCCACCACAACATTCTGGTAAAAGAAATATGTACCTTCCAAGGTTGCTGGGATTAAGTAACTAAACCACCATACCCAATTTTGCAATGCTTGGACAAGGGAGGGAAGGAAAGGAGGACAAGGAGTCATATGTGAAACATATGAAAGAATTATACTTGACCCATTGAGTTGGACTTTTTGTTCCTCTAACTCAGTTAATCTCACCAGAAACTATAAATCAGATTTGCTTACAAAACTGATTACCACTGGCATGCTTATACTGAACAGGAGAAAGCATTTAGCTGGCTCTACACAACCGAACATGGATCACACAAGGTCTACAGCATGAGCCTGGAACCTGGACCTCAGGCATAGAGAGTTCTATGTGTGACATGACCATCACCTGTACTCCATCTGAGTTATCTCCATGGACAGATTGCTATTGGACAGCTCTCCACCACAATCAGCAGCATCATTACAAACTCCATGGTCCCAGCGGACGAGCTGTGTGCCAAATTAGAGCCCTGTATTAATGGGGCAGTGAGTTTACAGAGCACTTGGGAAAACCACATCTCATTGATCCTTGCAATGCCCCGAGGCAGCAGTGCCCAGGTTATGGTTACCTCTGGTTTATTGATGAGAGAACCACAACTCTCAGTGCCAATTCAATGAAGCTGGACCTCAGCTGGGCACCCAAATCCTTGCACTGCCTGAGAGATGGCCAATGGAGAAATGAATGTAGGAGGAATGGCTTCCCTGAAAGCAGGAAGTTGGAAACCTTCCAGCCCTGAATGCTTACTCTACATTTCAGATATAAGATATAGGTCACTTGTCAAATAATTGGAGATTAAAGAACTGTCAGGCACACATGAAGCTATGAAGCCCATTTTATTGGCCAGAAGAAGCAGAATGACCTCTGGGGCTAGACTGCCTGGATTCAGCCAAACTACTGCCCAGCTGTGACCCTGTACAAGTTGCTTAACATGGGGTTAATTCAATGATGAAATGTGTTAAGATGTATAAATAAGTTCATAATCTCAAATCATTCATAAATATTGCCAATTGCACAATGTTTGCTTTCAGTGTTTTTAAAAAATAAATACTAAAGGTTTGGGGTTGGGGGAAGAAAAGAAAAGAAGCTGGGATTCAGGGAACTCCTACTAACTGGTCTAACATCCCATGGCCTAAACATGGCTGAGTCTGACACTGACTGGAGAAACCCAGAGGGTTAACATCAAGCTCAGCTATGAAGCATAGGAGAGGGAAGCAGACGTTGTTCCAAGGGAAGGAGGCCTGTGGAGAAGACAACCAATATCTAATTCTATATCAGCCTCACAAAGCAAAACAAGTTTGTCAGGCAATATCCATGCCTTGTTAAAACATTTTTTAAACAACAGCTTTATTGAGATCTCATGCACATATCCTACTACTTGACTATTTCAAGTATATAATTCAGAGGCTTTAGTATATTCAGAGTTGGGCAAACATAACCACAGTCAATTTTAGACTATTTTTTACACCACCACTACCACCACCACCACCACCAAAGAAAATCCTGTGCCTTTTATAATCTCTCCTCCCCTCCCTTCCCCAGCCCAGCGCAGCCACTAATCTACTTTGTCTCTAATGGATTTGTCTAGATATGTCACATAACAGGTTCTGCACATTTCCCACAAACATAGTCATGCCAATATGTGGTCTTTGGTGACTGGTACCTGCAACCTAGTATAATGTTTTCATGGTTCATTAAAGCAGCCTAAGCCAAAGCACTGCTTCGTCGTCACTCTCCAGCTCCAATCCCTTCCAGCTTCCCACTCTCCTAGGATGAAACCCATGGCCAACCAAGCCCCAAGCAGCCAGTGGCCTCTGCTCCTCCACCTCATCTCATGCCACCATCTCCTCTGGCCACCACCATGGACGTCACCCCAGCACCTCCAGGTCCTCTTTACCCTCAAGACTTGTTCTCATACATTCCTTCCACCCAGCACCCTCTGACCTCTTCATCTCTCAACCTAAGCTCAGATCTCACATCTACAAGGAGCCCCAGCTAATGGAGAGCCCTCTGCTGTGTGTCACATCTTGAAGCTCTTTCCCTTCGTGGGAGCTACTTAGGAGAATTCATGTGTTCCTAAGCCTGCATTTGCCTCTCTGGAACGCATATAGTCAGGATCATACATGCTCCATTATTCACCATAATGTCTTTGGCTTTGCCTAGGCCAAGGGAGTCACTTCATAATATGCTGCATGAAAGACAAAGAAAACACAACTGGCTATGGTGATTCACATCTGTAATCCCAATTACTTAGGAGAAGGTAGGAGGACCCAAGGTTGGCCTGGGCAAAAGCATCAGACCCTCTCTGGGGGTAGAACTAAATGAAAGTGTTAGGGGTCAGTTCAGTGGTACAGCACATGGATATCAAGTATGAAGTCACAATACACTATAACCCAAAAAAAGGGAAAGGAGGGAGGGAGGGAAGGAGGGAGGGAAGGAGGGAGGAAGGAGCAACCTGGTTTTCTTTAGATTGAAGACCACAGTTCAAGAGCTGTAAATGGACTGGCCTGGTGGTGTGACCTCAGTCTGGTAAAACTTCACTCCTTGAACTTCTCCAACATGCTTTTTCATCTATCTCTCATGCATTTCCTTGTCAAATATTCATTCTGCCACTCCTGTGCTGTGGATCCTCATAATGAGAAATCAGAATGAAAGGCCCTCTGTTGCAGCTGGCAGCATGGCACGAGAACTTTTCAGGACCCTCAACACAAGTCTGCCACAGCTGTGTGCCATGAATGTGACTTGATGAATGTCAGCTAGGTCCTGGGGTGACTTGACTAAGGCATTCTCCTTGTGCTCCAGTTCTGGGACCATCACAAAATGTGCCATATCTTATGCTGAGATACTAATTTCCAGGTCCCATCTCAGTCACTACCAACACTGGGGGACTGCGGCCCTGCCCTTCCTAGCTAAGGAGCCTATAGCAGTCACCTGGCCTCTCTACCCACCTGGAAAGACAGTGGTGGAAGACAAGGCTCCAGGCTCCCCCCATAGCCCTCCATTTCTGATTTTGTGGCTCTTGGAGGCCAGTCTTCTTTCTAGCTTTAAACTGCTGAGGCCTAACCTATATCCCAAACCCCTGTGAACATGGCAAGACTCGAGTCACCCAATCCCGCCTCCACCGTGGGAGAACTGACATCCTTTGTACACAGTGGGCAGACACATGAAGAAGGAGGACTTCTAAAGTTCGAAATTACAAGACCATGCAAGCCCGGAATGGGAACCAAAGCATTATAACACTACTGGGTCTGTGCTGTATTTGAAATACAATTGTATGCCCAGTGCAACAGATTTGATTTATAGAAAACCAGGTCATGTGTGGGTTCTGCTGGGGCCGGCTGCCTCCTTGTTGTCCCCAAAGAGCAGATTTGCTGAGCTCATCAAAACAGGCAAAGTCCACAGGAGTGACACATAGCACATATGGTAGAGGTAAGACTCCTAAAGGAAGTCAAAGGCCTGAGCCAGACCTAAAGCCCAGGCCCCAATCAGAATGGCATGTCTGAGACACCCGAATATTTGTGAATGAACACGTGTCTCCATTGTAACATCTTTAAAACTGACAGCCTATCTCAAATAATAACATCTTCAATGCATACTACAGAGGGATGGATAAATCTTACCAAATGCCATCATGAGAAAGAACTCTGAGCAGGGTGGCCAGTTGCTCACATTATCAATCCTAGCTATTGAGGAGGCTGCAATCTAAGAACTGAAGTTCAAAGCCAGCCTGAGCAGACAAATCTAAGAGACTCTTTATTTCTAATTAACCAGCAAAAATTCAGAAGCAGAATGGTGGCTCATTAGCCTTGGACCAGAAAGCTAAGCAAGAGGTCCTAAGTTCAAGCCCTACAACCATCACAAAAAAATAAAAACCTCTGGTATTCCAGGTCAGTGCTACTTAATCGTAGCAGGCCTAAAACTGTCCCCTGTAGAGATGAAGAGCTGAGGTGTCAGAAGATAAAGGATTTTCCCAGCATGCTTGGAACCAGCCCTCTCACACAGCGCTGACGTCTTTTCTGGAAGAAGCCACCCCTGACCTCCAATATGAAATGCTCACAGGTGGAAAGGGCTATTTTATGTAACAGGAAATCACTCACGTCGCTGAAGCAGACATCATTGACTATGGCTGCCACCGGAAATTTTATTAGCCGTGTGACTAGAAACAGCTCTCCCACCCAAAGGCCAGACAAGAGCATGCTTTCAACTGAGAGGTGTATTTTATCAAAAGCCAGTATGAATGAACGAGGCAGGCCTCCAGGTTTCTAAACTACAGTCTAAAAGAAGGAGAGATGAACTCTACATGTTTTCCAGGAACTCTTTTTGTCTGTACTAAGACTTGAACTCAGAAGCTCATGGTCTCATTCAGATTCCTTACTCATGGTTGACACTCTACCACTTGAGCCACATCCCCGGGCCATTTTTTTGCTGGTTAGTTGGAGAAAGAGTCTCACTAACTTTTCCACCCAGGCTGGCTCTGAACCACCATCCTCTCCGCCTCCTGAGTGGCTAGGATTACAGGCATGAGCCATCTCGACCTGGCAGAGAAGATTCTCTTCTGGCCCTTTCATTTTTGAATGTCTGCTCTGGAAACTGATCCATCCAGCCAACAGCAACATGAGAGGGAGATGACAACACAGCACCCAGATTTCCTGAAGAGGAGCTCGGGTATGTGGGAGCCCCAGCTCCACCTCCAGCTGTCCAACTTAGGTTTCCACACATTCATTTGGTCAAAGGCACATTAGGCCTTTGTGGAATCAAATGAAACGAGCAGGCACCAGGTCAGGTATGCACGTCACAACTTGCAGAGGCCACGATCCTCCAGGTGAAAACCCAGGCCAAGAGAAACAATCTGACAGCAAGGAGATGACAAGCTGCTGTCGGCACAGGGCCTCGTTACTCATCTACCCTGAAGGCCACTGGAGACAATCGCCTGTGTGCGGTGTCCCCACGGTGTCACTTCACCACCAAAGCCCAGGGAGGCCAGACACATAGCACAGGCCCAGGAGTGGCAGAAACCTGGACAGAAGACACAGGCACCCTCTAGGGAAAGTGTGGGTATGAGAGGCTGGGGGGGGGGGGGGGATGAGTAAAGGAGAGGCTGAGCGATTCTCCCATGCAACGGAACTGAGCCAAGATACCAAATTGGCAAGACTGATGGGGAGGCAGCCAGGAAGGAGATTTAATGTAGGGCAAGAGGAAATGCAGATAAGTGAGCCATGGTGGAATAACCTCAGTTATCACTCCCCAAGCCTTCCTCACGTCAACAACACGGATCCCTCCCCGGGAGCCTCCAGCCCCCATCAAGCTACCCGGAGCTCAGACACTTGGCTAAAAATCACTCCATCGTCTCCTGTTCCTGCTTTGGGCTCCGGAGAAGAACAGCAGTACCAGCAAGATCAGAGCCCTCTGCTGAAGGGGGTGGGGGGGCAGGAAGAGCAACCTCTGCCCCAGCAAAGGATCCAAACTGAGCCGAGCTGACTTCTACGTATCCCATCAAGGAAAAGGCTTCTGCAAGATGCTAGCTAACGTGGCAGGGCCCACGTTGGGCTCCAGCCACCTCTGGAGGGGTCCCACGGAATGCCCAGGCAACAGGTGGCCCTGCATGTCACCTTCCCCAGACCCTCCCAGTCGCCAGAACTAAACCATAGGTCTCATTCCTCAAAGTGGCTTTGCACTGGATCGGGTTTACAGTAAATCCACTATGAAAGAAAATCTGAAATTTGTTTTATGGTATTTATTTATATACAGTTTGCACATATATAACTACTACAAGCCTACATGCATATATCCTGTAGATACACACACGGTAATCCCTGCACAAACAATCTAAGAAAAATCATTATCAACCTCTTCTATCATACCATCGTTGAGAGTTTTTCCTCTGGAGACATTGCTGTTTGGGATTGCTTTGTTTCCTGGATTAATGGCTCCAGTCTGTCTCCTCCCTCTAAAACCACAGGCCAGCAGAGGGGAGTGAGGACAAGGCCACTCACTGCCTGGCTGCCTACAGCTTTCCCCGGCTGCCCAAGCAGAGCCTCCCTCCCTAAAGTAATCGGCAAAGACTGAAGAATCGTGGATTAGTGGACCAGATGGGTCCATCAGTTCAAAACAACAGGAAACAAAACCCGTGGGCCCAGACTGCACCTGGTGTGACAGCCACACCACATCTTCATTTCCTACAGAGCTGTACCTTAGTGTCCCCTTCTGTAAACCCAGGGGCCATGCAGTACAGCATGGGAGGGAGCTTTGCTAATGATTAAGGCAGTTTCTACTAAGCACCCACCTGTAACTCCAGCTATCCAGGAGGCTGAGATCTGCATAATGGTTTGAAGCCAGCATAGGAAGAAGTGTCCATATAACTCCATCTTCTAATTTACCAACAAAAAGCAAATCTGGAGGTGTGGATCAAGTGGTAAGCATGCCACCCTACCAAGCAAGCTGAGCAAACACTATGCTAAGAGTTCAAATCCCAGTGCCACCAAAAAAAATTAAAAGATGATGATGCTGAGGCATGATTTAAAGTGCTATATTGATGTTCAATAGGATAAATCCTTAAATAAACGAGCTAATCAGCAAGACTGACCTTTCTCCATGCCAGCCTCATTCTGCAGCTCACTGGCAACCTCCAAATGTGTGACAATGTATTTATAAATTATAGTATAATATAAATACCCCGGTTTAGCACTGAATATCATGGCTCAAGCCTATAATCCCAGCTACTCAAGAACTAAAAAATGAAGAAAAGCAAGGTTTTAAAGCCAACCAGGTAAAACGTTAGTGAGACTCCATCTCGATCAAAACTCTTAGCGTGAAGGTTTATGTCTACAATCCCAACTCCATGAGGGGCAAAGGTAAGAGGACTGTAGTCTTAGGCTGGTCTTGGGCAAAAAAATGCAAGATGCTATGTAATTAAACCAAAAAAAAAAAAAAAAGACTGGAGGCATAGTTTAAATGGAAGAGTACCTTGTCAGCAAGGGCAAAGCTTTAAGTTCCAACCCCAAAGTAAGTAAGTAAAAGTGAGTAAAAAAATAAAATAGATAGATAGGCAGACAGACAGACAGACATATTTGGGTTCAAGCCTCTATCCTACCACGCAGCCTCTGTAGTCTTAGCCTCCTTTTCCCCACACCACAGGGATAACAGTATGGGAATAGTTCACGGATCTCATAGTATTGCTGTGAAGACAACAGCTAGTTATGTTTGCAGGTCAGGTTAGAACTTGGTCACCTCAGTGTGGCAGGAGTCTGGCTCTTCCTCGATGTTGTCGGACTAGGCAGAAAGAAGGCTACATCATAAAGGAGGCCAGGATTCCCAGACGTGTCCCTGTCCCTTCAGGGTCGTGGTCTTCATTTTCACAGGCCCCTCACTCTAGCGGCCTAGCCTTAATCTCCAGGAGACATTGTGAAAAAACAGGTGGCCACGAATGCTCCTCGTCATCACCCTGTGGCAGGTGCTGGCAGCACCACCTGCCTGAGGGGCCTCCCTGCTCCCTGTCAACCAACTTTGCTCAAGAAGTTTCTAGCATGTCTGTCCATATTCAAGCTATAAGCACGTACCTGGCTTTTCAAGTTCCAACCAAAAACAACTTTAAGAGAAAAATATACGTAATACAAATGAAAAATAAAGAGCACTTGCTCTGCACAGACAAGCTCAAACAATACGATCCAGCACGGAGGTGACAAGGTACCTGGATTGCGCTTCATTGACAGAAATGGCCCCGAGTATCTAACATAAAACAAGAAATAACAATGCTCTGGCTGTGCTTAAATAGGGTTCACCCCCTCTCACTCAGCCCAATCCACATGCTGTTTATGCACAAGTTAGATAAAAACTGCCAAAGACAGCCTACTGGAGTCCATCAAGATGTTTAGACTAATTGTCACCTGTCATCATCCAAGCTTAATAAAACACTAAGATATATAGACTACATTAAAAGAAAGAACGATTATTAAGTATGAAGGTGTCATACCGCCTCTTTCCCTGGTGATTCCTGCCCACTCTCAGGTCTGAGCTCTGTCAGAACCCCACCCCCACCTCCGGGGAACTACTACCCTGCCCCCAACACTAAATCCCCATTCCAGGCACCTTTGCTTTGCCTTCCCGGCATATCCCACTAGGAAATTGATATCTGCACGGCAAGTGTGTACACAGACTCCATGAAAATGAGAATCAAGACGGTTACTTCATCACCAGCTTTCCAACAACTAGGAACGTTCCATGGACAGTGTGGGTATGTGCAAGAATGATGTGTGGCACTGAGCACGAGTGGCTCACACCTACAGGCCAAGCTACTCAGGAGACTAACATCTGAGGACCGCTGCTCAACCTAGCCAAGATAGACAAATCTGTAAGACTTTTATCTCCCAGTTAGCCAACAAAAAGCTGGAAGTGGTGATGCAACTCAGCAAAGCACCAGTTTTGAGCATAAAAGCCAAGTGAGAACGTGAGACCCTGAGTTCAAGCACCAGTTCCAGCCACCCCCAAAAAACTTATGTGTGGAGTGCACGAGTTCAAAGGATGTCAAAGTAATGTTAAGTGCCATATAAGTCCTGGCTAGAATTATGGTTTGGATATTCTTTGTCTCTTCCAAAATGCCTACTGAAATGTGGTGGTGGTGGGAGGAGGGTCTTTAAGAGAGGATGCAGTTTGAGAGGGACTAAGACAGTTCTTGTGAAAGTGGATTAGTCATAGAGATAAACTGGTAGATAAATTGTTTGGTCTCATCCACTTTTCTACCATATGACACAGCACAGAGACCTGGCCAGGTGTGGCAATGGCAAAAATTCCTGCCTCCAGATCCATGAACTGCATACACTTCTTTCCTTTCTAGACTTCCTGGTGTCAGGTACCCTGCTATTGTAACAGGAAGATGATGAAAACAGCCAGGTTAAGGCCTGACCACATTTAGGGGAATACAGTTCACCATACCAAAGGAGTACAGGACTAGAGCTCTACGAGCTCCCACAGCCTCTGGTTGAAGGTATGCAATGCAGTCCACTTCATCTTCTTCTGTGCTAATTCCAAACAACTAAGTTAGGTGCTGGAGTCCAGCAAGAAGCCTTTAGGGAGCGTCTCCAGGGGAGGAAGATAGAGGTGAGCAAGGAAAAAAGCAAGGGAACTAAACTTAGCAAGTGCTTACCATGATACTCATGCGCCTTTATCTAATCCACAGAGAACTCTCAAGGGAGAACTGAAACTGGCAAAATTCAAGTCACACCAACATCTAGTTCTTTTGAGGTGAACTTAGTGCAAAGAGCTCACACTTGAGTAAGAGAATCGATGAAGGAGGAATGGAGGATCCACAGTGGAACTACTTTGAAGAGCTAAAGTAACTGGCCACGTGTTTTGTGCCTAGTGCTCTCTTCAGATCCTAGCACTCTCACTCAGCTTTCTTGCTCAGGGCTGGGACTCTACCATGTGAGCCATATCTCTAGCTCATTATTTTGCTAGTTAACGGGAAAAAGAAGAGTCTCATGAACTTTTCTGCAAAGGTTGGACTCAAACAATAATCCTTAAATTTCAGCCTCCTACGTAACTAGAATGACAGGAATATGCCAGCTGCGTCCAGCTTATTGACCAATTTCTATGTGCAAGACACAAGACTAAAACACTTGAGTTACATGATTTCAGTTACTCCATCTATAAACTCTATGAGAAGTGGTAGTGAGCAATGCATGTGTCTTTCTGTCACCACAGGAGAGACACTGGCTATGAGTCATGGTCACGGCAGCAGCCAGGACTTCGGAAGGCTCCATCCAGAGCTCTTGGGAAGAACTAGCCTAAAGAGCACATGCTGTTAGACAGTACACATCTGGATTCTAAAGAATCCACATCTGTGTCACCGTCGCCCTGTTACGCATGAGGACTTGATGCTGAAGGGCTGAGAAAAACTGCCACGTAATGGACCAGGTCCTCAGGGCAGGCTCACCCAACCTTGGCGCCATCTTCCCCGGAGGGCAAAGACAGGCTGTGGGACAAATGATCACACTCTCCCAGGAAGAGCCTGACAAAGTTCCAGTATCCCTCTGCCACACTTTACCCACCCAGCGGCCATCTTCACCATCTCTAACCCAGCATCTGTCCTCACAGACAGGGCTGCAGTCATCTACCCCATCCACGAAGTGCCCTCCGTTGTCCCCGTACACACTGGTTCTCAGATAACTCCAGAATGGCAATCTGGCCAGCTTACCCAATGACAGCACGGACCCTACTGGGGGCCTTTTCTAGTGCCTCTGCCTTCCTCTCAACACCACTCAAGTCACTAAGAAGCTCAGTCAATGTCATCTCACACAGTACAGGATGTTTGTTCAGACCCAGAACCCACAGGGCTGAGCTACTCTTACCCACTTCTACACATTCTGGGTATGTAATTATCTCTCCTCCACTCTTCCCTCCTCCAAAGTGCAACTGAACATTGTAGAAAGAAGCTATTTGTATGTGCGTTGTTCCCAGCGCTTTCCACATGGTAGATGACCAATCAAGAGTTATGTAATAGGATAAATAAAATCTTTGGGACAGTATCACGTTCAGACTTACACCCCACCTCCCCAGGAAGCAGGAGGTCCTGACACACAGAAGAGATTTGCCCTCTTCCAGCCTTTAGCACCACCAGCAGAAGTGATATCATGATCTTTGGAAACACTTGAAAGCTACAGAGTCCATACGGACGTACACACTACGCAATAGAGGGCATTTGTGTGCATCAACACAAGGTCAACACGGAGTTCTTACACACAGGCTACTTCCTCTTAGGGCAGAACTCAATAAATTCACTTATTTCCAACCCTTCAAAAAACAAACAAACAAAAAAAAAGATGTAACTTTAAGAGAGGCAGGAATAGGAAAGCTTCTAGAAGAAATATTTACCTAAAAACCAAGGATGGTGGCTTTGAAAATGTGGATTTCAGGGTTACTCAGCCCACCAGGACCCACAAGTATGACAGCAATCATACACTTCAATAATTGAGAATTCATTTTTTAATATAAATGAGTAAAGAAATGATGTACCCATGAATGCTAAGAATACACAGAAATTTTTAAAATTTGTTTAAGAAAGACTTTCAATGAAAACTCTAAAGGGAAAATAAAATGTATCTATTTTTAAAAATGATATGGTTTGGTTATCAGGAAAAGTCATGAATAGGAAATATAAATAGAAGAGTTCATTCCCTCGCCAGCCCCAGTAAACAGGATGATACAGCCTATCAACTCCCTCGGAAGAATGTCCAGCTTATCTCCTATAACTCTGCAAACAATCTTGCTGAAAGGCTCACTTGGCTATGAGGTCAGCTGTTCTGACGCCAATGGAAGAGCCTAATAAAACATATTTTCCACATCAAGAACCCACTCAGGTTCAAAAAATAGTCACTGCATCTCAAAGAGAGGCGGTTCCTTAGGCGTTTTCAATCACTGCACTACCCAAAAGGATCATAGTATTATTTATTACATCTTGACTTCAACCTCAATTCCTAGACAGTTGTTGGCTTTACAGAATGAGAAAAACAAACAAAAATGACTCTGGACTTTCTCTGTAAATGTTCAGGGAAAGTTTCCCGGTGTCTCCAATAGCATGACACTGGCACTCACTGCCGGTGATTCACCAGTCCAGCAAGCTTGGGTCCCTTGGACAGCAGCCGGGTGAGCAAGCTCAGGACCATGTTACCTTCACCTCAGTGTGATCATGAGCTTCCTTCCCGAGCACAGACCTGTCATCGGCTCCTCCCGTCATTTGCAGTGTTTGCCCTACCACCCCGAGGCTCATGTGACTCCTCCAATTTAGACCCCTCGATGGCTCCCCAATCGGTCCAAGCGTGACACCAAGCTCTCTACCACTCAACTCCAAACATGGTGGGAGTTGTAACATAAGATCAGACCTGCTCTTCTGGAACTCTGTCCCAAGGACAGAAAGCAAGTGACCAAGAGCTCAGAGGCTTCCGGAGTGGCCCCTCGTGCAATGGCCAAACTCCACTGCTCCTTTTGCACCTGGTATAGCAGCTGCCCCAACTTAGGACTCCTTCTCCTAAAGCTCTTACACACTTGATATCTGACACACATTTGACCTTGATGCTGTTTCATGCTTCTGCCTTCAAGGTCACCCACCCTACGTGACCTGAAATCTGTTCTTTATTCTTTATTGTGCGCCTTGTAGCTGTCTTCCCCCTTTCTTTTTTCTTTTTCTTTTTTAATTTTCTCCCTTTTTCCCTTTTTTTTTTCTTCCTTTCCTTCTTTGTACTCATATTGGGGCTACAATTCAGGGCCTCACATTCTTTCCTTAGCTTTGTTACTTAAGACAGGCACTCTATCACTTAAGCCACACCTCCATTTCCAGCTTTTTGCTGATTCCTTGGAGATAAAAGCCTCCTGAATATTTCTGCCCAGAACTGGCTTAGAATGATCCTCAAACCTCAGCCTGTTGAGTAACCAGGATTACAGGTGTAAGGCACTGGTACCCAGCTTTCTCTCCTTTTGGAGGTCATTTCTGGACACCCTGATACCCTGCACCCCTCCAAGGTGAGTCCTGCTCCCTCTTGCATGCTGTACATCTGTGCTTGACACTCTCATAAAGAAGAGCTGCTTCCGGGCTAGGGCCATGACCCTCATCTCTGTCTCCCTAGCACCTGGCCCCTTAGGACAGCTGCATCTCAAGGGACATGGTTTATGGCTGCTGGAAATTCACGTGCTCTTTCAATGATGCCACCTCTGAACAGATAGGCCAGTCAAGAGGGCATAACGCCATGAATACCCTTTCACTTACAACTCTTTCTATAAAAATAGAATTATTTTTCTCTTTCTCTCTCTCCTTCCATCCCTCCCCCAAACCCCCTCCGCCTGGAAACTGCATGTTTTAAGTGTCCTTTGGGGTCCTTTCTTCTCTAAATGATGTAGCCATGTGTTGTGGCATAGGAAGCAGCTATAATGTTACAGTTGGAAAAACATTCCACTGTGAAGAGAGAAATATCTGTGGAGACACTGAAATGAAGGGTGAAGACATGCCTGAGAATTCATGCTGGACACACAGGCAGTATCTGCCTCCTGCAAAGTCTCTAATCCCTACTGGTTCAAACTGTCTTTCCAAACAGGGAAGGAATATAAACTGTTTTCTGGCTTTTGCTCTTTCCATTTAACAGCCCAACCTTCTGGCCTTCTGAGTTTCCAAGAAAAGTTCAATTGAAGGGTGATAAAAAGTAAAGAGACGGCCAGGTACCCTTTGTTCATGCCTATAAATCCTAGCTACTCAGGAAGCTTAGATCTGAGGATCACAGTTCAAAGCCAGCCTGGGCAGAAAAGTTCCCCATGAGACTCTTATCTCCAACAAAGTACTCAGAAAAGCTGTAAGTGGGGCTGTGGCTCAAGTGGTAAAGAGCTAGCCTTGCAGACAAACAGGCTCAGGGACAGCACCCAGGTCCTGAGTTTAAGCCCCAGGACTTGCCAAAAAAAAAAAAAAAAAGTAAAGAGATGCCTCCCAATAACAGAGAGGGATCCATATGTAAAGGTGCTTCCTCCAGTGCAGATTCTTCTGGAATGCTCAAGCCTCCATTTTCTTTTCAATGGCAGACAGTTGATAAACGAGAGTCTCCTATTTACCTGACTCTCAGAACTGTAGCCACTTTTGCCAGACCTCACAGAATTCAAGGTGAGTTGCTGTGCCAATTGCCCCTGCCCTGGGCCCAACCGCAGCTCTGACATGGAGGACCTCTTAAAAATAACAAAGAAAAGCGCCCAGCTGCTCCATCCCCACTCAAGCACAAAAGAAGGGACGGGGGTGGAGAATTGTTTCCATATTTCTCATGAGCATACATCTGACCAGGAGAGGTCAGGAATGCAAGAGTCAACACAGGCAGGCACACCAAGCCCCCCCTGAAAAACTCTGGAGGAGAATGGACAAGACAGAGTTCCCATGAGGGGTTTCTCACCTGGGAAGTGTTTGTGTTTGTCTATTTCAACATGGGATTTTCTAATGAAAAAAGAAGTATCCTTTTACATAGGATTTTAATTTTTTGTTGTTTTCAGCAGGAAACACCTGGAAAAGGCTTTAACATTTTAAACTTGGGCCAAATAACTTGAGATTTTTGTACTAGCAACTTAATGTAACAGTAGATGTTAGTAACCACAACACACACACACACACACACACACACACACACGCGCGCGCGCGCGCGCACGCGCGCGCGCACTATGGTAAAGATAAAATCCACCCTTGAACAGACTCTGGGCATACTGTGCTGCAGTGGTTGTAGTGGGGAAAGGGAAAGAGGCAAATAAATCACAGAATGGCTGCAATTCCAGAAGGGTAATTTGAGGAGAAGTAAGATGCACTCTTTTGTTGGCTGTCAGCAGCTGAAACTTATCCATCCAGACCAGTGTCTTGACCATTTCATACCATGCAACAGGATCACAACACCCACTCCCCACTCCCAGAGATTCCCTATCAACCATAACAGCCAGGTGATGCAGTATTACCTGATGTTGCAGTCTCTAAGAGTAGACTTCAAGGGGCTAAGTGTTCACATTCATACTTACGGTGAGTGCGACAGGAAAGATTCAACCCAGGGTTTGCTGCTCTGCTCCTGGCTGGCTCACCTTCTCCCTACAGCAGGGACTACTCTTGCCGCCTGGAATGGTTCCCACAAGTCTGATGTGTTAAGGCCGAGTCCCCCGCTGGGTGCCACTTTGAGATAGAGGACCCTTTAAGATGAGGTCTAGTGGGAGGTCTTTATGGTCAGCAAGACATGAACCCTAGCTAGCTCCTTCTCACTGTTCTTTTGCTTTCCAAGCATGAAGGTAAATGGTTCTGGCATGCACTGCCCCCATGTCTTGTCACCCTCAAGACCCATGACAGCAAAGACAAACCACCAAGGGTTGGAATTTCTAAACCAGCAAACAGAAACAGACAGCTCTTCCATTTAAGTTGTTATCTCTGGTAGTTTGCTATAGTGATGGAAAGTTCGCTGACATAGAATGGTGGCTCCTTTGCTGGAGAAAGGCTTCCCCAGGAAGCAGAAGCACCTGAGCCTGGCAGGGGGTCGTGAGCAGGATGGATACCCAGGGAAGAGATCCCGTCAGTCTTTTTGTGACTATAGCCCTTGTCCACTGCACAGAGCTGACCCTCCAGAACTGCGGCCAGCAACTTCATGTGCATAGGACATACTCTACGACCCCACCCTCTGTCCATCCCATAAACTCATGCTCGAAATTGCACTAGAAGAGTTCACTGTGTCATTCCTATATCTTGTAACTATGTTTTCTCTACAACATCTCAAAGGTGACTTCCTTGATAGGCGTTCTAATTAATTACCTACCTGGCCACAAATTATCTAAATAATTAAAAAAATCATAAAAGTCTATCTGCTTTTCAGCCATTGTTCTTTTTTACGGTAGCAACTGGCAATGTGAAATGCAAGACTCGGGTTCTTTAAGAGTTGAGAAGGTCAGAAAGTGAGGTGCATCTTGCACATGGCTAGGTCTCCTGCATAGTTACATCATCCATTTTACACAGTCTGATCTCATTCCTGTCTGCATTGTGTTATTTTTAAAGGAGATCTGACTAGCGGTTCTGGGCGCCTTTAGAACATGAAAGAAAAAGAATGATTGCAGGTGGCTTGAAAATTGTCAAGGCAAGAAGACTTCTTCCCCTGTCTAAACAACACACACTGACATTGTAATGACAACATTCCAACAGCAACTGCAGCTCTGGGACAATGGCTGCTGCCTGCAGGGAGCAGGCAGGTCTGCTGGGGCTCAGCAAACTCAAGTATACAAGAGGACAAGAAATCTGTCTCCAGCCCATGAATGAAACAATTGCCTGCTCCACTTGCTCTTCTTGATCAATTCTGGCATTAACATGCAAAGAAGTTGCCTGGCCTTTTGCATCAAACACTAGTACAGAGGACTTGAACCCAGGATTCGTGCATGCTAAGCAAACACTCTAGCACTAAGCCACATTCCTGGCCCATGAAGTAAGCTTTGGAGAAAGAGATAAATCCTCCATTCTTCCTCCATCTTGTCAAGTATTTTAAACATTGCCTATAAGACTATCTCTCACTTACTCTCAACCTGGCATAAAAAAGACTAAATGTGGGGCCCAGGTGTTTGGCCTAGTGGCAGAGTGCTTGCCTAGCATGCATGAAGACAATAGGTTCAATTCCTCAGTACCACATACATAGAAAAAAGCCAGGCTTTTTGCTGAGGCTCAAGTGGTAGAGCTCTAACCTTGAGAAAGTCCAAGGACAGTGCCCAGGCCCTGAGCTCAAGCCCAGGACTGGCAAAAAAAAAAAAAAAAGACTAGACTAAATACTGGTATTTCACAGAACCTGTGCCATAGTAATAAATCCTCAGGGCAGATCACTGCAAGGTGCCAGCCAGTCTGCCATAAAGCATCCTGCATTCACTACCCCAGCTTATGATAGGTGGATCCTAGCATCTACTTGTCCCTCAGAGGCACCAGGTTTCCACAGCCACTCCCAAGTCACAGACAAAACTGATTGTTTGGTAGCATAAAAATCACTTCTGAAAAGTTTTAGCTTTGTCCAAATGTAGTCATGTGAAACAATATTTAGGATGAGTCAACATTAAAGAGAGAGAGAGAGAGAGGGCTCAGATTCAACCTAGGTGGAGATCCACTTACAAAAAAGAAAATAATTCTGAATGAAGAAGGCTAAACTAGGTAGGGTTCTAGAAGATGCTGACTGATGCATGAATCTGGGAAAGGACAGGGCTTTCAGGGTGGAGAAGGAGCTGCCATCTTAAATTCTTCACAGGATATTTCAGCAAGTAAAAATAAAAATCTATCTGCTGGCAACAGAAAGACAATGGGGGGAGGAGCAGATGTATGAAAACAAACCACATTCCACAGCTCCCAAATGTTTAATCAGAAAGGGTTTTCCATTAATATTCTTGTGATTACTAAACTTCTCCGTGTGGCTGCATTTCTGCGGGCCCGCTCACAGCAGCTGTTTCCTGTCATTCACTCTTCATTTCCTCCAAGGCTGTGGAAGCAGTCCTGTCTGGTTCCAGAAGCTGAACATGCAAAGATGCATCCACATCTTCATCCCTAAGGAATCTTGGAATAAGGACAGGAGGGCTCCTGATTGGGGCTCCTGATTGTATCCGTGTCTAAGGCAACGAATTATTCATGAACCTTCCTCCTTGACCACATCCATCCCATGGGCCTCCAGGTACCTGACCGCTGAGGTTCCACTTTCCATCTCCAGAGGCTTACCAGTCAATGCCACCACCTCCTACTGCTAGGAAAGGACTGAAGAAAGGAGAACAGCGTGACTACACTGCTTGCTGTGAAACACTGCCCTCTTCACCCTGCATCAACACCAATGCTCTATCTCTCTCTAGGGTTTTAAGGTACCTTGCTAGGAAGCCCCAGGTCTCACCCTGTATGAGATTGGCACATTTCCCTTCCTGCTCTAAATTCATCCTCAAACAACGGCCAGCCAACCAACGACACACACACACACACACACACACACACACACACACACACACACACACGCACACCCCCCTCTGGACAACTCTCAGCTCTATCAGCATGCCCCTTACATGACTGAATGCATCCGACCACGCTGTGATAACGTGATGGCATCTCTCGGCCCGGCCAATCTGAACCCTTCACAGAACCATATCCCCAAAACCTGATGGTGCTTCTAGGCTATTACAGGCAGTCAAGATCAGAACTGCATTGCAGAATGGGAAAAAGCAGTGATGCTTAACACTGATGGTGGGAACCTCCAAAACCATCAGTTTCATAGGACATGCGAGTGGGGCCAATAACAGGAAGAATAAGGACAGGTGGGGAAATTAGTATAACAGGAAAGATCCTGAATGGAGAGTCTGTAGCCTTCAGTTCTCATCTAGGTTAGCCAACTAATCCAGGTAGCCATGAAACTGTCTGGTCCAAGGTTCTGTAACTACTGGATATAACAATTCAATGTCCCTACTCGCTAAAGCCTATAATTCTAGCTATTTGGGAGGTACAGATCAGGAGGGCTGTGCTTCAAGGCCAGCCTGTGCACTGAAATTCATGAGAGTCCATCTTGACCAATGAATGGATCTTGACCAATAGAAGAATCACAGTACAGGCCTGTTGGACATAAAGTAAGACCTCATCTAAAAAAATAATAATAACCAACATAAAAAAAAGAGTTGGCAGACCAGCTCCAGTACTACAGCACTTTCCTAGCAAGAGCAAAGCCATGCATTCTGACTGGATTGTTCCAAGGCAATCATCAACCTCAAAATTATAGTCAATGATGAAGAAAAAAAATGTATGTATGTAGATTACAGTCTTGGATTCACAGTCCCAGAGAAGCCAGGAAATACCTAATTTACTTAATATACAGATGGGCTCACAATGCTAAATAAGATTAGTCTCCTGGGGGGAGGAAAATGGGGACCAAGACATGAGAAAGGGTATCAATGTTTGTGAAGTAATGCACCTTCTGTCTGGTGAATATAATGTAACCCTTCTATTAATTACATTAAAAATATCTGAAAAAAAAAAAGATTAGTCTCTTAACTGGGCATCGTGGCTCACACTTGTGATTCTCACTACTCAGGAGGAGACCTGCCAGCAGGGGCAGAAGAGTTTGTGAGTCTCTTATGTCCAATAAACTATTCAGAAAAAGCTGGAAGTAGCACTGTGGCTCAAGTGGTAGAGCCCTAGCCTTGAGTATAAAGAGATTCAGGGACAGCATCCAGTTCCTAAGTTCAAAATATCAGTACTGAAAAGCAAATAAACAAACAAACAAACACACACACACACACAACACACAACACACACACACACACACACACACACACACACACACACACAGATCAGTTTCCTGGCATGGGCTTATATCTGTGTATCTTCACTACCACTTCTCATCTCACACCTAAATATGGTTTTCTCCTAAACAAAACATAATGATTTGGGAATCCACAGCAATTGTGACCATGTTAACTGAGGTAAGATAAGCTTGCAGATTTAACTTGAGCATAGGCAAATCGGGGCTTAAGACTGTAAACAGACAGTAGAGCTGCATTTGCCGCTGGCCTCTTAAACCTTTGGAGAGCATGTTCATTTAACCCGTCCCCCTCTGCCTTCTCACACATCAAGTGGCCAATCTGACTGAAGACAAGTCACCAGTCAGCTGCAATCTGAACTCTTTAGGATGTTTTCTGTACACTTTTTTTTTAAACTTTTTAAATTAAATGAGCAAGTTGGAAGATTGACAGCCTCTAAAAGATACTGTGCATAAATCTCTTCCCAGCCAGAGATCTAAAGTGAATCTAACGCTGATAAGAGGAAGGCTGCCCGCATATACCTTACCAGCGTACTTTTGAAAGCATTACTTAACACAAAAATATTAGATCCATAGCTTAACCAGCCATCTGATTTAGAAGATCTCTGCCAACTTTCTCAAGGGCTGGAATGGACTTTGGCACACACACATTTCTTTTTTCCAGTTTTCAGACAACTTTTCTAGATTATTCACTGCTAACTCCTATCCCAGAGCACACCACTAACTAAAAGATAAGAATCCTTGCTCCCCTGGCTCAAAAACTTTCCTCCATTGGTACACTGGCAAATTAGGTCAACTCTTAAAAGCTTTTCAATTAACACCCCACAACCTCCCAGAACCAACATCAGGGCCTGAGTCTTCCTTCTCACAGCTTCAAATGACTCCTAACACCAGCCTGGCAAACTCCACCTAATCCAGTCAGTGTTCCTACCTGCAAAGCTCCCATCTCCCCTTGGCACAGGCCGCCTCATTCCATGACTTGGAAACGGAAGGAAGCAAGTGTGGCCCCTACAGAACAGCAGCCATCACCATTCTTATTCCCACAGCATTCACCTGACCAATCTTAGGAAATAATGTCTTGGCCCAAAAAGAAACCAGGCTGGTTTCCTTAATAGGGTTTGGCAAGACAAGTATCTTCCAGATAGGGCTGTGGTCTCAGTGGTGTGCACACTCTATGGACACACCCACGTGCTGCTGCCACACCCAGAGTTATCAAAAGCCACAGGAAAGCAGGAAATGTAGTAGGGCTCAGCAGTCACTCTGATCAAACCAGAAATACCTTGGAAGGGCAGGTTGTGGTGCCCATCCCTTCTATGCCACTGAGACTCCCTAGACACCCATCTACAGAGGTGGTTGTCAAGTGCTCCGTTAGTCAAACAACTCGGGAAGAAACGCTGTAAGAAATCGATCACTACTCCCTCTCCACAGGGTGAAGGGTGAGACATAAACTGGTTTCCCTTCAATGTCACTTTAGGACAACAGGGTCCACAAAGAACACAGAGCCAACATTCCCTTTTCCATTGCTCTCCAAGTACATTATTAGACATTGGATAAAAAAAGCTACGCATTAGTAACTCACACCTGTAATCCTAATTACTCAGGAAGTTTAAAACTGAGGATCCTGGTTCAAAGCCAGCCTGGACAAATAAATCTGGTAAACTTATATCTCTACCAAAGCACCAAAAAGCCAGAAGTAAAGCTGTAGCTCAAATGTTGGAGCTCTAACCCTAAATGAGAAAAAGCTAAGCCAAGAGAGCAAGACCCTGAGTTTAAGTCCCAGTAACAATGGATTTTTTGGGGGGGAAGGGGGGTCGATGGTGGGGCTTGAACTCTGGGCTTGGGGGCTGTCTCTAAGCTCTTTGGCTTATGAGCACTAGCCATGCTCTACTACTTTTGAGTCACTTCCCGTTTCTGGGAGTTAATTTGAGGTAAGAATCTCACCAGCTTCCATGTCTGGGCTGGCTTTGAAGATCTCAGCCTCCTGAGTAGCTAGGATTACACCTGTGACCCACTGGCTCCCAGCAACAGTGGAAATCTTAAAAAGAAAAAGAAAGCAGGAGGTGGTACTGTGGTTCAAGTGGTGGAGCACTAGCCTTGAGCAGAGGCCCCATAACAGCAAGGTCATAAACTCCAAGAGAAGCAAGCTGACTA
The DNA here is from genome assembly GCF_031878675.1 of Megascapheus bottae. Lineage (NCBI taxonomy): Eukaryota > Metazoa > Chordata > Mammalia > Rodentia > Geomyidae > Megascapheus > Megascapheus bottae. The sequence continues at coordinate 8,587,894 of NC_143516.1, read as the reverse complement.
AGCAACGTGCAAGACCAACCCAGCTTCACACACCCAAGAGGAGACAGTAAGGGATCCAAATTCCACAAGTCATTCCACTGTCTGACTCACTAAGGCAAGACGACAGCACCTACAGTAGACACACAATGAGGAATGGCCCCCACACAAATACACAGATCCGTGCATCCATGAGAAAGGGGGTAGTAGGAGGCTAGGTATGAACGCATGAATGTACGCATTTTTCTCCCAGGGCAAAATGTTTAAGAGCAAAACAGTAACTCTTCTACTGCACGTAACTAACTACAGGTATGTGATCCTACCTCTGTCCCAGACAGATTCCATTGGGAATCAAGTTGTTTACGATTTGGGGGGTTTTCCTTCCTCCTAGTCAAGTGTTAACCTAAGATCCTCCCTGCCCACCTTTAATCTGAATAAACTGATCATCCTTAACCGTCTCCAGAAGCAATAGTAATACCCTCACTTGAAATGGGGCTAAAAATGATTGTATAAAAAAAAAAGTTAATTAGATGGAACAAAGAACAAAACAGACAGCTCTTTTCCTGACATCTCACAACAAAATGTCCTTGTCACTGTAACTTCTGACAGGCAAAGAGCAAACAAACTTCCAAAGATCTATACCATGCCATCTGTTTTTATGAGGAAAACAAGACAGTCTTATGATATGTAGTGTTAAAAACTTGTAGTTACACAGTTGGCACCAAGGAGGGTGATTCTCCACCGCAAGCCACAAAAAATGGCTTAGAGACCTTTCCATGACAATCAAGTCATTGTACAAATCTACCACAATTAAACTTCCTAAGGCAGACTCTCCAGAAAATTCTCCCTCACTCCCAAGGTTACTTATAGGTATTCAGATTTTTATTTTTGGTTTGTTTCTTAGACAAGTGTTTCTCTTCTCCTTGATTTATGAAACAATCATTGAGGAGATGGAACGTTTCTCCAGCAGAGCTGGAACAGTAAGCTGAACCTTAAAGTTAAACATTAATTTTTAAATCACAAAGTATGAAAAAGGTAACAATCTGCCTGCTACTTATTTGTTGATTTGTTAGTTGCTGGTGATATAGGAGGCTGAATCTAGGCCTTTGTGTCTGTGAGGCAATTAAAATATATTTTTGATACAATACCCATTCAGGCAAGTTTTATAAAAACACAAGGAGGTTAAAATATTCCTTAAGGCATAAGACTACTGATACAAAAAGAACACACACACACACACACACACACACACACACACACACACATACATACACACACCACCACAAAACTTCCCAAGTGCTAAATTGTATATCTGTAGATGTTAATTGAAAGTTAAAATAACAGCTGTTTCCTGTACATTACTTCAAGGTACAGAAGAGTCAGAAAGCATATTGGACAGGGAGAGACAGATGCAGGAAACTGGGATCTTGGTTTCTTTTTAGCACAATAACTATTAAGAACAAAACATCACCCTTGTCAAATTATTTTAAAACCACATTCCACTGAATTAGAACTCTGGAATGTTGAGAAGGAAAGCTTTTCCCAGAAGTGACAAAATTCCGGGACAGAAGTGACAATCCAGAAAACAACAGGAGGGGGACAGGGAAAGAGTGGTCACTCCCTCCTGAGGTGGCTCCCCTCCTGATGTCAGCAAGCCCCACGAGTTTTCAGTGCAAACCAGGTGCTCTTACAGAGCTCAGGAACCCCAAAACGAATAGCCATGTGGCAGAAAGTGTGTGACTCATGGCAGCTGACTATCGAGTGTGCAGGGTTTCGGTCCAAAGTCATTGTTCTATACCCACCCACACGGGTGTAAAGAGCAGGTGTAGGTGCACCAAGGAAGTGGGGGGAGGTGAGGACAGGCATGGAAAGGCTAGATTATCCTACATGCCAGAGCACCCTGGTCTGGAAGGAGTGTGTGTGCGTGCGTGCGTGTGTGTGTGTGTGTGTGTGTGTGCGTGTGTATATGTGTACCCATCTTCCCCTAATATTTCTGATTACTTCTTAAGAGTAAATACCAGCAACTGCTACGTTTTGGCTGGCCCCACGGGAGTGAAGACTAAACATACAAAGACTATATTATACTCTGAGCTAGAAACCATTATTAATCATTAATCAGCAACAGGCAGCCAATCACAGGTGATAACACACCAAACACCCACAGCTCAAGGTGTGACCACAGGGGCACACCCCTCAAAACTGCCTGTACACCTCCTCTCCACAGCCCAGATCCAGTTCTCTTCTATTCCTCATTGTCTTCCCTTTTCTTTCTTGTCCTATCAGCCCAAACTCCTCTTTTTTTCTTTTTAAAATAAGCTAGAGTCAATTTGTAGTAGATAGCTTTAAACACAAACACACACACACACACACACACACACACACACACACACACACACACACAGGCTTCGTGTTTCCTTGAGCTTAAAGTAAGATCAGTTTTACATTTCACAGATCAAAGGAAATAAATACCCAGTAAGTAAAGTTCCTTTATCACAGAGCTCTAAAGTGGTAGCTCTCACCTCCAGGAGAAGTTCCCATAGTACAGTGCCAGCCAGAACTGCCAGGATAGAATTCTGAACTACTGATTCATTATTTTAAAATAAAAGCACACCACTGTAAATGTTTGAATATGTAAATGTATGAGTACATAACAGACATGTGTACTGTGTATGTACTACAAAAATATATCCAAACATACACACATACTTCCTCTATACAGAAAAGCCACTAGCAGAAATGAAGTCCTTTCCTGGTCTTCAGCTACAGGAAGGACCCTGGTTATCTAGCGTGGGTCTAGCGCAAGCGTGGATCTAGCACAAGTAGATTCTTGTAGTTTGTAGCAAATGTCATGCTGTCTCTTGCCTCCCAGTTTCTACCGAGAACGTTCCTTCCTCCACTGCAGTCCTGGTTCTCCTTGTTCATCCTACAGTCTCTGTCTAGACGTCTCTTCCTCCGGAAGTCTGTCCTCAAAGCAGAGCAGGTTCCCCTTCCTCTGTGCTTCTATCCTGCCCCAGGCTTACGTTGCCTAATGGCTTGTTAACACTCCACTCCACTCAGTCACAGAAACCTGTGCCGTCCACTGCATGTTGCAGAGAGCACTGTCAATAGTAGGTGCTCAACAAATAGTTGGCAAATGATATTGAAAGTTGACTGGTTTTCTCAGATTGCACCAATTCCCCTGCACAGCAAGAGGCTTCCAGCTGTGAGCTGTAAGAGACATTATTTATATATTATTTCATGGCATTCTGGATGCTTCAGATAAATCTTAACAAATATAAAGATAAATCAAAAACAGCAGGGGATTTTCCCCCAAAAGTTTTGGATACACTGTCCACATTGATCTTTTCTACCCAACTGGGCAAGAGAATAACACCAAAACCAGGTAGAGAGCTACTTAATCTCCTTTCCAATACTTCATTTCTCAAATAATGCAAACAAGTGGAGATTTTTTTCTGCTGAGCAGCTTTTCACAGTGAGAGCCACCAGTGCACAGCCAGTCACTTAACAAGGGGCTTTGCTGATATTAGTGACTGTATCTTGTCAAATATCAAGCTACCGGACCCATGCCATCAGTGAGTTAGTTTTAAGGGAACTAAGGTCAAATGCATACAATCCTTAAGACACCTTGAGAACCCACTGGCACTCTGTTCATCCTGAACAGATGGGGCAGTTTCTTTCCTTAATCTGTCCCCAGTCTTTCTTGGTTTACTCTGATCAGATATTTGCCCCCACACCTCTACCTAATACTACCCTGTTGGGTTTACCAATGATAAAACCACAGCCAATTCCCATGATCCATTATTGGTCTCTCATTGACTCGACCACAGAATACAAGTGGGTGCTCCCTCCCTCTGCTGTATCCATCTTCTCTGGCTTTTAGGACACCACCAGATCCTGGTTTTTCCTCCTGGTCGCTGACAGCACTTCCCAGCAACTTGTTGGTTTATCATGTCACAGACTTCCAAACTAAGTCTCCATTATCCCAGATCTCATCTGCTCTTTTCTCTCTTCTCCACTCAATTCAATGACAGCATCCACTCTCGAGTACGACATACACTCCAAAGACCAACAGCTTTCTCAGGAAGCCAGACACACATAACCCAACTGCATTCTTCACTTGCTGGACACTGCTATTTATTCTCAGAACTTCCTTTAAACCTGCTACCCACCCCCCATTCTTCCCCATCTTGGTAGACAACAGCTCTGCCCTTCCATTTATCTCACAGAACTTTTAAGAGTGTCTTCTCACACCCTACCCAATCCTTCAGTCATCCTTATGGCCTTGACCTTGAGGCTCAGCATCCACAGAGGAGCCCCTCTCCTGGAGCCCACAGATGCTCCTGGTCAAGCATCATCTTTCATGTGGCTATCACCCAGGGGTACAAACTGAGTCCTTGACTCTTGCTTGACTCTACCCGCCCAGAGTTTCTACAGTAATCTCAAAAGGCAACTCTGATACCACTCCTTGGCTCAAAATGGCTCTGATGATCCCCCAAAACTCAGAACCAAAGCCAAAATGTTTCCTCTGCACTCAGCTCCTGCCATCCTTCCTTCCTGCCTTCTGTTGCAGGCATTCTATTCTCCCTGTCTCTTCAACATGGTAGGCCTTCTCTGAAGGGCATCTGTGTGTGCTGTTCCTTCTGCCAGCAACAATCTGCCTCCTGTTGGCCATGCTGTTTGCTGATATTTTCCCTGGCCACCTTGGATAAAACTACATCCTGCCCACTTCTGACACCCACTCAGAGGCTGCCCGCATAGCATAGGCTGTATCTGTACGCTATGCATCTGACAGACTGTCTACCCCTACTGGAAGATGGAATCCACTGTCTATTTTGTTCCCTGCTATGGTCTCAATTCTTAGGACAGTGTCTGACAGAGCAGGCCCTCAAAACATCAGCAATATGAATGTCAACCGAGCTTGGAGAGAGTTCCAGTCTGTGGGTACCCGACAGGCACTGCCCTTAGCAGAAAAGGGGTGAGGAGTCGACTGAACAGCCCCGAATGTGCTCCAGTGCTCCAGTGCTCCTTCCCCAAAGCTTTGCTTTCAGACAAACGAGGCCACTGTTAACTTAGAAGTAGGAGATGAGGCATGAGCAAGCTTTAATTAAAAAAACAGCAAAAGAAAGCACCCAAGAATAAAACAATCATCATTCCCTTTATGGCTGATCCTGTCTTGTGCAGGATTTGTTGGTGGTACTTGAGAGAAATCAGAGCCACACCATGCCTGTTGAGGGAAGGTTCTCTACCGCTGTGCAGCCCAGTCCAGCTGGTCTTCTCCACCTATTCCCCACTTCCTTGGGCAACCCTAAGTAGGCAGGGACCTCAGAGAGGTGGCTCATCCACCCACACAGCCACTGCGAGCGACCAGCTGTGTTAGGCAGAACTTTCACTCTCACTAAGCATTGGACAGGACTCAGAGTCACCCCAAGATTCATCACGCACCACACAAACAGTGGTGCTCCCACCTCTGTTTCCATGCCATCCCGGGGACCTCTGGCCCTTTGTGTCCTTTGTGCTGTCTCTGACAGGATGGGCTGCATGGGAATACTTTGGGGTGTCATGCTCATGTATATTGCATCATTTCACACTCAAATCTGAGGACCCGACTTGCAGCTCCTCTATTTTAACACATCACATGTGCCAAACTGCATGGTATTTGCACCTCGTTAAAACAGGAGATAATTAGAGACGACAGTGAGGGAGGACACTGTCCTCTTCAATGCTAGAATCAGGCAAGATGGCAGCATTACTCAAAATGCACTATCTCCACACAAAGTTGTGTTGGAGGCTGGTGTGCACAGGATTCTCATGCCCAGATCCTCTGAGCCATCCAACCCAGAATCCAGCACATTTAGCAGTATGGCTATGCCCAATCATAAAACGGGAACTACAAAGTTTTCATATTCAGACCCTGCCCAGAGGTTCACCACACATGTCTGGAAAGGAGGACTTCTCCCTTCATCAACTCTAATGGAGAGACCTCCATTGGTCAACCGCCCTGCCTGTGTCTTAGTCTCTAATTGAGCTTCCTCTCCCCCAAAGTCCTCCCCCAACTCCACAGTACTGCCCAACAGTAAGACATTTTTCAACCCTCTGTGTAATTCTCTCCACTGCCCAGTGCATTAAGAACTGAGTTCTTACAAGTCAGTCGCATCAGTGGTGGATCACAAATCCATCTAAATAAACATGGCATCTGAGCCCAAAGATAATTCATGAAACTGAACTCCCCAGAGACAGGTTTCAGTTAAATCTACTTCACCTTCCCTGACTTTGGCTTTGTTTTACATTAAGTTTTTAGCCCAGTACCGGTGGCTTACTGTAATCCTAACTACTCAGGAGGCTGAGATCTGACGATCAAAGTTCAAAGCCAACCCAGGCAGGAAAGCCAGAATGGAGAGCTGTGACTCAGTGGTGGAGCACTTACAGCATGAAAGCGGAGGGACAGTGACCAGGCCCTGAGTTCAAGCCCTAGGACCAGCACAAAACAAGCAAACAAGGAGCTGGGAATGCAGCTCCGTGGGAGTTTGCTTGTGGAGCCTCTCTCACTACCACCAACCCCAGAAGAGCTTTCAGTTGAAGAGCCACAAAATTGCCACTCTCAGTATTTCTCTTTTCTGCTTTTTCTTGCCCTCAATTTCCCTTAGATCCCCATTCTTTGTTTAAAAGCCAAATCCTGAGAGCTAATTGAGAAAGGACTCTCTACTCTCTCAGTAGAAGTGGGGAGGTAGTACACTCTGCCCTCCATCCCAGGAGAGAAATTCCACACAGAGCCCTTCAGACCCCAGGGTTCCCTTACTCTGGGCTCCTGAGCTGAGAGCTCACAGGGCACACAAAAGCTTTCAAAGAATTTGTGTTGAGGAGCTGGCTGGCTTGGAGTCCCCAGGCATCAGTTTTACTTCTGTCTTACCTCGGTGGAGAGGGCCCAGGCGTGCTCACCCATACACATAAACATGTCACAATGGTCCCCTTTGGAAAAGTTCTTCCTAATCAATCAACATACTCACTAAGTCACCAATCAGCAGGAACACTGGGTCCCACAGCCTTGAAGCAGGGAGTGGGAAGGAACACGTTATTTCCAGGTCGCCTGCAGTGGCAATCATCTGAGAGACCTCTCCAAACACAGCTTCCTGATGCAAATCAAAACAACTTTGAGATTCCATCTCAAACATGGAAGATTGGCCACACAGAGAATTGGAAACATCACAAACGCCAGCAGGAGTATGGGGGAAAAGGAACCCTAGGTCACTGCTGGTGGGGATGTAAACTAGTACAACCACTCTGGAAGGCAGTTTGGAGATTTCTTCAAGAAACATGGAACTACTTTATGATCCAGCCATACCAGTCTTGGGCACTGACCCAGTCGGTATATAGTAAAGTCAGTATATGGTAAAGATACTTGTACATCCATGTTTCGGGGCACTGCTCACATTAGCCAAATCATGGAAACAGCCCAGATGCCCCATAATGGGTGAGTGGATCAAGGAACAGTGGTACATATACACAATGGAATTTTACTCATCCATCAGAAAGAATAAGATTGTGCTATCTGCAAGAAAAATGGAGGGACCTAGAATAAATCATGATAATTGAGGTAAGCCAAGCTCAGAAAGACACAGGTTTTCTCTCAAAGGCAGATCTAAAATACAACTAAACCTGAAAATTACATAGGGCTCTATGCATTTACACACAAGCAAAGTAACTAAAGAAGGATTATGTAGGGGAAGATTCCACTGAGCGGTGAAAGTACAATTTATCCAAACAAATTCCTCGAAATGGAAACCTGGGGTTTGTTTCTTTGTTTTGTTTTTCCTTTGTGTGGGGCACAGGTGTGAAGCAAAGAAGGGCAGCAAATGCAGGAATCATATTCAATACATACTATGTAAAAAATGAACTATGTAACTTGTTGATAGGGATGGGGGGCATAGGGGAGAGCAAAGGAAGGGGTTACATTACCCCATAAGCATCATACTTAAAACTTGACTTTTGACACTGCAGCCCTTTTGTACAACTCCTTAAAAATAATAATTTTTTTTAAAAAAAGCCCACAGCTTCATGAGTCCATAGGCCATTTTTGTTTCTTCTTCAGAGAAGACTCTCTTTAAGTCTTTGGCCCATCTTTTAATGGGATGGTTGTTACTTTGGAGATTAGCTCTGGAGTGATTCAATTTTTTTGAGCTGTTGATATATGTTACATATGAGGCCTTTGTCCATTGTAATGGTTAGTGAAGATCTTCTCCCATTCTGTAGACTTCCTATGTAATTTACTAGCTATGTCCTTTGCCCTACAGAAGCTCTGCAGTTTAATGAAGTCCCACTTATCCTGCCTTTCTCTGATTTGTTGTGTTTCTTGGTCCTTATTGAGAAAGTTTCAACCTGTGCCAAGGAGGCCTAGTGTGTCTCCTATTCCTTCTTGTAAAGTTTTCAGTGTGTTGGCTTTTACCTCCAGGTCTTTGATCCATTTGGAGTTAATTCTAGTGCAGGGTGACAGAGAAGGATCCAACTTTAGTTTTCTGCAGGTGCTTAACCAGTTCTGCCAGCATCTCTGGTCATAAAAGAAATGCAAATCAAAACAACTCTAAGATTCCACCTCACTCCAGTTAGAATGGCCAGGATCAAAAAATCTAATAACAACAGATACTGGAGGGGATGTGGCCAGGAGGGATCACCACTACACTGTTGGTGGGAGTGCAAACTCATTCAACCACTATGGAAAGCAGTATGGCAGTGCCTCAAAAGACTAAACATAGAGCTCCCCTATGACCCAGCAATTCCACTACTTGGCATTTACCCAACCGTCCAGAAACAAGGACATACTAAATCCACTAGCACAATGATGTTCATTGCAGCACTATTTACCATAGCAAAGATATGGAATCAACCCTCAGTTGATGAGTGGATCAACAAGATGTGGTATTTGTACACAATGGAATTCTATGCTGCTGTCAGAAAGAATGACATTGCCCCATTTGTTAGGAAATGGAAAGACTTAGAAAAGATCATATTAAGTGAAGTAAGCCAGACTCAAAGGAATTTAGGCTCAATGGTTTCCTTCATTTGTCATAATCAGTAGAAACCTTGGGCTCTCCTAGCAGAGATTTACAATAGAGCAAAACCTAGATACATAAGGCTAAATGAAAGGACCTCTAGGATATAAAAACAAAAGCCATATAATGAGTGATTGTTGTCCTTAATGTACTATGTTATTTCTCACCTCTTTTGCTGCCCCTTGGTTATCTCATATTGTTACAGTATTTCATTTTGTTATCTGATATATTGGATAAATGTGTATTTGGTTATTTGAAATTGGATAGGGAAGGGGGGAAACAAGACGAGGGGTGGGGGTGGGGGGAGGGAAATGGGGACCAAGACATGAGAAAGGGTATCAATGTATGTGAAGTAATGCACCTTCTATCTGGTGAATATAATGTGACCCTTCTACTAATTACAATAAAAAATACATGGAAAAAAAAAAAAGCCCACAGCTTCCTGGGTCCTCCACAGATTTCTGATCCTGTGCAAGTGGGCTGGGACCCAAGACTTTACAACCCCAGGCTGTCCCCACAACTGACACAGAGGAAATAGCCCCGAGGTATGATGACGAGACGTGCAGAGTCACCTCATGGAAATGCATGGTGCAAAGCTCAGTTAGAAATGTCAGGGGTCGCTGGGCATGGAGACTCAATCCTGTCATCCTGGCTGCTCAGGAGGATGAGCTCTGAGGATCCCGGGCACTAAAACCACCAGAAAACCAAAATGGCACTGTGACTCAAGGTGTAGGGCGGTAGCCTTGAGCTGAAGAACTCAGGGACAATGCCCAGGCCCAGAGTTCAAATTCCAGGACCAACAACAAAAAAAAATAAGAAAAGAAAAAAGAAATGTCAGGGGTCACATACTGACAGCTGCTTACTGCTTCCCTTTTCCAAAGACGGCCTGTCCATCTCTGCTAAGATTGCAAGAAGACACCTTTCCTACCTCCAAGATCAGGGGTCACTAATAGGCCAACCTTACACAAAATCCTTCAAGCTAACTGCCACCACTCCATCCCCTCTGCCCCTACACATCTCACCAGCAAGAAGGGCTTGTTTGTTTTAAAAAAAAAATATTATATATATATATTACTATCAATGTGTAGCTTCAGGATAAACCGCATTTGCATAAATGCCACTCAAAGACCTGTCCCATGTTTGTGGAGAGCTGGAGCCCAGTCACAATCCACACGAAGGCAGGGCTGACAGCTCTGACAGGTGCCACCTGGAGCCCAGGCCACTCTGCACACAAAGCCAGCTCTCTTCTACTTCACAAGTCCTGTTCCACATATTCTGCTGGCTATAGCATCACTCTTGAAGACACTGTGATATAAAATTACTCTTTTGTCTTTTTTTCTTTTCTTTTTTCTTTTTGCCTGTCCTAGAACTTGAACTCAGGGCCTGGGCACTGTCCTTGAGCTTTCTCAAGGCTAGCACTCTACCACGTGAGTACCACTCCTGGCTTTTTCTGGATATGTGGTACTGAGGAACTGAACCTAGGGTTTCATGCATACTAGATAAGCTCTCTGCCACTAGGCCACACACAGGGCCCTGAAATTACTGGAGATCAGCAAATACTGTCTGAAGCATTTCTGAACATTACTGTTGTCTTCAAGTAGTTGTACAAAGGAGATAGCATTCAATGAAGCAGTTTATGAGTACAGCACATCTTGGTTAATGTCACCCTCACTTTTCTTCATTTTTAGAGTGTGTATTAATTTTTATGCCAAAGTAGACATGCATACAAGGCATCCTAATCTGTGTCATCCCTTCCACATTTTTGCCGCCATCCCCCTTCAACCCACCCTTCCCCTTATATTTCTCAATCCTGTGGTATTTACAGTGAATTTTGAGTGCATTGTATTCCTATCCCCCTTCATTTATCTACCCATCTCCCCTTGGCCCCACCTCTCTCCTCCTGCAAGTACCTATTTCCTGGTACTTACTTTGTCAGGCTTTGACTTAGTCTTTCTAAAGAATCAGACTATTTGAGCTTTCCATAAAGTCTATTACACTGGGTATAATAGACACTGCAGGTACAAGGTGGTTTGAAGATTTTGTTTCTGTTTTTGAAACAGTCTACGAGGTTGTCCTTAAACTTCCCATCCTCCTGCCTCAGCCCCCTGAATGTAGTAATTATCACACCTCTGGCCTATTACTAAGATTTTGAGGCCAAGTTGGAAACTCACACACATACACAAATGTGCAACACACATTGGATCCGAAACTCAAAACAATAAATTTCCCCTTTCTGCAAATCTCTGAAAATAGGAAATAGAATGTTTCCTTTCACTAAAAAGTTTCCCTCAGGGAAGCATGATTCAGGGATGATCATAATCTCTGCCTTCAGCTGATAGACTGCACGTAGGGGTTTTCCTCTAATGGGTGGACAGTCTCCTTATCACTGGCCTCAAAACTGGGTGTGGGCAGTGTGATAAAGCCTCAGGTTATTCAGATATAAGACTCCTTATCTTCAATTCCTTCCCCTACTTGTTCTTCCCTATTGAAAAGTAATGTACTAGTAAGAGTTAACCCAAAAAAAAAAAGTGTCCAATTCTTGCTGAGAATTTCTCAAAATATCATCTATTCAACCAAAATGACTATTTTTCCTAAAGCAAAAATTAGGACAGTCCATCAGTGGAACAAATTATTTTAAGTCGGATCTCCCAGTTCCCACATTCCAATACTTTAAAAGTTTTCATACACAAAGCTTTCTCATTTTGCCCACTGACTGATCTGCAATCTAAGGAACTGCCACGTCCTAAAACACAACCCTACCTGCCCTTCTGGTCCCAGGTCAAAAACTGATCAATTAGCCATCTGATGTCAAAGAAAACAAACTAGGCTAAGTCCTCCTCACAAAACCCCTATTCATAGATGAATCAGCAACTTCAGAAGCTGTAGCTCCAGCAGAATGTGCCAGAAAAGAACAATGAGGGAAGCAAGCATGTGGCGTCATCCAGGCAGCGTGTGCTGTCTGGTTGACATGAACTTGTTGGGAGAGAAACGGAGATGAGTGGAGTACAGAGAGCTCTCTCAACCGGGTAGGAGAAAGAAAGTCAGGACAGATTTAATTGCAGAGAGGAGCTCTGAATTAGTAAGACACCAAACTATACATGGAAGAACCAAAGTGCACCTTGAACTTGGCTTCACAGAGGCAATGTGGCGGTAGCAGCACCTTAGCCTAAGACAGTCGCCTCCCAGCTGGATCCCTCAACTCAATGCTGCTGGAAGAAGCCAGAGAGATCTTTCGAAGCACACCTCAGACAACGCCAGCCCCCTGATTTCTGTTATCAGTAAGAAAATGACCCACAAAATCCTACTGCACTCACCTCCTTACCACTATTCTTGTTCTTCATGACTCCATCATGTCTGATTCTCTTCCCTTAACCCACTAAGCTCAGCCAATGAGAGTTTATCTAATAAGCATTTTTGACCAAACTACTAATGCAATCAAAAAGAAAAAACAAAGCCAGGTATTACTGGTGGCTCACACCTGTCATCCTATCTAGTCAGAAGGCTGAGATCTAAGGATTATAGTTCAAACCCAGACTGGACAGGAAAGTCCACAAAACTCTTTTTAACCAAAAAGTAGGTGACAGAGTGACAACCCTGAATGAAAATGCTGAGGGACAGCACTCAAGCCATGAGTTCAAGCCCCAAGACCAGCACTTCAAAAAAGACAAAAAAATAAAATAAAGCAACTATGTATAAGGAATCCAAGGAAAACAAGAAATGGGGCCAGAAAACAATTACAAGATTTAGTTAAGAATGCTGTGTATATGTGGGGGGGAGGGTGTATGTATGTGAGAGAGAGAGACAGACAGAGACAGAGAGAACTCTACCAAATAGAAATGTTGATGTGTCACATAGATAAAAAATTTACAATGTGAAATTCAAAAATAAAAACAAAAACTGTGTTGGGAAAATGGCTCAATAGTAAAGCATTTATATCTAGCGTGTTCAGAGCCCTGGGTTTGATCACAGAGAGCTAGAAGAAAAAAAAGGGGGGAGGGGGCTGGGGATTAGAGTCTAAAAGTGAACCAATTTATTACATTGCTGAGCTACTTTCTGAAACAATACAACACAAATGAATAAACTTCAATAAAGTAATTATCAGGCAATAACTTCCCCTTGCTGCCAAAAGGTCAAGTTCAAAAACATCTATACCCAGGGTAAGTCCAGTACAGAAAAGAGAAGGAGTGTGTCCCTGGCTTGTAAATGCTAAAGAGATGATAAGGAAGCCCTCCCTTCCCTCACTGGCTGCAGAGCAACTAGAAAGCTGATTCCAAGGTGACTAGAGGAGAAACCAAGACCAGACACACAACAGAACAAAAAGCCTGGGAGGTAGGGTTCCAGTTCCTCCACAACCTCTGGACTTCAGACAAGGCTTAACTTCCAAAGCCTGGATTCTGCTCTTGTGCAACGGAGATGTCCAATACAAGGCAGCTCCAGGCCAAGGAAGAGTCAGGTAGGAACCAGCGGAAACGCTCTGTACCGCTCATGTAAACTAAACTTCATTTCCTTGTTTGAAGTCTATATAATAGCTATGCTGGATATTAAATGCCAGAATGGGTGAGAAAGACAGGAAAACAAGAGAAATGAGGCAAGAACATGAGTGTCCCCAAAACTCCCAGCTAGGGGTGGCCACAGGGAGAGGCAAAGGCCACAGGTGTGGTAAGGCAGACAAGAGGAGCTTCCTGCAAGCACAGACTGAAGGATGAGCTCCCTCCATCTCTATGGATACACTGAGACACTCCAACCCCAATCAAAGCTTTCCAATTTTGAGAACTGCCCTGGTAACTAAAGTCTTGAAATGGCACTCGGGATCATGTCTCATCCACCATCAAGTCTTCCCCAGAATCATCTACACATGATGAAGCCCATGCAGTCCTGGCCTACAGGACAAAAGCCTACAGGACTGCCCCAAAGCCCATCTTTATCCTCTCCAATCCAGCAGGGGTAACTGAGAAGAAGCCTCGACTACAATGAACACTGATCATCCTTTCCCGCTCCTTCCCCTCACTACTTCTCTTGTTGTGAGCATTCTTCAAGTCCCAAGAGACAGCAAGAAATCTCTCGGGAAATGGCCTCATCTAGTCTGCTCAGAATTACCTGATGCGGTTGCTAGGTAGTACTTATAAATAGAAGCACACACCCTTAGATTGCTCTTCTGGTTTAATGAGTGACCAAGTCAAGCATCCCCAAACTAAGTGTCATGACTTCAGAACTTGAATACAACAGACTGGGCAAAGACCAGAGCAGATCACCCAGGACAGTACTACCGTGGCTGGGTTTCCAGGAAAAGTTTGAAAGCCTGCCTGCAGCTGTGTGCTGTAACACGGCTTCTCAAACTGTCATAGGCGCATCCATCACCAGGGAACTTTGGTAAGATGCAGATTCTGACTCAGACCTGAGTTTCTGCATCTCTTACAAGCTCCAAGGTGAGATCAGTTTGGACCACCCAGACAGTGGTCAGCAATGGACAGAGCCACCTTAATGCTATACTTGCTAGAAGTAGTTATGATCAATACAACAAGTGGAAGCGGAGAAAGTATGGGTTAGATTGATGTTGGTAGAAGGCATTGATGGAGAAGATGCCTAATCAGAACAGATATTGTCCTGATCCACTGACTAACAACTGGCAGAGAATCTCTTTGGCACCACCAAGGACGCCCCTGGATGACTGGAACCCACCAATGACAGACCCAACTGTGCAGAGAGAACAGTTCATGTCCTGGAGCTACAGGATAAAAGAAAGGAAGCAATAAAAGCACAGAGGAGCGGTTTATGGAGAGCTTACATAAGATCACACAGTCAGAGGCGGAACTGGCATGCAAACCTAGCCTGACTCCTGAGCCCAACGCTCCCAACCACCAAACTCCTCTGCCTGCTACAAGACACCCGAGAGAAAGTGTATGCTTGGGGGCAGGGGATTTCAAGGCACATGGCCCCTCATAAAGACACAACCCTGAGCAAATGGCTCCTCTTGCCTAAGTTTCCTTAATGGGAAACAGTACTAACATCACACTGAATTGTATGAGGACTAAAGGAATGTGTCTAAGCCAGGCACCTGAAGCTATAATGGCCCATGTATATATTTTGATCAGTGTTTCCTCAATATTATAATTAATAATTTATTAATACTTTGCTGCTGAAGTCCCCAAAATAAAATCATTTGGAAGAAAGACAAGGAATGTGATACACAGCCAAATGATAGACCTACAGCTCACAAAAAGACCTCCTTTCCACTGACCATAGAGGCTACAAGAAAATGGAAGGAGTGTTACAAAGAACTGTCTTTAATGTGGACGGGTGGTGGGAAGGGTTAATAGCGCAAGAGGACACACGGTAAGTGACTTAAAGTGTACCACATCTCTACAGTGCTGGAAAGCCCATTCTCTCCGTGACCATACAGTAAGGATCTACTGGATCCTCACCGACACAAGGAAAAAGCAGAGCCTGGGACGAGATAAAGAGTCTGGGCTAAGGCCTAGATCTCATGGGGGCATGGCCTTTTGATAAAAGCCCTTCAATCAGCAGGGTACCAGTGGCTCACACCTGTAATCCTAATTACTTCGAAGGCTAAAAATCTGAGGATTATAGTTTGAAGCTATCCAAGGCAGAAAATCCATGAGACTCTTATCTCCAATTAACCACTAGAAAACCAAAAGTGGTTCTGTGACTTAAAGTGGCAGAGTGCTAGCTTTGAGCAAAAAAATCTCAGGGACAATACCCAGGTCCAGAGTACAAGCCTTACAATCAAGAAAAGAAAAAAAGAAAAAGACCATCTTGTACTGAGTCATTAGGTATGAAAATGAACACCACGTGATCTTTACCTAGCTATTTGGCTGGAAAGGTGCCATGAACTACGAATTTATTTATAAACAAATTTCTGACACACACAGAATATGTAGCCATTAGATAAACATATACCAGCATAGGATATTAATAACTTTCTTACATCATAAGCCTCCTGCAGGTCTATTCCTAAGTATGCTGAAGAGTCTCCATGTGGTCTAGGGGTGGCCTTGGAAAGAATATCAGAGGAAAAGGAGGAGGAGGAGGAGGAAGAAGAGGAGGAGGAGGAGGAGGAAGAAGAAGAGGAGGAGGAACGGGAAGAGGGCAGGCACTTCAGTAACCACTTAGGTTCAAATGCAGCCCTGCTCCATGCCACATGGCTTGTCAGTGGCCATACTTCTCTGTGCACCTCTGGTCCCTTAACCGAAATATGGAATGGCTTGTCAGTGGCCATACTTACTCTCTGTGCACCTCTGGTCCCTTAACCGAAATATGGAAATGGCTCCCACCTCAAAGAGTAGTTGTGCACATGAGATGAGCTGATATTTACAAGATCCCTGGACTTGTACCTGACACACAGCTAATGTTTACTGAGCCTGTATGGATATCATGGTAAAGCCAGTGAGCAGTGTAAAGCCACATGAGGACAGCAGGTACTAGTGGGCTCATGTCTCCTAATCCTAGTTACTCAGAAGTCTGAAAGCTGAGGATCAAGGTTCAAAGCTAGCCTGGGTAGTAAAGTCTTTGAGATTCATATCTGCAATTAACCACAAAACGCCAGAAAAGTGGAAGTGAGGCTCGAGTACCACCCTTGAGTGAAAAAGCTAAGGGAGAGCACCTACGCCCTAAATTTAAGCTCCAGCACAAAAGAAAGTAAATAAGTCCATATGAATCATTACCCCACTCTGAAGACAGTAACTTAGTGAGTGCATTTGTCTCACGGTACCAGAGGCAAGAACTCAAGCCATGGATGTGGCCAGGTTTCAGTCATCTTCACCCTCAAGTTTTTACACTCCTCCTCACATCCATATGACATCAAAATTGGCAATGTCTCCACAATGAGCAGCTTATCAGTAGGATATATTTTTAAATGGAGGCTGACCTAAAAATAGTCCCAGAAGCCAACAAGTCTGCATAAGTCAACTGTTTATTAAAAAGTCAATGCCAGTGCCTCACATTATGAAAAACAGCCAAGTACCATACTAGGTCAGGCAATCTGAAAGAAAGTGGCCTCTTGCCATTTAAAGGATTGCCAGACATTTGCTCCTTTTATCTTTTTTTAGATTCTCACACAGAAAGCATCCAGGTCTTTCTCTGAGGCTCTCACTAAGAGTCCAAGAGGGCAGAAGCATTTTGTATGAAGTTGCCTAGTGCAAGCCACAGGTATGTAACCTAATCAGTATCGACAGTACTGACCCACCCATAGATGCTCTTTCAGGTCAGGAGAAAACTGTTCCATGAAAGCAATCTCAAACTAAGTCACAATGTCAAGGAAAAAGGAAAATCAAGTGCCTAACAAATATAACAGGTTGTAAATTGACACTTCCCTGCCATTCCCAAGGGACCAAAAATAAAAATAAAAAATAAAAAGACAAATCGAGGGTGTGAAGATCTCACCCCATAATCTTCCTGTTTCTAGTTATACATTATCAAGTCAGCTGGCACAGGCTCAGAAAGCCAGAGTGATAAAACATAAATAACCCTTTCCTTACTCCAGGGCAGTTCTAACTACAGAACAGACAGAGGGTAATCCACAAACATGAACCATGTACAACTGCAAATTTTTGGGAGCCATAATTGAGAAAGTAAAAATAAACAGAATTAGTTAATTTTACTTTTTTTTTTTCTGGTCACGGGGCTTGAACTCTGGGCCTGGCACTGTCTCAGAGCTCTTCAACTCAAGGCTACTGCCATACTATCCATGAGCCATTGTCTACTTCCCAATTTCTAGTGGTTAACTGGAGATAAGAGTTTCACATTCTTGAGGGGAGGGAAATGGGAACCAAGACATAAGAAAGGGTATCAATGTGAAGTAATGTACCTTTTATCTGGTGAATATAATATAACCATTCTATTAATTACAATAAAAAATATATGAAAAAAAGTTTCACGTTCTTCAGTACCCAGGCTGACTCTGAACCTCGATCCTCAGATCTCAACCTTCTGAGTAGCTAGGATTACAGGCATGAGCCACCATGACCAGCTAATAAGTTAATTTTTTTTTTTTTTTTTTTGCCAGTCCTGGGCTTAAGCTCAGGGCCTGAGCACTGTCCTTGGACTTTCTCAAGGCTACAGCTCTACCACTTGAGCCTCAGCACCACTTCCGGCTTTTTTCTATGTATGTGGTACCGAGGAATCGAATCTGGGTCTCCATGCATGCTAGGCAAGCACTTTAACCACTAGGCCAAACTCCCGGCCCCCTAATAAGTTAATTTTAATAATAAATGGCATCCCATCCAGTGTATCTAAAATACTGTCATTCCAACAGGAGGTGAATTCAAAAGTTGTGAGGATATCTTACATGTATTTCTTTCACATCACATCTCCACATGTCCTGTGTTTTTCATACCTAGAAGACACTGCAATTCAGACGACAGTAGCCACATTTTAAGGGCTTAAGAGCCAGCAAGGCCACTGGCTACTGTGGTCCACAGAAGCTGACATGCCCAGTTTCTTGGGTTGCCTCACTGACAGACAAAAAAAATGGGTCATCAAGTGAACCTCAGCAAGTCGCTGGCTAGGGAACTTGGTCGCATCCTAGATGGGGGAAGAGGGATACAGTTCATTGCAAAGTTCACTGACACACGCCTGGGCATGGGCATAGAAAACTCTTAAGTCTGCCAGCCACTAGCAAGGGCCCATCTCCCCTCCTATGTCCAAGTTTTCACTGTTCCCACCCTCATTCAACATGAGGCCAGAAAACTCAGTTGCTAAGCAGGCCCCTTCTGGAGGAAGACGGCTTCTTTCCCCTGCCTCTGAGGAGCAGGCATCCCCCACACCCTCTGCCAGTGGTGGAGGAAAAACACAGGCCTGAGAAATGAGACCATGATGGATTTTCATCAGGTGGCGACCCTGGGCTGGGACACTTTGAAAAGGTGACCTGACATGACCTGCAAGGCCACCTCCCGGCGCCACTGCCTCCACCAGAGCCACTTAGCAAACTGGGAAGTGCTACATGCCTCAAGTATGACTGCTGAGAAAGGACACCACTCCCCACTTGTAGGAGCAGACTGGAGAAACCGAGGTGTGAGCGCGGATCCTCCCGGGATCCGGCTGTGGTGGCTGTGGGTGGACTTTGTCCCTCTTGGCAGAGGGTACAGCTGAGCATCTTTCCTTGGTATCCCAGGAGCATGGACAAAGTGATCCGGGGAGAAGTGAACTCTTACCCCTGCTCTACTGTGTTTGCTCATCCCCAACCGGGGGACTAGGATCTCAGAACACATTTCTCCTTCCCGGTGCTCAAGCGTGGCTTCAGCAGGCTGTGCCACCGAGGGAGGGTGCTGGCTCGCCCTAGCTGGGCTGAAGTCGGGGGTCGCGCGCCTCCCCCGAGGGGGGGTCCTGACTCCCAAGTTTCTTCAGGGACACGAAACATGGCACAGAGCCGGCTCCCGTGCTTCCAGATCGTCTCTTCCCTCGACCCTCCACTCTGTGCCCCCAGGCTCCCCTCTACCTGTCCCTCCGCCCCGCCATGCCCACGGCCCGAGCAGGGCGCAGAGCGCAGAGGAGGTGAGTGCGGTCCGGCGGGCGTCACTCACACAAAGGCGCCTTGTGCCTCCGCACCCCAGCAGAGCGAGGGCCCCGCGCTGAATTCTGAGCCTTCCATTCACAGCCCCTCGCCCCCCACGGAGAGATCGCGCCTACAACCCGCACCCCGACAGAGTGCGCACCGACAGAGCGCCGGGCCCTCGTCGAAGTTTGTGCGTTCCACGCAACGCGCCACGCACTCTCCGCGTCTCGCCGGCAGGAGGGGCTGGGCGCCCCCTCCCCAACTCCTCACCCCGGCCCCCGGCGAGCGCCCCCCTCTCTCCAGCTCCAGGGCCGGAGGACGCCGGGACCCCCCAGGCCCACTCACCTCGAGTCCAGTCCACCACTTGTTTGGGGCTCCACTTGGTCACGGGTTCCATGGTAAGTGGCCTGGTTCCCCGCTGGGCGAGGGGGGTCGGCGGAGAAGCGCTGCTGCCCGCGCCCGCGGCTGGTTCCCGGCGCGTCCGCTCAGGGCTGCATGGCCGGCCGCCGTCAGCGGATCATCCCGGCCCCCGAGCAGCTCGACCGGCGAGCGAGCGCGGCCCCCCGCCGGCTCCGGGACAGCGGTGCGGCTCCTCCTCCCGCGGTCGCGGCCAGCGGCAGCTCCTCCTCCTCCCCCGTCCCTACCCAGCCACCGCACGCAGGGCGGACGCCGGATCCCGGGCCTCCGAAGGGCGCCGGGCTCTCCGGGACTAGGGCCCGGAGCCGCGTCCCCCGCTCTCTCGGTGCGCGCCGGGCTCGCTCTCCGCAGCTTTCGCCAGCCGGCCAAGCCCAGGAGTCCCCGCTCCCCAGCGTGCGCGGCACCCTAGCCCGCTTCCCGCCCGTCCCTCCCGGCGCCTCCCCCAGGCCGCCCTCGCTGGGAGGAGCGCACTGCCGGAGAGCTCGGGTTGCAAACTTCCAACTCCCCGTGGCGCTCCCGGGATAAAAGAGGGGGCGGGGCCGGACCCCGAGAGCCTCCCGGGGCGGGGCGGAGTCGGCGCGCCCTCCCTCTCCCAGCCCCTCCGGCCGCTGCGCTCGGCGTCCTGGACCCCACTGGGCTCGCTCAGTGGGCGGCCGTGCGCCCTGCTCCCGGGGCGGGCTCCGGCCAGGCCCCGGCTCTGCTCCCGGGCCAGTCTGCCTCTGCGTGAGCCCAGACACTGGAAAGTGCATCCAGGAGGACCTGCGTGCTCGTCCTTGGCAAAGCTTTGGGGCACCGCTGTGCTCTGCCGGCCCGCCACCCCCATTTTCAATTTCCTGAAGCAAGACACTTTTTATTTCTACGAAGGTAACCCGGTAACTCCCTCCTCTTGGAAGGCGACGGCAACGTGTCAACCTCTGGATTGGATCGCCACGGATGGGCAGCCGTTCGCGTTGCGTTTTGCCATATTGTGCGACTCATATTTGCAAAGTGAGCTAATGCTCGTTTGGATTACTCATTAACCCCGAGGGGGAAATTTGGGCGCCAGCCAAAAAGCAGCACCTTTTTTTTTTTAAGCCTGTGTGTAGTTTCCGTGATTGACGAGGGGAAGCCCTTCCACAGACTGAAATTTGGGGACCAGCGTTACCCTTGCCTCCTGCGGACACCCTCCATCCGAATGCCTGCTTCTCCTTCCAGGCCTCCTTGCTCCACCTCCCACATATTATGCACACAATGTCTTTTGGACCTTAATGATTGGTATTATGTTTATTGATTTGCATCTTCCCCTTGGCAGCTATTAACCCCCAAGGGCCCGCCCCTGTCTGACATTACCGAGAGCTTTCCTCCTCGGATGTGTATTTTAATACAATTGCATTTATTTAAATAACTCCTGCAGGTGCCAGCCAGTGCATCCATTCAGTCTTTGTTGAATTAGGATGTTGGGTTCCACCGTGTACAGGTAGCTAGCACCTAGGTATCTGTTGTATGGGGTCGATCCAGCCAACCTCCAAACCCCCTTCTCTCCATCCAGCTTATCCCTAGGACTGAGCAACAGATATACGCAGCTATCAAATACAGTGACATTTTTTTTAAGCAAGAGTAATTGACAGACCCAGAAACTTAGCAACTGCAGCAACAAAATTCCGGGCAAAGCCGTTGGCTTCTTTAAAAATGACCTCTGAAAACTTTTCCTTCCACCTTTGCCATCTTGTTGGCAGTTTGTGGGGAGAAGGACCTTGACATTTATTTGTCCGTTGGCAGATGTAGCCAGTCCAATCCTCGCCTTTAGTCACAGCAATCACTGCATGTCATCGTGATTATGATTAGGCTGGCCACATAATTTACCTCCAAATTGCAATACTCTTGAGTATGAAAATCCACACTATTGGTAATTATGTTGGTGTAACACAAAGGAAGAGGTATAATCCTTGTGATTATGAACAAAAGTCAAATGTTAATGACTTTGCCACAGAATTGTACATAATACTATAGCCGCTGCAAACCCATCTGCATTTGTCTTTGAAGTTAAAAGCAAAAATTCCTGAGTCAAACAAGAAGATTCTGCAAAATGTCAGCTCACTGGCTAGATACACAGTATGTACTCCAGAGTTTTAACATGGCATAGCTAAAGAGGAAGGCCAGGCTGAAATCTCCAACCAGGAAGACCAATTAACTAGCTAACTGAATTAGCATTCTGTTTACCCTTCAAGTCCTGAAGGCTAATTACTATTTAAATAGAGCTTTCTATTTTAATTACAGCTATTAGCATGTGAAAGTTTTGGGGGAGGCCAGACTTGCTACCTGAAATGCAAATTTGATATAGAAGTCACTCCTGATATACAATGAAGGTAGAATTTCAGAGTAACACCTTTAGAAATATATATGTACATATATATTTATACATATATGTGTACATATATTTATACATGTATATATGTATACATATGTATATATGTGTGTGTGTATACCTACTACCATCTGTAACTGCAGTGACACATTGTATATGTATACTGGGACCATACTGAATCTTCAGGAAGGCCACTCTTTTCTCAGTTGCACCTTGGTATTTACAGTTCCTCCCCATTAATAAGGAACTAAGCCTAAATCTTTTTTCTTTTCTTTGTTGGTTGTGGGGCTTGAACCTAAATCTCTTCTTAAAGGTTGAATTGAGTGTGTTAGAGAACTGACACTAGAACCCAGGTCTCCTCTAAATGTTTTTTTTTTTTTTTACTGTTCTTTATTTATTCATTTTTTTTTACTTTAGATCCCTCATGCATATTTAGATAAGTTATCTAAGCAATAATGTATGTATGTCATACATACTTTCTTTCTTTTTGCCAGTCCTGGAGCTTGTACTTAGAGCCTAAGCACTGTCCTTGGGCTTTCTCAAGGTTAGAGCTCTACCACTTGAGCCACAGCACCACTTCTGGCTTTTCTATATAATGTGGTACCGAGGAATCGAACCCAGGGCTTCATGCATGCTAGGCAAGCATTCTACCACTAGGCCAAATTCCTGGCCCTGTAATACATACTTTAAAGATACTCAATGGAATGGAATGTGAAGAGGATTTAGATAAGAATTTAAGGCTGGGAGTTTGACCTGATGGTAGAGTACTTACCTAGTATGCACGAAGACCCGGGTTCAATTCCTCAGTACCACGTACATAGAAAAAAGCCAGTAATGGTGCTGTGGCTCAAATACTAGAGCTCTACCCTCGAGAAAGCCCAAGAACAGTGCTCAGGCCCTGAGCTCAAGCCCAGGACTGGCAAAAAAAAAAAAGAAAAAAGAATTTAGATGAAAGGCATCATCTGACTATCTGAGAAGGATTTTCTTCTCTCAGCTTTGATGGCAGGGAAGTCCCCACATGCCCTTTAAAACAAGGGGATTTTGAGAATTCATGTGTATTAATATTTTGTGCCAATCCAACCAAAGAAATAGAGATGAAATATTTTGGATTAGTGGCTATTGTTACAATTTATTTGATAAACTCAGGAGAGACTAACAAGTTCAAAACCATGTTTTCCAGAAGGATGGAAAAAGAAAAAGAATAGTTATAAAGCCAGATATTCTGACCAGTCAGATATTCTCACAATCTAGGGTCTTTCACTTGACCAGTTCCTCCCTATCATCTTGCTTTTATCCTATCTTCAGACCATTCTTAAATTATTCAGTGTTTAAATTCCACATATAAATTGTCTCATGCATGCCTATTTTGTTATCTTTTAACTGGAGAGATGCCAAGTGATTTTGCAAATTGCTGCCTGGGAAAGCATTCTTATCTGTGGCATTATCTCACTTCGAAGTAATCAGTTAACTAACTTATGATGGCTTCAGAGGAACTTGTCTTACATCTCGTTACATGTGGCCTATATTCTTCACACCATGGAAATATAGTTATCTCCCTAAACTTGCCAGCTTCTGATAATTCAGGTCATACAGTTAGCAAGCAATTTCTTCTAGCCGAATACGTGCTCTTACATATTTGGTTTGTTTTGATCATTTCAGTACCTAAATGAAATCTGCCTGCTGAAGGAAACCTAGTGTTCACCTTTCTGTTACAAAGTTCACCAGTAAATCCAAGACCAGTGCCAACTGGATGAAGATTCAAAAGCCTTGTTACAATTTAGAGAAGCTGACTCAACTTTTCTAATGAAGTGAGAATCACTAATACTGTTCCATTCTATTTTCAAGGATCTGTAGCTGTATTTCCAACATGAGGCAAAAGCCACAAAAGGAGATGAGCTTTCTGGCCCTCGAGTGCTGACTCAGCACATAGGAGAATGGATTGCATGATCAATTCCACATCCTCTCACCCCAACCATAGATTTATGCTACTTTTCCTTCCAGTTATCAAGTGGCAAAGTATCTAAAAAGAACAGAATGCAGTCCCACCAGCTATTCTTACAATTTTAACTTATTGTTGTGGAACTCAAAATCTCCAGACAAATAACTGTAGCAGCAGAGTTTCAGACTTCACTTGTTGCAAACAGAAGTCTGAGGCTGATAAAAAGCAGAAAAAGATTAAGAACCCAAAAAAAGGGATTCGTAGGAATCATTCTAAACCTAAAAATAAAAATAAGACTTACTTGAGTCCAAGTAAACTTTCAGCTTAAGAAATACTCAGACTGGAATAGCATAAACACACTAAGATAAATTATGCTTTAAATTCTCTACCTTATTAATGACAAAAGACTGTAAAATAATTGTTTGTATACTGTTCTGTGTTTTCCTAACTTGACTCTGGCATAACTGAAATATTTGATAATGCTACTGCAAGTAAAATAGAAATACATATTCAAATACATCAAATAAATATTCAGATATACCAAAGCTGCTTTAATGAACTTCGAACTCTGCCTAGAGGTTGTCTGTTCTTCCTTACTGAGGTGAAATTGAAAATAAACAAATAATTTCAACCTACCAAGTGTATTTAAATACTTCCTTCAGCCACCAATCATCAGCACGTCTAGATTTTCACTAAGAACGTATTCCCATTGGGATCTTTGGACTTGGTTGTCGGTAAGAGGACCCGATTCCTTCATTTTTCTAAACTAACCCCTTACGCTTGGATATATGATAATCATTTGGGGTGCTGGGGGAGGTTGAAAGGAAAAGAACATATTAGAAAAGCAGGAAGTGTTTCAGTCTACTTCAACATCAAAAGGGAAGCCATGAAAATGAATACCAATCAGCATTTTCCTACAAGGAGTCAGACGATTCCATCAGATGCTGAGAGTGTTCCCTGGGGGCTAATTAAACAGCAAAACTCACACATGTTGCCAAAAAGTCAGCAAAACACTGATGGAGACCCTCCACCACCTCATAAACAGTAACCGCAGTAATTGCTGTAGTACCTATTCATTCCATTCTGGAAAAACTCCCAGATCAAATCCCTTGACCGCTTTCTCCACCTTGGCTTGGGGTGAGCTGCCAAGAAGCAGCTGGACAGAGTGAAAGGAGGAGATCCGAGGAGCTGGGGGAGCTTTGCTTCAAGGGCCAAGAGAAACCCTTCAGAGGGTAAACCTCAGCCCCAACAAAGGTAGAATGTGTGTGTGTGTGCGTCTAACCCAAAGGCTCAATGCCTATGTGCTTCTGGTCATATGAAATAATATAATCAGAATGAATTCCAAGAAATGTAAACGAGATTTTTGGCTTTGTTGCTTTTGTCCTCTTTTCTTTTTGTCCTGTGTGTTCACTAAGTTGTCTTTAGGAGGGCAAGGAGAGTACAGACATGGAGGGACCAAGCATGAACAGATGCAGCAACGGCAGTCCCTCAACACTGCTGGAAATGAATACAACTTGTGGATGGGGATGGGAGGAAAAAACCGGAAGAGAGTGAGGAGTTCAAAAAGAAATGCACTCTACCTGACTTATGGAACTACAACTTCTCTGTATCTCAACTCTGTAAGCAAAACTTTTTGTGTGGGTTTATTATTATTATTTTTTATTGTCAGGGTAATGTATACAGGGGTTACAGTGACATTCGCCAGGTAATAGGTGCATAACTTCTCACACATTGATACACTTTTCGTGATTTTGTCCTAATTTTCCTCCCTCCACCCCGTACTTATTTATTTATTTTTCCATATATTTTTATTGTAATTTATAGAAGGGTTACATTACATTCGTCAGATGGAAGGTGCATTACTTCACATACATTGATACCCTTTCTCATGTCTTGGTCCCCATTTCCCTCCCACCCCCCCATCCCCACCCCTCATCTCGTTTTCCCCCTTCCCTATCCAATTTCAAATAACCAAATACGCATTTATCCAATATATCAGATAACAAAGTGAAATACTATAACAATATGAGATAACCAAGGGGCAGCAAAAGAGATGAGAGATAACATAGCACATTAAGGACAACAATCACTCATTACATGGCTTTTGTTTTTATATCCTAGAGGTCCTTTCATTTAGCCTTATGTATCTAGGTTTTTGCTCTATTGCAAATCTCTGCTAGGAGAGCCCAAGGTTTCTACTGATTATGACAAATGAGGGAAACCATTGAGCCTAAGTTCCTTTGAGTCTGGCTTACTTCACTTAATATGATCTTTTCTAAGTCTTTCCATTTCCTAACAAATGGGGCAATGTCATTCTTTCTGACAGCAGCATAGAATTCCATTGTGTACAAATACCACAACTTGTTGATCCACCCATCAAATGAGGGACATCTGGGTTGGGTCCATATCTTTGCTATGGTGAATAGTGCTGCAATGAACATCATTGTGCTAGTGGATTTAGTATGTCCTTGTTTCTGGACGGTTGGGTAAATGCCAAGTAGTGGAATTGCTGGGTCATAGGGGAGCTCTATGTTTAGTCTTTTGAGGCACTGCCATACTGCTTTCCATAGTGGTTGAATGAGTTTGCACTCCCACCAACAGTGTAGTGGTGATCCCTCCTGGCCACATCCCCTCCAGTATCTGTTGTTATTAGATTTTTTGATCTTGGCCATTCTAACTGGAGTGAGGTGGAATCTTAGAGTAGTTTTGATTTGCATTTCTTTTATGACCAGAGATGCTGGCAGAACTGGTTAAGCACCTGCAGAAAACTAAAGTTGGATCCTTCTCTGTCACCCTGCACTAGAATTAACTCCAAATGGATCAAAGACCTGGAGGTAAAAGCCAACACACTGAAAACTTTACAGGAAGGAATAGGAGACACACTAGGCCTCCTTGGCACAGGTTGAATCTTTCTCAATAAGGACCAAGAAACACAACAAATCAGAGAAAGGCAGGATAAGTGGGACTTCATTAAACTGCAGAGCTTCTGTAGGGCAAAGGACATAGCTAGTAAATTACATAGGAAGCCTACAGAATGGGAGAAGATCTTCACTACAACGGACAAAGGCCTCATATCTAACATATATCAACAGCTCAAAAAAATTGAGTCACTCCAAAACTAATCTCCAAAGTAACAACCATCCCATTAAAAGATGGGCCAAAGACTTAAAGAGAGTCTTCTCTGAAGAAGAAACAAAAATGCCTATGAGACACATGAAGAAATGCTCGACATCTCTGGTCATAAAAGAAATGCTAATCGAAAAAATTTTTTTAAAGTATCCACTTAGAGCCAGGTGACAGTAGCTCACACTGTAATCCTAACTATTCAGGAGGCTGAGATCTGAGAATCACGGTTCAAAGACCATCAAAGCCAGGAAAATCTGTGAGACTCCAATTACCAAAAAGCTTAAGTGATAGAGCGCTAGCCTTGGGCTGAAGAGCTCAAGGACAATGCCCAGGCCCAGGGTTCAAGTCCCTTGACCAACAACCCCCTGCCAAAAAAAGTTGTGTGTATCACTAGTATGGGGTTTGATGCAGGGGCTTTGTACTTTCATGGCTGATTCTCTACCACTGGAGTCATGCCTCCAGTTTAGATTTTTCTGGGTAATTGGAGATAAAGTCTCAAGAAATTTTATACTTAGGTTTGAACCTTGATCCTTAGATCTCAGCCTCCAGACAAGCTAGGAAACAAACAACAACAAAAAAAACCCAGGAAATTCTATAGTTATAAGAAAGGAGAAGATGCAGGCAGTGGTGGGTTCATGCCTATAATCCTAGATATTCAGAGAGCTGAGATCTGAGAATCAAGGTTCAAAGCCAGCCAGAGCAGGAAAGTCCATGAGACTCTTATCTCCAATTAACCATCAGAAAACCAGAAGTGGGGCTGTGTCTCAAAGTGGTAGAGTGGGGGCCTTGAGCAAAAGAGGTCAGAGATCATGCCAAGGCCCCAAGTTCAAGTCCCATAACCATAAAAGAGAGAAAGAAAAGAAAAGATTTATTCCATATTTTGTTATGACAAAAAGATACGTGATTATCAGATGCTCTTAATTAATATAGTATAAAAGCAAGCTTTAGTTACCAACTTGTAGGTTTTGCTTCTGTCAGTGTCAAAGTATATACAATATAGAGAGAAACACTTATTATTATTACTAATCTCAGGTGTCAGCTCTGGCTCTTTCTCAAGGGTCTAGCTTTCTAGGATGAAAAATGTCACCTGTTTAAGTTTATGTGTCACAATGCCCTAAAGGAGGCCCAGAGAGCTGGGAAAGCTTATTCTTGGGTGTGTCAGTAAGTATGTTACCTGAAGAAACTACTGTGTGCATCAGTAGGCTGAGTAAAGACACTCCCTCACCAACATAGCAGGGCTCAATCTGTGGAAGGCAGAGAAAAGTCGAACTTTCCCTCAATAATCTGGAACATACATTATCTGCTGCCCCTCAGACCCTAGTAAGACCTTGCTTTTGAGGGTTTTTTATTCTAGGTCTTAACACCCAGCAAACCCCTGGTTCTTGGCTTAAGGGGAGTGTCTTAGTCTCTCTTGTCCTGCTGTCACAGAAAACCACAGACTGGAAAAGCTACAAAGAACAAGAATCTACTGTCTCATGGTTCTAAAGGCTCAGATGCCCAAGATCAAAGTACCGAAAGGTTGAGGTCCAGTTTCTCTGCTTCCAAGATCAACACAAATACATCACAAGTTTGTTTCCTTCTTCCTCAAGGAATTCCTGGCTATGATGCTGGCTTTCAGCAGAGCTAACTTCCTTTCCTTTCTCACTGGCTTTGTAAAAATATATCTTTCTAAGAACCTTCTACATATTTCTTAATCTGATTCCTTTTGTAAAGCTAGAAATGTCTCAAATGTACAAGATGCTAAACTCCCCTAAGAAAAGGGAGAGAAAAGTGCCTTGTCTACTTTTTCTCTTACACATCTCACCCCACAAAAGCTTCTTCAGAAGCAACAGAAAGGATAGACTCTCCACATAATCAGCATGCTCTGTAATTTCACTGAGTAGCTTTTAGAGTGGCTTCTTAGAGCACTCAATTCAACAGTTATTTGTCCTAAAAATGAGAACAATTCAAGGAATGATACTGTCCTTAATTACTAATTAATCTGCCAAGAACTTAAAAGCATTCCCTCCAGGGAAAGGAGCTTTGTGTCATTGACAAGAATCTTTTATCTTTAAAGGTCCAGAGGCTAAGTCTTCACCAGTCTCCAATCGAGCTGTCATACTTTTAAAGACACCCTGGTACCATCCATGGAAATTTGCTGAAAGGAGAAGCTAGTCATGAGGAATTCTAAATAACAGTGACAGCTATGACATAGCAATAAAAAGATAAAGAGCTCAAGATATCTAAACTTTCAATGATTTCCTTTATCCAACAATAATATAAACTAATAACAATAAAAAACAGATATAAAGCAAGGCATTATAAAGCACCGCATACCAATGAATAATAAAGTCAATGCTAATTTTTATGTAGAGCAGTTAATTTGTATTTAAACATATCAAAGTAATTATAGTGATTCTTAAAGTTATGGGGGATAGTTGGGTATGATGGTATACATTTATAATTCCAGCACCCAGGAATGGCTTCTACCTTTCTTTTTTTTCTTGGTGATTCCTACACCATGTTGTAAAGATATTCAACAACTCCTGGGAGGTAGGGGAGAGCAGGATCCCACAGTGAGGAATGATGTTTCCACTCCAGACAGACCTTCACATGACTGCAGCCCATGTCAATACCTTGACGGAAACCATTGAAAGATCCAGAGCAGAGCCATCCAGGTAAGTCACCCCTACATCTCAGAAACTGGGAAAGATGTATTATTTTAATCCAAGTTTTAGGGTACATTACATGCAGCTATAGATGAGCTGTTTCTACATTAAGATTTCTCTGGCACATGAATACACAATAGGTCAGTGCCTCAGATATGTGAATTTGCCCATTGTCAATCCCATAACATGACAAGACAGCCAAAGAAAATTTCTATTCTGTTTAGAGCTGCACATTGACAGTGGGAAAACATGAATGGCACAGAGTACAAACAGAGTCTTTAATATATGAATCATCTGATGAATTTTTTATAATCCCTACCAGATAAAGGAACAAACTTTTCTAACAGTTCATCAGTGACAGACTAAATGAACTTGAACAAAGAGGCTTAGTGGCCATAATATCTATGGTAAAGATAGATCAATTTCCTAATGATGTGTTGATTTTATTACATGGATACAGAATTTACAAGATGTATTTTTTAACAAAAGGCAAGGTCTCAACTGGACATCAAAGTCTATAGTTTCTCCACATCACGTTAATCAATAATCAAATATGAAAATATGAGTGAGTAATTCTGAGCAATGTACATTGTACATTGTAGGCTTTCATGTGTACATTAGAATGAAGTGAAGATCTTTTGTGATTTGCTCATACTTGTAGATAATGGAGGAGGTAGAAAAACACCAAGTGCTGTGGAAAAACAAAAGACAGTAACCAAACAGATGCAAGTGCACACACATTCATACAAAAAAATTGCACAAATTCTTCACACCTACAAACCCACAAAGAAGCTAGTATGGAAGAGGAGACACGAGGATCTCTCAACCTGATTAACTCTATTGATAGCTAAAGGCACTGAGGAAGTAGAATGGGAGTACAATGCAGTAAGTCTTCTAAGGCACAAAATATCCAGTGCCCCGTGCAGTCTCAATACTCACAAAACTGTTCTTTCCTGTGAAAGCTACAGAGCAGAGAGGTCAGTGTGCTTTCTTTGTTTCAGCTTCTTTCTTATTTGCATCTAAAGACCCATCTAATCAATCTAATTACATTCCACAATGTCCAGCTGAATCCTTCTCTACTAAACTGATGCTTTATTCAAGTAATACAATTTCCTTAGTGTTCACCCAGGCAGAGTTTCTACTTTCATTGCTCTCGCTGGGCACTAAAGAAATGCTTAGTAAATGACTATAGTGTGTTTTATCATTCAGGTCTAGAAAAGCATTGAAAAGCCTGTGGTTATCTTGCTATCCATCCAACAATTGCTCAAATATCTACCACCAGCTCCCATTGTTCAAGTAAGTTCAATGAAAGAATGTTTAAATAAAAAAAAAATCAGATCATTTCTAAACTATAACCCACCCCCAAACTAGTATTTTAGTATCAACAAAGTCAGCATAGCCATGTATTAAGCAACTGGAGGGACTGTGTGTTCCTTCAGTTTCTCAGTTGGGTTATATCACCGAGGTGCAGTCTATGGAAATCCAGGAAAATGAAAAATCAGAAACATGTCTGGAGGAGAAAAGTTAAGTGCAGGAACTCACACAATCTATTCCCTTCTACACTGTGTTCTGAGTAACCAGAATTTGAGCACATCCGCCTTGAACACATAAATATGTCTTTAAAGATATGATGAAATCCTTATTCTTAGTTTCTCACAATGTGCCTTTATTTGGAAATATCATCTTAATTTTATAATCAAATTAACATGAGTTCGTTAGGGTACCTCCCCTCCCAACATTACCTGTGTCTGCATTTTAATCTTAAAAAGAAAGAAGGAAGGAAAGGAATTAATTAATTAATTAATTAATTAATTCTGGGTATAAAAACAAACAAGGGCCAGGCACTGTTAGCTACTCAGGATATGAGGATTATAGTTCAAAACCACCTCTGGCATGAAAGTCCATGAGAGGCTTAGCTTCAATAAACAACCAGAAAACAGAAGTGGCACAGTGGCTTAAAGTGATAGAGCACTAGATCTGGGCAAAAGAGCTCAGAGACAGTGCCCAGGCCTCAAGTTCAAGCCCCATGATTGACAAAAAAACAAACAAACAGACAAACAAAAAACCACTCCAAACAAGGGAATACGGAAGGTATTGGAAGACACAAAGAGAAAAGAGAAGACCACCTATACGCCAAGAAGGCTATGCTCACCACCCTGAGAAGGCGCCAACCCGGCAGACATCTTGATTTGGACTTCTAGACTCTAGAACTGTAAGACAGTACCTTCGTGTTAAAGCCACTGAGTTTGTTGATACCTTGTTATGGCAGCCCTACTACATTTATTCACTCTCTAAGTAGCCCCGAGTCTGTGTTCTGTGGATGGATAGGGCTCTTCCCTGGGATTTTAGCTTTCCAGAGGTGAGTGGGTTGCCAGCATGCAGGACCCCAGTTCCAAGGCAAGGCTGTGTGGCAGGACAGAGTTGAATTTGGGGCACCTATGTGCTTTCATGGTTTCAAGAGCACTTCACCATCAGTCCCAGAAGCCCCTTCTTCAAGCTCTGCCCTGTTTCTGAATAGTCAGTAGTCACTTCCTTCATTTTGATAGTTTGTCAACCACACCATCATCTCTAGGTACTTTAGTTTCCTCTTGTCGTGTGTGTGTGTGTGTGTGTGTGTGTGTGTGTGTGTGTGTGTGTGTTTACGTGCACCTGCATACCCACGCAGTCTTGGGGTTTGAACTCAGGGCCAGGGCGCACTGTCTCTGGGTTTCTTTAGTTCAAGGCTAGTATTCTACCACTTGAGCCACAGCTCCACTTCTGACTTTTTCTCGTCGTCTTGAACAGCAGGATTGCAGGTGTGAACCACCCGCCCGGACTTCTTCCCTATCTTCTAACCTCATGCATCTTTTAGTCTACATCAGCAGCTGTCTTTCTCTCGCTTTCTTCTCCTTACAGTTTATCCGCATCCTGTAGTCGACTGCTATTGCTTGTTCATAGTTCAACACTGTTCCTCTGACTTATTTTTCTTACAAATTTACAGCTGGATCCATGAATACCACTGGAAAATGATGAGACTTACACACAGAGATGAGCTCCTTGTAAAGTCTGTAAGTTACCTGGAGTATTTCATCACAGGGAAATCTTGTTTCTAATAACTTTCTTTTTAATTTAGCAGCTCCTGGTGCTCGATGTGCAGATCTATTGATTAATCAGACTATGCAAAATAATAATGCTCTGAGTCTTTTGCTTTTAGTTAAAATGACTGAAATAGGCTTTATAAAATGATGCTTTCTCGCATCTACTATTTAGTTACCCAGTTATAAACTATATAAAAGATTAATGCTTGACTTTAACCATGCTTACATAATTTTCATGAAAATGAAGTTAGCCTTTGGGGTCTTTTTATTTCTTATTTTCACTATATTCATTTCCAAAGCATGGGTTTAAATACATGTTATAAATATTAATCTACACCAATTACCACAATTCTGTGGGAGCAGAGGGCGAGAGTACCGGTATTGGAGCTTGAACTCAAGGGGGATATCATGGAGGCCAAAGAGATCTCGAATACCCCCATATGGATGAAAGTTGGGAGAACTGGAGGTGAGGACAATGACAGAAAGGCAGATAGGCTTCATAGGGAACATCCTGGAGTCATTACAAAAATTGCCAAGAAGGAATGGATATCTGTGGATTGCACTGGAAAGATGTCACAATGCTGATGGCCATTTAAAGCACCAAGTATTGGCGTCTAAACCCCACACATTTCTGTGGTGGTGAGGGATCAGCAAGCTCATCTTTCTTGCTTTCTTTGACAACAGCTAACAGCTGCATCTGGTGATCACATCAT
This sequence comes from Megascapheus bottae, assembly GCF_031878675.1. NCBI lineage: Eukaryota > Metazoa > Chordata > Mammalia > Rodentia > Geomyidae > Megascapheus > Megascapheus bottae. The sequence goes on along the minus strand of NC_143516.1, from coordinate 8,554,100 downwards.
CTGTCCCCCACTGGTCATCAGCCCCTGCTCCCCAAGGAAGGCTGTAAAACACCAGCTGAGCCTGTAGAGCTGTGTGTGTGTGTGTGTGTGTGTGTGTGTGTGTGTGTGTGCCCATCCTCAGTGCCTTCCATCTTTCCCTTCTATTGAACTGCTTCAATGAAGAGAAAAGTGAAGCCTGCTAGTCTTGAATGCTTGCCCACAATGACGGAGTTTAGAGCAGTAGTGATTTAAGAGTTCTCCAAACAGCAGCAGCAAACTAAAACATTCCAACAAAAGGGGCCTGTGTGATTTCATAGCTATCAAAGAATCTAGAAAGATCATTCTGATTTTCTATTTCTTATTTTTTTAACCTTCAGTCAATCATTGAAATAAAGGACTCATCAGCCTAAATGAAACTTTACCTTTCTTTGGAGGGTCTGTGCAGATAGTAATCTTCCTACCTTTTGTTAATCATCTTGCAAGGGAAAAGAAAGGAGTGACGAGAAAGACTTTTTCCCCCCTACTAATTTATGGGATACGTTAAAAAGCCTGGGGAAAAGTTCAAAAATAAATAAAGTCCAGCCCAAACTTCAAAGACATTACTACATAATCAAGAGGCTGCCATGAACAGTGTAGCTCCGATACAGAGCTGTCTGAGGCCTGTGTCCATTTAAGGATGTACTAGGAAACTGCAGAACAAAAGACTTCGTGTGTTCCTTAGTCTTAGGAAAAGAGATGAGGACATTAAAGAATGCGTCAGTTACACTGTATTATTTAAAATCTGCTGAACAGATTTAGCACCAATCAAGAAATTTTTAAAACAGCAAATCCTTTATGAAGAAGTTGATTCGAATAAGACCCACCCTGTGCTGTGTGTTTATTTACTTTTCATTTTTAAATGCCACATTCCTTTCCAAGCCTAAAGTTTTCTTATGTCATTCAGAAACCAGGTGATTTACTTTTACATGGCAAGAAATGAGTGCAGTACACATGAATTATAAAACCCTCTTTGTGAATTGCAAAAGCAGGCCCATGTGAGGTGGGAGCAGAGAAAGCAGAGTGGGAAAGTAGACGCTGAGGCTCTTGGCATAAAGCCATGCAGCTCCTGGAAGGGCTGCAGAGGATGTGGGCACCAGATACCCAGAGTTCTCAGAGTGGTCTTCCTGGGGCGGAGTGGATTAACTAGAGAGAGAGTAGCAGATCCTCCTTACAGCCAAGGCTAAGGCCGCACAACCATCTATGTCCCAGTAGAAGCAAAACAAGGCTTTAGGAAGCCAGAAAGCCTTAGCTGCACTGAATGGCAGAAGTAAAGGCTTCTTTGAATGTTCTCCACCTCAGACATTCAGCTGTACATCTCCTGGGACAGGGCTGGCATTGAGAAGAACTGAAAAGAAAAAGAAGGAAGGCAGGCGGCTGGAAAGGAAGGAAAGGAGGGAGGGAGGAAGGGAAGGAGGGAGAGAAGGAGGGACAGCAGGCCATTAATTTGGATCCCTATAACCTCAAGCCAGCTGCAGAGTTCCCTTTTGTGTTTCTGACCCACACAACAGTAGGGCCCCATGGCCACTCAGGGTCCAGGACACCCATCAGCTACTTGAAGACAAGTTTCCCAGATGGTCTTTAAATGATCCATCAGCCTTCTTTTCATAGTATTTAAGACCCTTGCTCTCCCATCGTCCCACCTGCTGTGGCAGTGAAAAACAGAGTAACATTCTGACCCTGTTATACCAGTGAGGGAAGGTCCAGCAGCAGAGGCATGTGTTGCTTTTGTAAAAATTTACATTTTACAAGGGTCATAGCTCACTAAGACAAAAGTAGATCATCGGTACAACAGACTGACACAAGGGGAAAAGAAAGCATCTTTTATGAAGCAGCTTAAGTCAGATTTGGTATCATTTTGCAGCTAAGGAAATGTGAAAATAATGTAAGTATTATCTTGGGGGACACATTCTTCTATCTTAAATGTAATCTTTGCATTTTCAAAGGCATATTTCAACTCTTTGGGAATACTGATTTGAAAAATGTGGCCTAAAAATAATGTGCAAAAAGTAAAGTAGTACATTCATTTATCATTAACATATACTATATTATGTAACTGAAAAACAAAGCCCTTGGCACAGCTGACCTCACCTAGCGCTCAGGCCAAACTGAACTCTAATAAGAGCAAAGCACCAACCATACGTTTGGATTTCCCCATTTTTCATTGTTCTGTCTGATTTATTGCCTTTAACTCCATTGAACAACCAAGTCTATTTGGATTAAAGATCGAGAAAGAAGTAAAGGGAAATTAAAACCATGGCTTCATGCCATTTTAACTATGAAAGAACATCAAAAATGTAACTGAAGACACTTCCCCAGAGAATTCTTTAGGTAGCTGCAACAGAAAATTCTTGCTTTGTGTTTTTTCACTTAGTGCTTTGGGTTTACGACTGTTTCATTGTTTCTTTTTGGGAAATTCCCAACTTAACTCCAATTTAAATGAATAAACTTTTGTTTTGAAGTTGGTTCCCTTGGGAAGAATACTCCTGGAAATCTGAGGACATGGTCAGTATAATATAGCTCACCCTTCCTTCTCTCTTTTCTTCCTTCCTTCCTTCTTTCCTTCCTTCCTTTGTTTTCTCTCTTCTTTCTTTCCTTCACCTTCCCTTCTCTTTCCTACCTTCCTTCTTTCCTTCTTGCTCTCAACCAATAAAATATCTCTCATTCCTATAACAACTTTATACACTATATTAGTATATAAAAAGTGTCTTTTCCTCTGAAAATCTCACAAAACTCAAGTTTATGAACATAACACCTCCCTGCCTGCCTCCCAGTACCATAAGTAAAACTTCCCTTTGATGAAAAGATTAAGATAAGACTAAGAATTTTTCTACACAGGAAAATACATTTAAAATCATCTCTAGTTTTCTCAATGTGATCTGCAGACAATGTACAAACTTAGAAAGAAAATGTCTAAAGCCACCACCTGGACCAACAGAATCAGAATTGTACAGGATGAACCCAGAAGACTGGTTTTAAACAATCTCTCCCCCCCTACCCAAGTACTTCCTATGTCTGCTGACATTTGAGAACTGATTCAAAGCAACCTTTTTATTTTAGAATTGAAGCATCTAAGCTTAAAGACAAATTAATAATTTGCCACAAGCCAGGCGCAGCTATAATCCTACCCTCAGGAGGCTGAGATCTGAGGATCACAGTTCAAAGCCAGCCCAGGCAATACAAAGCAGTGAGACTCTTATCTCCAATTAATCACTAGAAAATGGTAAGTGCGGGGCCAGGAGTTTGGCCTAGTGGTTAAAGTGCTTGCCTAGCATGCATGAAGACCCGGGTTCGATTCCTCGGTACCACATACATAGAAAATAGCTGGAAGTGGTGCTGAGGCTCAAGTGGTAGAGCTCTAGCCTTGAGAAAGTCCAAGGACAGTGCTCAGGCCCTCAGCTCAAGCCCAGGACTGGCAAAAAAAAAAAAAAAAAAAGAAAATGGGAAGTGGGGTGGTGGCTCAAGGGATAGAGTGGTAGCCTTAAGCTGAAGAGCTCAGTGATAGCACCCAGGCCCAGAGTTCAAGCCCCAGGACCGCCCCCCAAAAAATTACCCCCAAATGTTCATGTTAAAAATGTCTTGACTCGGGCCGAGAGTTTGGCCTAGTGGTTAAAGTGCTTGCCTAGCATGCATGGAGACCCGGGTTCGATTCCTCGGAACCACATACATAGAAAAAAAGCTGGAAGTGGTGCTGAGGCTCAAGTGGTAGAGTAGCTCTAGCCTTGAGAAAGAGTCCAAGGACAGCGCTCAGGCCCTGAGCTCAAGCCCAGGACTGGCAAAAAAAAAAAAAAAAAATGTCTTGACTCAATAGATTTGTCTTTACTCAAATATTTGGCCACTGTTTCCACAATAGCAAGAAAAAAGAAATCTTTAATTACTTGCAGCAAATAGCATTACAGTGTTGGTAGAAAAAACAACAACAACAACAACACTGGCAATTGGCAAAGTTGGCTGCTGTTGGGTTTGATCCTGTGAGCTCACGTTTTGTTTTGTTTTGTTCAGGGCCTGCGCACTGTCCTTGGGCTTTTTTCCTCAAAGCTAGCACTCTGCCACTTGAGCCACAGCACCACTTCTGGTTTTTTTCTATGTATGTGGTACGGAGGAATGGAACCCAGGTCTTTGTGCATAAACTCCGGGCCCACGAGCTCACATGTTCATGTACACCTCCTCTCCTCTTCAGCTCAATCTTTCTGTGTATCTAAAGATGGAATCTGAAGGATTGAGTGTTGCCTTATTCCCCAAGGTCAAGCCAGATACCAGGTGCACTGGAACAGGCTTCACCACACACCTGCCCGCAGGCAGGTTCCAGTCTGGGTGGGGATAAGGACACCATCCCTAGACCCCAGGGGACAACTGTCCCTCAAACCAGATAGAGCATTCCACTGTGGGTCTGATCAAGAACATCGCCCAGGGCCCCCAGAGACCACACCCATTTTTTTATTTTCTGTTTCCTTGTTCAGCCCTATACAAGCACACCCCAAAATCCAGTCCCTCACTCAACGTCCACATGGATGTGTGAAACGATCTGTGCCCTTCTCTGTTCCTTAATAAATAGTCCTTGCCTGCTGATGATCCAGTCTGGCCTATTCTGTCTTTCTCCTCAATTTTCCTAACACCACTCATTCATACATAGGTGTCATTTTACACCTGCATGAATAACTTATCACCAGTACACTTCAACTAAACAGGAACCATCCAGAAAGCAGAATCACTTGAAATGCCAGAGACACACACCAACTCTAACAGAGCGGACTATGTTCCGAAATGTGCAGTCACCTCACTTTCTGATCATATTTTCAAAAAGATCTGTACTTGTAGCAGAATGAAAGCATCACTAAACACCTCCCAGATGGTACTTTTTCCAAATCTTCTTAGGAGTCCCCTAATAAAATTGCTTCCACACAAAAAGCTCACTTTTCAAGAAAGGCCATAAAAAGATCTGTATTGGTGATCATTTTTGCTATTTATCAGTAGGAAGCATGGCTTCATTTTTTTTTTCTTTTTTTGCCAGTCCTGGGCTTGAGCTCAGGGCCTAAGCCCTGTCCTTGGGCTTTCTCAAGGCTAGAGCTCTACCACTTGAGCCTCAGTACCACTTCTGGCTTTTTTTTTTTCTATGTATGTGGTATTGAGGAATCGAACCCAGGTCTTCATGCATGCTAGGCAAGCACTTTAACCACTAGGCCAAACTCCCGGCCCCAAAGCATGGCTTCTTAACCAAAGTCCAGGTCCAATGTCATCAATTCATTCCCAATTTCTAAGAAAGCTATTTAAAAAAAAAAAAAGATAAGGACTTAACACATACAGAAATAAGGATGTCTCAAAGTTCCAAATTAAATTTGTAACTATGTGAGAAAGAGGAAGGGAAGAAAAAAAAAACCCAACAACGTTACTTTGGGAAATTTCACAGGTTGTTTCATTAAAAGAGCCACAGCAAGTTATAGAAACTAAAAGCTGTGAAATCAGTATCGCAAAGGACTAAAATAACTTCTTTTGGTAATACCTACATAAATAATACTTGCAAACCTTATTTTATTTTCTCACATAAGGACCCTAAGAAATATAAAATGATGGTAATCCATTCAACGGTAGCATTCAAAGGTAGTAGAAATGGAAGACAAATATGGAAAACATAATATTTTAATGGTGCTAGTAGGTACTGTTATTTATTGAAGGGAAAAAATGTAGAGGGGCAAGAGAATTTTCAAGTATATATTTTTAAAGGGGTATCAATGTGTGTGAAGTAATACACCTTCTTTGTGGTGAATATAACTGTAACCCTTCTATTAATTACAATAAAAAGGAAAAACAAAAACAAAAAAGTATATATTTTTAGGATAAGAATATTATATGCTTACTCGATGCTACCAATTCATGGTTTTAAATGGATTAAGAATGAGCTAGGTATTTAAAAGTGGTCAAGGGCCGGGAGTTTGGTATAGTGGTTAAGAGTGCTTGCCTAGCATGCACGAAGACCTGGGTTCAATTCCTCGGTACCATATACATAGAAAAAGCTGGAAGTGGTGCTGTGGCTCAAGTGGCAGAGTGCTAGCCTTGAGTGAAGCCCAAGGACAGTGCTCAGGCCCTGAGTTCAAGCCCCACAACTAGCAAAAAATAAATATAAATAAATAAATAGATAGATAGATAGATAGATAAATAAATGTGGTCAAAATATAGCCCAATTGCACCTGGTACTGTATCAATTGTATATTAAAAAGCAAGGTATGCCATTCTTCATTCTTTCAGGATGTAACCCACCCCCAGGGCCTCACACAGGGACTGGACATGGGGTAAACTGACATTGGAGATGTTCTCCTCTCTGACAGGTATAGCTGGGCCAGGCTGAGGCTGGCAACTGGAGTAGATGGAGAGCACACCAGAGGCAGGAAGTATCACTGGACATCTGCCCAGGTCCCCCAGCACCACTCCTTTCACTGCAGCTCTGTCTTCTTATCTGCAGACAGACTTTTGGTGTTTGGGTTTTGTTTGCTTTGTTTTGCTTTTTGCTTGTTTGGATTTGTATGTGTTTGTGGAATGGGTGGGGGACAGAGGTGAAGGGACTTTTTCTTGTTCTTTGACTCTGTTCAGAGGTGTTTCCATTTTAGATGGAGTTATTGGCTTTCAAAACAAACAACACTTCATGAGGGAAACAGACCATTGAACCCCAAATGAGCAAGGACCTAGGAAGTCATAGTTCTGGATCCTTCTCATCCTTTTAACATCTGTCAGTGTCAGCACGGTCTGTGGGAGGGGCAGGAGATAGGGAACACCTCCCTCCCTCCCTCCCTTCCTCTCATATTCTCTCTCCATGTGTGTCAGGAAAATATACAGAGGACGGAATCCCTTCCATGTCTCAAACCCATTTCTCCCTGTTGCACACTCCTGGTCTCCTCCACCCCTCCTCTCTCCCTCCCTCTCTCCTTCCCTCCCTCCCGCTCTGTCTCTGTCTCTCTCCCTCTCCCCACCCCCCACCAGGTCCCCAGGAGCCATCTTCTGATTTATAAGAAAGGTGCAGAGAGATGTCAAGATGCTTCTCAGTCTGGGTCTGGGTCTGGGCCTCCTTGTCCCTTCCACGCCTCCCGACCTGGAACTGACTACTCTCCTCTGACTCTGCCCTCCGGACTTTTAGGAATCTTATCAGTCCCTCCTCTTCCTCTGCTTCCCTCTGCTCCATTCCAGAATTTCCTTTACCCCTACATCCAACCTACTGGAAGCCTGATGGAATTACACACGGAGTGTGTCCTCAACTCCACCATGCTCCCATAGCACAAGAGCTAATCCAGGCCCCAGCAGCTTCCTGAGTCTCCACTGGTCCAAGATAGGCAATTCTCCAGTAGTAACCAGCAGGCCTCCAAGACAAAAGTCAAGCTTGACCAGTCCTCATTTAAAGCCTCTGGCTGTTTCCCTCTGGGGTTTGAACAAAAGCCAGGCCATTTGCCTGAACCTGCAGAGCTCAGCTGAGCTGTCTGCTGTCCAACCCTCCTCCTCTGCCAGCACTCCCTAAAGATTCTGCTCTCCTCCACACCCCAGCTCTCCTCTGTATATACAGAGCCTTCTGTGTCCACATGTGTCAGCTTCTGTCCACCACAGACAGGGGCTGACCTTCCAGGATGCAGGCCTGTCTCCACCATCTTTCAGTGAACACGCTGTTTATAGGCAGCCACCAACACGAGTACTTCTGCACATGTTCTTAGCTCACTGCCATGTCTTCTTCCTCAGCCAGAATGGCAGTACCTTAAGGGCAGAGCTAAGAAAGCTCCCCACAGGCAGCTTCTTCTACAGAAGAGCTAGTTCATAAACATTTGCTCAAAGAATCAAGTTAATCCAATACTTACTCCTCTCAGCTTCACAGATTCTCTCTCTCAAAGAGGTCTCTCCAATATGGAATCCTGTTTTCCCATGGTTTCCTGCATGTCAGGCTTGTTTGAGCTACCCCTTCCCTTCCCTGCTCCCCTCCCGGCTCCCTTCCCCGCCATGCCAACCTGACTTCTGGTCCCCTGTTCCTTGCCTGTGGCACAAACACCGCCTTCCTCCTCATGGCTAAATCCCATGGCTTCTTTCTTAATGCACTCATCTTTCTATCTTTTCATTTTCACATCCCCAGAGGCTGATATTATCTAAGGTGAATAATAAGTGCTTCATACTTATTGAATGAACTAATAATTTTTTTTGGCTAGTACTGGGCCTTGAACTCAAGGCCTGAGCGCAGTCCTTGGGCTTTCTCAGGGCCAGAGTTCTACCACTTGAGCCACAGCACCACTTCCAGCTTTTTTTCTATGTATGTGGTACCGAGGAATTGAACCCAGCTCTTCGTGCATGCTAGGTAAGCACTCTACCACTAGGCCAAACTCCCGGCCCCTGAACTAATAATTTTTTAAATTAATTTTGTCTAAATGATCACAGATTCTTTCTTGATATAGACTCTTGTTCCTACAACAAAGTCTTGCTTTTATCCAAATTGGTCAACTTACCATTTTCTTTCTCAGTCTTTCTTCACTGACAGTGTTCACGGGAAGAAATTATCTCCAGCCCAACAGCTGCATGCATCATTCATATCTTGCTATCTTTCATCTCTAATCCTGCCCCCATTTCTTGATTGAGGTCCCACACAGATAGGCCCAACATTCGAGATAAAGCTTGAGGTCAGTAATTCTTAATTACATCAAGCTAAACTTGTCCAAAATATCCCTCATGATGCTGTCCTTAGTTCATAGCCAATCCTATAGGTCCTGTTAGTGGCATGATTCAATCAGTTCTCAGAATCTGAACTTCAGAACGCTGCCTTCCATTCCTTCCTGACCTTCTAGAAGATACAGGAAGTGGGTGGGGGCAGAAGGGGAATGGAAATGGAAAAGAAGAAGTTTGTAAAAGATCCCAATTCACAGTCCAACCGAGACATGTAGGAACATGTTTCTTTATTGTTTTTTCCCCCTAAGTTTCCCACTGCTTGCTAATAGGAAAAACACATCTAGTTAGTGTCCAAGTCTGTCCAAAGCATCATTTGGTGAGTTTTTTATTTTTGCCAGTGCTGGGCTTAAATTCAGAGCCTGAGCACTGTCCTTGGGCTTTCTCAAGAATAGAGCTCTACCACTTGAGCCATAGCACCATTTCCAGCTTTTTTCTATGTATGTGGTACCAAGGAATCGAACCTGGGTCTTCATGCATACTAGGCAAGCACTCTGCCACTAGGCCAAACTCCCAGCCCCAAAGCTTCATTTGGTACAGTCACTGACAGAACATTCAGAAAGTGCCAGGTCTCCCTTAGAAACCAGTACTCAGCCTCTGAGGAAGCTATCCTCCTCCACCTCCCCTCCTTAGCCTCCCCTCCTTGGCCTCCTTCCTGAAAGGCTGCCTGCGTACACTGGAGGAAGAGGTGTGATGAGTATACCTGCCTTCTGAGGAGCCCCTGGCTCCAAAGGATCCCAACAGTTGTGGGGGACATGTGATCTGGTCCTGCTGGATCCGTCAAGGCCAGAGGGCTGGGAACTGGCTTCCCTGATGCTGGCTCCCGCAGCTGGCCAGCTGCTGAGTTCCTCAACCCAGGGGTCCTGCCACCAGAAGACCTCCCCAGGCTTCCACAGGCCCCAGAGATGACTCCAGTTTGTCCTACACAAGAGCTGAAGGTGAGCTTCAGAAAGTGTCTTTGCTATCATGTGGTCGTGGGGCCTGTTTGCCCTCTGTGTGCATGACTTGTTGGACATGCACACCCTGCAGCTAGCTGGCTCTCTTCCATTGCTCTTTTCTTCTCCACAACCCTTAAGTCCAGAAAACAAGTAGGCTTCTCTCTCACGTCTCCCATATCCTGTCCTACTCCTTTTTGGCTCTGTACATAATGGAAGGCACAGGGTTTCCTCTGCAGTGTGAAAAATGCTGTAAAGCTCACTTCTCCAAGCTAAATTGGTAGCCCACTAAAAATGGAGTTAAAGAGGCCAGGTGCAGTTGCTCACAGCTGCACTGGGGGGAAGATGCCTGGAGACGGTGTTAGGAAGATGTTGTGGTTTAAGGGCAGCCCAGCAGAATTAATTGAGATTCTCACCTCAACCAATTCCCAGGAGCAGTGACTCACTCCTGTAATCCCAGCTACTCAGGAAGTGTGGATAGAAAAAAACAAAGTCAGCCCTTGCAAAAGAGTACCACCACTGCTCATGCCTGTACTCCTAGTTACTCAGGTGGCTGAGATCTGAGGATCAAGGTTCAAAGCCAGCCTGGGTACAAAAGAACCTTAGACTCTTATCTTCAACTAACCTCTAGAAAATGGGAAGTGGGGCTTGGCTCGAGGGTAGGGCGGTAGCCTTGAGCAGAAGAGCTCAGGGACAGCGCCCATACCAAGATCAAGCCCCATGATCCACCAAAAAAAAAAAAAAAAAAAAAAGAGTAGCACCACCAATGTCCTCCAGTTTGAAATAAGGAGAAAATAACTACTGGAGGAGTTACAATCACATTAATCAGAAGGTTTTCCTAAGAAAAGATTTTGCAAACAATGCTCTCCATTGTACCCATTTCACAGATAATGATGATTGTTCTTATTGCTGACAGAGTCCTTCGTATTACTAGGTTTTTAAGGACTGAACATGTACCCCCAAAAGGTATCCATTGAGGCCCTAACTCTCAACAGGATAAAATTGGGAGGTGGACCGTCTGGCATGCGTAGACCAGGTTAATCAGGCTGGGCATCTCAGGATGAAGTCAGTCCCCTCACAAGAAGAGGAGGGCAGGGGCCTGGGCACAGCTCAGCTGGAATCTGCCATGCTTCCTGGCACAGGGAGGTGCTGGGTTCATTCTCCAGATGGCAAAACAAAAGGGGTCTTTGTTTTTGTTTTTAATTAAAGGAAAACATAGAGGAGGAAAGGGAAAAAGAGGAGGAGGAAGAAAACAAAAGGATCTTCTCTCTCCAGAAAGAGGCCCGAAGAAAAGTTTGTGTGAGGACAGGAGGAGAAGGTGGTCATATTTGCGCCTAGAAACCAAAGTTCACCAGGCATGGAAGCAGTTTACATTCTGACCTTTGACTCCCAGGTCTGTAGAATAAGAAAACAAAGGTCTGTTACTTCATCCACCCCGGCTGTGACACTGTGTCAGGACAGCGCAAATTGACTGAAACCCTGGATACCTGTCCAGTTGTGCCACAAGATCATCTCTAATTTACAGGTAATTTCCAAAGGAGCTGACAGTGTTTAAGAGAGAGGAAATGGAAATAGCTTACAGGGCAGGAATGCAGGTGCAGTCCAGTGCCAGTGGCCCACACCTGTGATCCTACTTTCTCAGGAGGCTGAAATCTGAGGATTGTGGTTCAAAGCCAGTCCAGGTAGGATAGTCTGTGAAACTCTTATCTCCAGTCTACCATCAGAAAACTGGAAGTGGAGCTGTGGCTCCATGTGCTAGCCTTGAGCATAACTGCTCAGGTACAGCGCCCAGGCCCTGAGTTCAAGCCCCTCAACTGGCAAATGCAGGTACAGAGCCAATATTCAGAACCAGCTTTCTCTCTCTGCAGAGCCCATTGCTTTCCCAGCGTGCCATACCTCTGTACAAGTCAGGATTTTGCCCTTCCCAAACTTGCAAGTCTATGGATGTTTTACAACTTACTCTAACTTCTCCATCTCTGCCCAAAGCCACCAAGCCAGTTCACACTGACCCGGGAGTAGACTCAAGATTCTTCCTCACCCTCCAGTTTCTTTTTATGACCTTCTCTTACCTAACAGCACATCTGGGAACCACGGAGTCTGCACATGTCTGTGGCCCAGGGGCCCCACACATTAGCAAAGCAACCACAAACACACCACAACCACCCTCCTTGCTTCCCCTCTATTGTGATTATCCTTACAAAAACTCTGGGGATTGGGGCCGGGAGTTTGGCATAGTGTTGGGGTGCTTGCCTAGCATGCACAAGGACCTGGGTTCGATTCTTTGGTACCACATGCATAGAAAAAAAGCTGGAAGTGGTGCTGAGGCTCAAGTGGTAGAGCTCTAACATTGAGAAAGTCCAAGGACAGTGCTCAGGCCCTGAGCTAAAGCCCAGGACTGGCAAAAAAAAAAAAAAAAAAAAAAAACCTCCGGGGATCAAGGCTTCAGAACCTTGCCAATCAATGCCCCTATCCAATCACTGTTCCCAGAGCCAACAAATGGGGCAACAGCACAATTTCTTCTCTGTACCAGTTCAGACATAGACTCCAATTTCTCTAAGTCCACTTCTGTAAGCTACAGTTTCAAAAACTTGGAACTGATTGGCACTTGATTTAATTAACCTCGTTATCTTTTCCTTCTCCTGGCAGAAGACACATAATAATCAGGCTTCCCTGGATGAAGGACTCAACACATCTTACACGTGTGTCAAATATCCCAGCAAAGTTGGGGTGATGTCATTTCTCTGCTCAACTTCACCAAGCCCTTGCCCTAGGGGAAATGACTCTTTTATACCCATTATAAAAATTGTAGCTTTGTACCTGGGTGAAGATTTGCTTGGTGATATGATTTCATTCTTGAAGCATGACATTTCTGATGCATTAGGGTTCAGCTTACTTAAGCTACTCCATGGCGGGTGATATTGGTAGAACCGCATGCCAGCCCTACCACCAGCACTGTCAAATTCCTCACATGCTTTGGCACAATTAAGAGAATGGAGTTGCTGTGGTGGTAATTATTTAGCAAGGATTAATACGTAATCTCAAAGAACAGTAAACACAGCTAGCAAGCATGAACTCTGTTTTATTGCTGAGAGGGAGGAGAAGTGAGGTGGGTTGGGAGAAAATTCCAAACAAAGGCGTACACCCATTGGAACAGGCACCCTGACTGGTGACCCTAGGAGATGGCATTTCTCCTAGCACTCTGGGAAATCCTAGCACAAGTTCAACACCCAGAGATTTTCCTGAATACCTAGAAAGACAGCAACTGGTAGGGAAATGTTAGATCCTAGGAGCAGTTCCCGATTAAACAGACAGTTGTCAGTATTCATTTCTGGAAAAGAGACAAGATTTTTCTGTTTTACTTTCTTATACAAAAAGCCACTCTATAAATAGTCTGCCCATGTATGTAGATGGTACATCAGAGTAGAAAAGAAGTTGTCATTGCTGTTCTGATTGAAATGCTTTCTGCTCCTGACTGCTATGTAAGGAAAGAGGTTTGAAAAAGACCAGTAAAATAAGAAAGACTCTCCTTCATTTTCAAAGCAGAGTTAAAGTGAAAACAACTACCATATGGAAAACACATTTTTCAGACCTCCAGAATGACTGAAAATGAATATCTCTGCGTTCTGAAACCTTGCAGGATCCATGGGAGAAAATGTCCACAGATCAATAAGCTACAGCGTGGCTCCAGTGAATTCCCTAGTTTTCTACTCATCACAGGTTCCTTTGTTACTAGGAAATAAAACTGATTTTAACAGGCACAAAGTTTAGTAGAAAAAAAAAAGTTTGCGAGGTTTTTACACAGTAAGAAACGTTCATTATCACTTACAAGTGAACCAAACAGCATTCAGCTTGGAGACAGATCCATGTGAAAGAAAGTAAGTTAACACTGGACAGAGTTCCAGAGGATATTCAAGGTAAGTCCATGGGGTGTGGGGGAGTTCAAATGTAGTTGGTCTGCAGCTTTGTGGATATTCATTTTGTTAAATTAAATGAGTGTGAGGCCCAGTGGTGGTATTTTTTTCAAGACTGAAGGCTCATGAGTTACTATAGTCACATCTGGTCTTTGTCTATAATCAAGTTCAGTGTCTGGAAAGTAGAGACAGCCAACCTCGACGCTCTAGGGCTAGGTGCACAGACTTGGTTCAGAGTACAGTAGAGAGGTTTGCACAAACATTGTCTTGCCCTCGGTGTTTTGTTTTGGTTTTGGTTTTCTGTTATCAGTCTAGACTAAAAGCGCAGGCTTTTTTTAAAAAAATTTTCAAATGATTGAAAGGGTATTAAAATTCATTTTTTTTTGCCAGTCCTGGGGCTTGAACTCAGGGCCTGCACACTGTCCTTGGGATTTCTCAAGGCTAGAGCTCTACCAGTTGTGCCACAGGACCACTTCTGGATTTTCCTATGTATGTTGTACTGAGGAATTCAACCTGGGTCTCTGTGTATGCTAGGTAAGCACTGTACCACTGGGCCAAACTCCTGGTCCCGAAATTCACGTTTTTAACCAGAAGTGGTACTGTGGTTCAAGTGGTAGAGCTCTAGACTTGAGAAAGGCCAAGGGCAATTCTCAGGCCCTGAGTTCAAGCCTCAGGACTGGCAAATAAATAAAATAAAAGCTCAGGGACAGTGCCTAAGCCCTGAGTTCAAAAGTCACCATTCTCTTTTCAGAAAAGAGATGGTCAGTTGTCCCTAGAATAATTGTATCAAGTTAAGAGATAATTGAAATCATGAACATGTTATGATCTTCAGTTAGAGATTAGATATGGTTTCACAGATACCTCTGAGTAGGAAATTAATAAAGTGGACTGCTGATGGTTAAGTTTATCAACTTGATTAAGCTACAAAGTACAAGCTTATTTAGTCAAATATTGCTATGAGGTCCTTTGGGGACCAGTGTAACACCTACTTTATTTCTCATGTAGCTAGAATCACAGGTGTCACCATTCCAAGTTTATTTGTTCAGGTGGGATCTCGCTGGCTTTTTACTATGAACTCACCTATAATCTTGATAATTCCTGATCACTTTGTCCATATTTATGATCTTACTTTCTGGGTAAAGAAATTCCCCTCCCCCATGGGCCTCATCCATCCCACTGAACAGAACAAAACCACAGACACCCCCCACTGCCCCCCCCCCGAAGTGGGAAGGAATTTCTCCTGCCTGCCTGGATGGCTTTGAACTGGGACACTGGATATTTAATTCTTCTGCTCTTGCATTCAAATTTAAATATTCTCTTTTACTAGTGTTCCAGTCTGCCAGTCTTCAGACCGAAGCAACACCTTTGGCTCTCCTGAGTCCAGGCCACTGAGTGTGGTCTGGAACCACATCATCAGCTCTAAGAATCAAATTTGTCAGCTACAGATATTAGAATTTGTTATTTACTGTAACTGCATGAGCTAATTCTGACAGACAGACAGACTGACTGACTGACTGACTGACTGGAAGCTCCCAATGGTTCTGTTTTGCTAGAGAACCCAGATGTAACCAAGAGTGAAGAAGAGGATGCTCAGCTTTCCTCGGGAAAGGAAACCTCTGCTGGCCTTCTTAGCTGGTAACCATCTCTGAGAGATGGGGGAAGGTGGTGTTCAGCTGACTAATCCCTCCTATCCTTGGGTGTGGCTGGAATCTTTTGGGTTAACACTGAGCATCTCTAAGACTCTGGGTTTTGTCATGCTGATCAGTTTGTTGCTGACTGGCTAACATAGAGACCCACAGTTCTCATCAGCATTTTACATTCAAGGACTTCTGGTGTAAGCCAGTTGTTATACCAGGCTTATTCACCACCCAGTTTTGAAAATTTCATCAACGTCTCTGGCTCCTCTCTTCCTCTTTTTCTCACCTAGGGTATCTTAGTTCATTTGATATCCTATAACAAAATACTATCGTGATGCCTTGCAAGTAACAGAAATGCAATTCTCACAGTAGTAGACAGTGGGAAGTCAAGGCAGACGGTGTCTGAAGAAGGCCTCCCACCCACCAGACAGCCATGCTCCCTTCACCTAGAGAAAGGAGCGAGGAGTCTGTCTTGGGCCCCTTTGTGAGGGCATTGATGACATTTATGAGAACTCAGCTCTCGTGGTCTGGCTGTCTCCTAGAGGTCTTATGTCTAACTCTACCACTTCGGGAGTCTATATTTTCTTTCATTTAAAAAATTAATTTATTTTATTGCTACTATGGAAGTGATGTACAGAGGGATTACAATCACACGAGTCAGGGAATGAGTACTTTCCTTTTGCACAGTGTCTTCTGTTCCCTCACTCTTTCCCAGTCCCTCCCTCCAATCTCCACCACAAGTTGTATGGTTCATTTGCATCAGTGTCCAATGAGCTCCACTCTGCACTCTTTCATGCTTTTTCCCTCAGAGGGTGGGGAGTTACATTTTCAATGTATAAATGTAGGGGAGACAAAAGCCTTCAGACCATAGCACTGGAATTATTGACTTTTAAAAATCTTTACTACTATTTTAATGGGGTCCTGGGAAAGAACAGAAATCAACGTGTTTACTAGTCTGCTAGATTTTGAGAAGAATGTACAGAATCATGGTAATATACAGATACCATCCTGAGACTACTTATGGATATAAGTTTTCTTTTTTTCTTTCTTTCTTTTTTTTTTCCTTCCCTAGTCCTGGGACTTGAACTGTCAGTGAGCTTCTTCTTTTTTGGGGGGGGGTGGAGATCATGGGACTTGAACTCGGCGCTGTCCCCGAGCTCTTCAGCTCAAGGCTACCAACCTATCCTTGAGCCAAACCTCACTTCCCATTTTCCCCGAGGTTAATTGGAGATAAGAGTCTCAGGTCCTAGGCTGGGAGTTTGCCCTAGTGGTAGAGTGCTTGCCTAGCATGCGTGAAGACCCAGGTCTGATTCCTCGGTACCCCACATACATAGCAAAAAGCCAGAAGTGGTGCTGAGGCTCAAGTGGTAGAGCTCTAGCCTTGAGAAAGTCCAAGGACAGTGCTCAGGCCCTGAGCTCAAGCCCAGGACTGGCAAAAAAAAAAAAAAAAAAAAAAAAAAAGAGTCTCAGGTCCTTTTGTGCCTAGGCTGGCTTTGAATCTTGATCCTCAGATCTCAGCCTTCTGAGTAGCTAGGATTACAGGCGTGAGCCACTGGGCCCAGCTCCTTCACCTTCTTTTGCTCAAGTCTAGTACTCTACCACCTGAGCCACAGCACCACTTCCAGCCTTTTCTGTTTATGTGGTACTAAGGAATCGAACTCAGGGCCTCATGCTTGCCAGGCAAGCACTCTATCGTTAAGCTACATTTCCACCTGGGTGTAGGTTTTCTTTGGAGGTTGATTTCCAGCTGGGTGTAGGTTTTCTTTTGACTGTGATAAGGGAAAAACTCTGATGTACTGAAAGCCATTGAATTAAACACTTCATATAGATGGAGTGAGTGGTATGTAAATTATACATCTATAAGGCTGGTATGTGTTTTAAAACTGACCATAGAGCTGGATTCTTTAACAATGCCAAGAACCAAAGCCGTCTGCATTAAGTTCAAGCATGGATTATAGATGATTAATGAGTAAAAGAAATTCAGAATCTGGGGCCGGGAGTTTGGCCTAGTGGTAGAGTGCTTGCCTAGCATGCATGAAGACCCGGGTTTGATTCCTCGGTATCACATACATAGAAAAAAGCCAGAAATGGTGCTGAGGCTCAAGTGGTAGAGCTCTAACCTTGAGAAAGTCCAAGGACAGTGCTCAGGCCCTGAGCTCAAGCCCATGACTGGCAAAAAAAAAAAAAAAAAGAAATTCAGAATCTTATAAAATAAATCTTAATTCCCTTGCAAAAGCACAATTTTATCTTATAAAATTCACCGCCTTTCTTCTCTTCCTGCAGAAAAGTAAGAGTAAACATTTCTATAGACCTTATGATGTAATGCAAAATAAATAACTTATATCGGAGATATGAATTCAGAAGCAACAAATCAGGTAAAGTGATTTCATACAATTCATCAATTAAGAAATATAAAATTCAGGAGCTAAAGTACATTCACTTTGGCTGATTGTGCCTTAAGCAGCTGCCGAAATAGAATTTGGTGGTGGACACAGTTTCAAACAAGGTTTATTGATGCTATTTGAGGATCATTCTGTGCATGCCAGCTGTTAGGTTTAGGGGGAAAGTATCTTGTAATTGAAGGACCTGTCACAAAAAAAAAAAGCATGTTCAGTTCATATTTCTGCATCAATTAAATTTCTGCCAGGAAGTGGAAGGGTGTCCAGGAAAATTTCAATCGAGTACCAAAAGTCTACAAGGAAAATTTCCTGTCTCAATAACCACTTTGCAGACACAAGGAGGAAGAAATGGCCCATTAGAACAACTTCGCATTCATACAAACACATTACTCTCTACCTGGACAGCTCTAATGCCATTCCAATGCACAGGGTGATGAGAACATTTTCTAAAAATATAGTGTACTGTAAGTGTCGAATGTAGTTGGAAACAGTGATTTCTTATGGCAATTCACATTTGTCTCCTAACATCCTGGAATATATTTATTTTTTAACTTGCATTTTTATGACTGACCAATGTGATGTTCTTACTCTGTGGGCCAAAACCTCATCCTCCTGGAAACAAAAATGAAAACCCCAGAACCCAGCAATTTCCAGACCAGCTGACCCTGAGGCCAATGGAAAACACGCTGAGGTAGACTCACATGACCTGAACCTAGGCCCTGTGCACGGCACATTTGCTATGTGTGTGGACTTAGCCTGGTTCCCAGATCTCAGACCTTCAGTTTTCTTTTTATCCAATAATCATCTCTCCTGGACAGAAGAATAGTATATGTGAATGTGATTTATCAAGTAGAAATGAGTAGAAGTGTAAGAAAGCATGCATGAGAGTGGAAGAGGAACGATAATAAGGAGATGTGCCCAACAAGGAACTTCCCAACTCTAACCTGAACAGGTTTAAGACCCAAATGATACCCGGGTAGTATAAACTAGGAAAGCATTCTCCGTACCTCACTGGGCTATGAACTATCTATGACATTGCCTGTCCCAGTGCCTGTCTGTCTTTGCCTCTCTGTGTCACACACAACACACACACACACACACACACGAATCCAGCATCAAAAGTGTGGCTCAGCATTGAGATAAAAGAAGGAAGGAGATCATGAAATCAATATACTGAAGTATTAATGGGAGAGTTTTTGAAACTTCTCTAACTCTTCTTATCTCACAACTCAGTCCCAGGTGCCTGATCCCTTCTTTTCCATGGCTACTTGAGCCAGACAAGGTTTTACCAGAATTTGCAGTCCTGAGACATACCATATAGTGTTACTGTGGGTTTTTTTTCAAAGGGGTGACCCTAGAATCTTTTGGACTTGTGGTGACAGTTGAAAATAAATCATGTTTGCAAATCCTACCTTCCCTGTTTCCACTTATCTGAATGGTCTTGAGTAAAGACAAATCTTTGTGCTGGTACTGGGACTTAACTCAGGGTCCTGTACTCCGAGTTAGCAGTTTTGCTCAAGGGTGGCACTGTACCACTTGAGCCACACCTCCACTTTTCGATTTTTGTTGGTTAATTGGCTATAAGGGCCATGGATTTTATTTTTCTCCCCATCAGCTGTCTTCAAACTGTGATCCTCAGATCTCCTAAGTAGCTAGGATTACAGGAATAAGCAACTAGCTTTGTGTACATTAAGTTAACCTCTCCAAATCTCATCATCCTTATCTAAAAATAGGACTCTATAAACAGCTTTGTCTATCTTAAAGACAAATACCCTATATTTGTTTAAAATTATTACATTGTTATATTTATTGATGTGCTTTGTATGTTGGGGTTTTTTTAGGGAAAAATCAAACAATTATGTTTCTGATGCTTCAAGAGAAACATCGTATTAAAAAGGGAGAAAAAAATGAGCATTAGTTTTGCTAAGACAATTCTCTATTTCAGACAATCTGCTTCTTGCTCATCATTGTGTTCAATAAAAGTACATTCAGTCCTAGAGACCAGATAATAATTAGGAATAGACTTCTCTCTAATGCTCCCTTGGGTTAGCCAGTCAATATCTGGGTGGTTCCACACTGAACTCCTTCTGTTGTTTACATCCTTCTCCTTCTGCATCTACGGGAAAATGGGGGAAATGTCTCAATTCACACATTTGCTCGTTGTCCTTCTGTGTTCTGCTTTTAATAATGAGGTACCATTATTCTGGAGAAACTGTTCATAAACTGAGTATTGTGTTAACATCTGCCTATTTACATTTCCCATGGAACTTTCTGTGGTACGCTCTGTTCAGTAGGAAACATCTGCCTCTTGGGTTTTCATCACTACAAGGCAATTTACTGCAGGGCCTTGTGTGGCTGGGGGCACACAGATAACTGTCCCAGGGGTGGCCTGGGCCCCTGTGCTCATGGTGACACCATCATCCTCACATGGGCGTTCACATGCTGAGCTGCCAAGAACAGATGGAGGTGTGGTCCAAGTGGAAATGTACCCAGTTGTCCCAAACAGGGATCTAGCAGTGACATGAGCCACGCCTATTTCTAGGGCTGGATCTCCGATACTTCAGTGATATTATAATACTGAGTTGTTTTTACTAAAAACCAGCCAAGGCCTTTTGAGAAATATGTACTTTGGGGAGTTTTAAATACCTGCAGTATTAACTTGCATTAGCATTTGTCATTTTTATGAAACTCCTGTGTGAGACTCACGGTGGATGTCCTGTCCATATTGTGTGTATTGTGCTGGCCTTCGAATATGGTTTCCAATACAAAATTTTGTAAAACCTAAGGTATCTCAAAGAGGCCAAGGATGTCAGAAAAAGGAAAATTCTACAAACTACTATTCTTAGAAAAAGAAAACTGCAGAAAAACAATCTCTCTCAAACAAGAGCAATGCTCATTAGATTTTTATTTTACATTTATGCATGCTATTAGATTTTAAGTGTGTTAGTTGGTCAGACTGTACACGATTATTGCCCAATTCCCCAGTGAACTAGAGCAGCACCTGGTAAAAGGATAGAACAACTTTCTTTCCTTTTCCAGTGAAGTTCCTAATGGGAAGTGCTTAAGCTAGTCCCTGCAAGGCCACCAAATCAACAGTGTGTGTGTTCCCTCTCTGCGCTCACTGCTGTCCCACCGGCAATGAGGTAAGATAGTTTATACCTTGGAAATACATATGCTAAGACTTGGGCTTGCTTTCCCCAGACAGCTGGATGCTCAGCACTGCCCCTTCATTCTAGGTCTTTCCTGTAGTGTTGCCACAATGTAAAACGTGAGGCACAGTAAAGCATGCTGGCTCCCCATATCCAAGATAGGCCTTCATTCCTTCCCCCGGCGATGAAGGAGTCACCATGAAGCACAGGTGGATGTTCAAGACTCCCTGCTGAAGAGAACTACGGTGTGTGCAGTGGGACATTTCTTTCCATTCTCTGTACATGGTTTTCTTTTTAACCTAAGGCTTCAATACATTTCCCTTTCTTCATTCAGCTTGTTTTCCCAGATATTTTTAATATCTTCATTGAATCATACAAAGCAATACAGTCATCACTCTGGGTGAACCACAATATTAACACGAATTATTGCTGGTAGCTTTGTGCAAACTTGGCAAATGGGCAAACATTGCTATCTGGGTCACGGAATTGAAAAGGACAGTGACGTGGTCTGCGTTTCCCAGATGCAAAGAGAGGCAGATGGTTGAGGGTAAATGCCAGGAAGTGAGAGGAGAAAGTGAAGTGGGGAGGAGGGGGGCCATGGCTCAGCATGGTGGACTCCAGCTTCGGATGAACTGATTCTGGAGGAGGCGCACAGGGGACACGAATGCATTTGTCTTCCCTCCCTTCCTTTACAGGTTGATGGCTGCTCCTCAGGACAGTAAGTCTTCTGCCTTTGTAGGAGTAAAACAACTTCCCAGAAAGGCTGATGCTTTCTCAGAAGGAACACTCCCGCTACCCCATTGCTTAGGAAGTGAGGAAACCCAGGTCAGCACACAGGGCCAGCTTTTAAATAGAGGTGACTGAAGACCCAAAGCTCAGCCTGTCAAGAGAAACTGCTATAAACCCGACGGGGGAATAGATCAGATAAACTGTTAATTCTGAAAGCATTGGTTTATTAATGGGTTAGCTTATCCAATACTTTTTGAGCATATATTAATTTCAGGGATTAGTGGTAAGGGTATAGCAGTTAAAGTCTTTACCCTCAATAGACATTCTGGTTGAGGAAGACGGACACTCTTTAAAGAAGTACACCATAATGCCAGTGAGAAATTTGTACTAAAACAAAAAAAAACAAGAATTTTTAATGGACCTGATGAATGTAAATGTAACTGTAACCCCTCTGTACATCACCCCAACAATAAAATAAAATAAAAGAATTCTTAATGGAAAAGTGAAGGATTAGGAGGTGATGGACCTGTGTTGGAACTAAGAACATTATTTTAGAATGAGCCGTCAGGCGGGCCTCCCATATTGGACACATACATGCTGAGTTTAGAAGTGTTCAGCACAGAGTAAAAGTCAGTACAAAGATTGAGGGTCAGGAGCAATCTTGTTGAAAGGATCAGAGCCAGATATCAAGTTGGGCCCAGAGATGGAAGAAAGAGATTTATCCTTTATACTTATAGATCATAGAGTCTCTGGGTAGAGAGGGAGACATGCACTTAAGATTCCCACACTTGGGAGTAACTGTATAAACTAGAAACATGGGAGTAAAAACTATCTTGGGAAGTATAAACTCTCTCGCAGGCATGATTGGATTTGCACTCTAGGTTGCATCCTTGCACAGCAAAGCTAAAGAGACAAACTAACCTGAAAATTGTACATACGTTTCCCCTGGCATGCCAAAGAGGAACTGGGCACTTAAGAGCTAGTGTTGAGATCATGGAGAGAATGTAGACTTGGATTTGGACCCATTGATTCCCATTCCAGTTCTAATCATGAATTACAACCTGGCTTTCAACAGCTATCTGGCCCTTCTGGGCCTCACCTGGGAAAGGAGACTAATAAAGGCTACTCTCAAATGTTATGAAGATCAAGTGAGACCATTCACATAACTCAGATGAGTTATTCCCATATCGATCCCATCATACCCACACTGTGATTTGTGCGATTTTTATCTCAACCACAAAAATATCAAAATGACCCACGCAATACTGAAGCTAAGTAAACAAATGAACTGAAAGGCGCTCGTAAATAGATCTGACAAACCAGTTTCGTCCAATTATCCCAAGATACATATTTAGCATCCATGAGAAACTGCTGGGAGCAGTGAGAAACGGATTAGACAGAAAGGAAAAGGCATTACATGGTACATGAGTTCCTGGACTCCTGTTTCCTCCTGGCTCTCCTGCTTGGAGAGAAGTGAGATGAACAAGGCAAGACAGATGCCAAAGCCTCGCATGTAGAAAGAAGGCCTGAAAATGACCCCCCACCCCCCAAACAGGAAGCATGTTGTGATGATCCAGCAAAACGATTAGCAAAGCAGCCCACTGTCTATCAAGGGAGACCCCAGCGCATCAAGTACTCCCTCCCACACAGCAGGCAGAGCCATAATCATCTTTTACTAGCCTCCCACATCACAGGAGCAGGCATGCCCGCCTTGCTCCAGACTGCAAAGTAAGTAGTTCACTCGTGAGTGGATCTCCCTGGGCTACTCAGGGACCTCCCAGCCCAGAGTCCCCAAGCCAAACCCCCGCCCCAGCCTGACACTCCTATACCAACGAAGACAAGCAGGGCACCACGGGCATCACTGTGTCTTGTGCATGAGACAACATGTCCAAGAGGACAAAAATTGAAACTAGCATTAAATCAAGAAATCCAGGGCCGGAGTTTGGCCTAGCTGTAGAGTGCTTGCCTAGCATGCACAAAGACCCAGGTTCGATTCCTCAGTACCACATACATAGAAAAAGCCGAAAGTGGTGCTGAGGCCCAAGTGGTAGAGATCTGGCCTTGAGAAAGCCCAAGGACAGTGCTCAGGCTCTGAGTTCAAGCCAAGACTGGCAAAAAAAAAAAATATCTTTAGCTGGGCGCGATGGCTCTCACCTGTAATCCTAGCTATTCAGAAGGCTGAGATCTGAGGATCAAGATTCAAAGCCAGCCCCAGACACAAAAGGACCTGAGACTCTTATCTCCAATTAACCTCTAGGAAAGGGAAATGGGGCTTTCAAGGGTAGGGCAGTAACTTTGAGCTGAAGAGCTCAGGGACAGCCCCAAGGTCAGAGTTCAAGCCCCATGACCCCCCCCCCAAAAAAGAAACCCACTGTCTGTGAGATGGGGTGGCTCTCTTGTCTAGTTTCCCTGTCTTTAAAAAGTTAAATATTGTTAGCCTGTTTCTTTGACCTGTTGAATTCAGTATCCATCACAGCTGAAAAGGTCACAATACCACTATATGCTTCTGTAAATCACTGTTTCAGCTTGGCAAGCTTTGATCGACTTGCATGTTAATGTGTATGTGAACCAGCATATATCTGATACACACGTCTGCATACCACTCTGGAATCTGGTATTCATGCATGTATGTATATGTATGTTCACTGACACATTGCCAAGTCTGCCCATACATTTATGTGAAGATTTAGGCCTTTGGAAATGATGGTCGACTGGATTGCCATTTGGTGTGGGTATTTTATATGTTCATGCATTTGCATTCATATTAACTTGTTTGGAGCTCTGTTTATGCCAGTGAATGAGAGGACATTTGGTGTGTGTTCAGTGACTCTTCTTTTTTTTTTTTTTGCCAGTCCTGGGCTTGAGCTCGGGGCCTGAGCACTGTCCTTGGACTTTCTCAAGGCTAGAGCACTTGAGCCTCACCACCACGTCTGGCTTTTTTCTGTGTATGTGCTACCGAGGAATCGAACTTGGCTTTTTGTGCATGCTAGATAAGCACACTACCACTAGGCCAAACTCCCTGCCTGACTCTTCTTTTTTAAAAAAGTAATATACATATCTAGTCCTAACAAGTTTTTGTCATTGCTTTAAAATAAAATTCGCAATTTTTACCTTAAAAATATCATTAAAAGCCAAAGCTCATTGTTATTCTAGCAGGAACAAGCGCAAAGCATACTCTGCATTTGATGGATGAAACAGTGACCTACAGATTCACAAGCCACTGACACCTTTCCCACCACTTAGCATACAGTAACGTATCACTCATAAGGTGCTGTACAGCTTACAATCATCTTGAGTTCTATGATTTTGTTATAGTCTTTGCTGGGCTTGTTTTAGAGTTGAGGCCATTGAACCTCAGGGGGGAAAAAATTAATTGGTTCCCCACAGGATTCATATTAAATACATTTAGGGCCCCAAAATCTAGCCTTCAGCTTTGTATATACATTTCCTCCCAGTGACGTCTTAGAGTAGGAAATCATTACGGAATCTTGACCAAAAGATTTAGAGCGTTTACTTTTATTTTATATACTGTGGGATTCTCATAACCTGTTTTACTAGTTAACGGAAAGGTGTGATGTGGCATCTCTCTGTTTTTGTAATCTGAGGCATGTGTGGTGATTTTTTTTGGGTAGCCACATAAGCTGGCTAAGCACTGGGATTCTTGTCAACTGGATCACTTGTGCATTGTGAAACATCTAGGACATACTGGAAGGCATCAACTATTTGTTGAATGAATCACTTGTGAGGATGGTGGGACATTTCTTTATCTTCTGTTTACCTAAAAATTAAAATTAAAAATCATTATGAACTCCAATTACTATCTTAAGGCATTATCAAATATCTCCTCTTTCTTTCCAAAACAGAAAAGTAAAATAGCTTTCAACCTCAATATTCATCTCTTAATAATTGGTAGGACTAGAAGAAAAAATAAACAAAAAAATTGAACAACATTATAAACCAAATTGACTAGCATGTACACAGCCACCTAGGATCATTGAATTTAGCAGGTCTTAAGTCTGAAAAGGAACCCCAAGTATATATAAGAAAGTCATTTCTTTCTAATTAATAGTGTAATTCAAGTATCGGTGGTTCAGGCCTGTAACCTTAGCTACTCAGAAGGCAGAGTTCAGGGGGATGGTGGTTCAAGACAGCCTGGGGAAAAATATTCACAAGACCCCCATCTTAAAAGAAAAAGGCAGCTGTCATGCCAGCTAGACAGAAAGTATAAATAAAGGGCAGGGGAAATGCAGGGTTTGATCTCAAAACCTACCAGAGCAACAATGCTTGGAGGTATAGCTCAAGCAATAGATCATTTGTCTAGCAAGCACAAAGCCTTGAGTTCAAATCCTAGCATTGACAAATATAAATAAAATAAATTATGTAAATATGAAATAATGAAGTTCTGCACGATTTCTGGATATTTGTACTTCTTTCTATGTTTTTGTCATATTCACAAATGTGAGATGTATCAAAACATTTTTTTGAGTAAAGAAGATTTTAGGAACTAAGAAAAACAAAGCCAGTATTTTAGCCTAGTGCATGACTTACTGCAATTAAACATTATCATTTCTGCTTAGTTTCAGGAAAATAAATGATCACATTTGTAGAAGGATAATTGAACAATCCTGCTTGAACATAAATGAAATAGAATCAAAATATGAGTAATGTTTACTTTTCTATTGATTGTTATGATATGATCAAAGACTCAAACTTTTTTTTCCAGATAAAGGCAGGGGTTATGACTCAAGCGGTATACAGAATACCTGCCTAGCAAATGTGAGACCCTGAGTTCACCCTGAGCACTGTCCCCTTTTCCCCCCTTTTTTTCCATGTACTGAAACCGTGGAGTAAAACTTTAGTAAAATATAAATTGTGCAAGCACATGAACTAGAAATGCAATTATGATTAATTGACTTTGCCAACGCACATGGCCTTACTATGTAATTTACAAATATGTACCCAATTAATGTTGTGTGATCTTTTGATCTCTTTCTATAATACTTTGCATCTTTAAGCCATTTGAAGTCCAAAAGCCTGTTGTTAATGTAGATTAGTGTACATGTCTGACACCCTTAATAAAATATCTACCCTATTGCTATATCAGCTCTTGGTTTGATTGCTTAGGCACTAGTTCTATAATAGTAGACAAAGTGGTTCTCCACTTTAAAGAGAGAAATTATGTTCTTCTTTAGAATTATCCACACTCTGAGACCCTCACCCACCATATTTGCCATGCAAAACAGTGATTCCTGTTTCATTGTACATTTCATAAAGAACAAAGTCACAAAGGCCACTTACTGCCTTCCAGAAGATAATAGTTTAAAAGGCTTGTGTGCTATCTGTCCAAACCTGTCAATATTAGCAAAGTCTTTAGTGCCTTTAATTTATACCCAGATTCTTAGAACTTTAAACAGCAGTTTCTGGGAATCAAAAGCTTCTGGATTAAATATACAGACATGTGTCACTTAATGATGGTGGCGCATTCCGAGAAATTCATCACTAACTGATTTGAACGTCACAGAGGATGCTTACGCAGACCTGAATGCTGAGGCATACTGTTGGCCTAAACTGTGTGATCTAGCTAAAAATCTATACAAGATGCCACTGTGCAGAAAATACAGGCAACTGTAACACACTGATGAACATCTGTGTATCTAAGTGCATTTATACATAGGAAGGTATAGTGAAAACCATAATATAAGATATAACAAAACATCCAGCCTGTGGAGAGCACTAACCACGAATGGAACCTAAAGGACCAGAAGTCGCTCTAGGTGAGTCAGAAAGGCAACGATGTTGTTCTGTACTACTGTAGACTCTCCATGCACTGGGTACTTAGGCTGTGCCAAATTTATTTGAAGCGTTTTTTTTCCTTTCTTCAAAAATAAATTATCCTCAATTTACTATTGTTTCTTCACTTATAAACCTTAAACCTTAACTGGTTTTATTATTTGTTTGTTTGATTTTGATTGGTCATGGAGCTTGAACTCTGGGCCTGGGAGCTGTCCCTGAGCTCTTCAGCTCAAGGCTACTGCCCTACCCCTTGAGCCACAGTGCCACTTCTGGTTTTCTGGTGGTTAATTGGAGATAAGAATCTCACTGACTTTAGTTTCCGCGCTAGCTTTGAAACTCAATCCTCAGATCTCAGCCTCCCGGAGTAGCTAGAATTACAGGCGTGAGCTACCGTCCATGGAGTTTAACTGTTTTTTTAAACATTTCTTGAACGTCAGTTGGCTAGTACTTGTTAATTCTAGAGACCAAAGTAAGCTGAGACTGATCAAGTTCAAAGCCAGCTGGTCAGAAAAGTCTGTGAAACTCCACTTTTAATGAACTACCAAAATGCTGAATTGACAGTGTGGCTCAAGTGGTAGACCTCTAGCCATGAGAAAAACAGGAAGACAAGTTCTGAGTTTGAGCCCTGGTACTGGTGGGAAAAAAATTAAACATATGACTCCTTGATCAAAACACTTGGCTTAAAACACAGATACATCCCATAGCTGTACAAATGTATTTCCTTTCCCTTTATGTCTTATTCTAGATGCTCTTTTCTATTATAATTTCTTTTTTACTTATTAAACTTTTTTGGTCAAATATAAGATACCACCACACACTAGCTGCCACCTCCTCCCCCTCCTCTTCCTCCTCCTCCTCCCTCTTCCTCTTCTTCTCCCTCCTCCTCCTCCTCCTCCTCCTCCCCTCCTCCTCCTCCTCCTCCTCCTCCTCCTCCTCCTCCTCCTCCTCCTCCTCCTCCTCCTCCTCCTCCTCCTCCTCCTCCTCCTCCTCCTCCTTCTTCTTCTTCTTCTTCTTCTTCTTCTTCTTCTTCTTCTTCTTCTTCTTCTTCTTCTTCTTCTCCTTCCTTCCAGCAAGGATTGGGCTAGCGACTTCTGTTCTGTAGCTGCATGTTTTATGCAGACATCTTTTTCTGCTGGAACACAATCAGTAGGCCTTTAATTGCTAAGAATGGAGATTTGCTCCAAGCACAGTAAAGAAAAGTAAAGATATAATATAAAGGTGTGTGTGTGTGTGTGTGTGTGTGTGTGTGTGTGACCACTCAAATGTCATGAGATAGCCAGGCACAGTGTCTCACACCTGTAATCCTAGCTACTCAAGAGGTTGAGATCTGAGGATCAAGGTTCAAAGCCAGCTCAGGCACTAACATCCGTGAGACTCTTATCTCCAATTAACTACTAAAAAACCGGAAGTGGCACTGTGTCTCAAGGGGTAGGGCGGTCGCCTTGAGCTAGGGACAAAGCTCAGGTTCAGGGGTAGGACGGTAGTCTTTAGCTGAAGAGCTCAGGGACAGCGCCCAGGCCTAGAGTTCCAGCCCCATCACTGAAAAAAAAAAAAATCATGAGAACAGTGTGATTCTGTGATAATGTTCTGACACCTCTACCCCCGCTGGTGACAGGGGTGGTCTCTCCTTCCCAGTGCTCATGTTGTCTTTGGCAGGATATTGCTCTGGGACTTCGCCCTGCATTCCTCAGCAATGGGAAAAATATTGCAAGAAATAGCTTCAGAGATTACTGACTGGCTGGCTTAGCTAATTGCTATGCTTAGGCAGGGCAAAGCCCTTGACTTCACCGTTGGACTTCCTGCTCAGTGTCAGACCCACCAGAAGCCACCCCTACACAGCTACCGTCAGAAGCTGCCTCACTCAGCTGGGAGATCAGGCCAGGCTAATTGCCATTATGTAAACATAAGCAAAGAAAAAAGATAGGAGCGTGTTGAGGAGGAAAGGGAAAAGGAAAGAACAAAGGACGGCAGCAGACACTCTGGTTAACCTGCACAGAACCTCCTGATGAGAAGGCTCACATATCTCAGCCACTAATATCTCCTCATCTATGCTTCTCATAACTGACTTGGAATTTTAGTCTGAATAATCCAGCCATCTCAAATTCCATTGGTTATCTATATAGCTAAAAATAATTACACTGCTATGTGCCTAACTTAAAAGAGCAGACTGCTCAATTTCTCTCTGCATTGAGAAATTCAACAGGTTGGATAACACAACATTGTGTTAACATTCTAAAGACATTCATTTGGGGGAACAGATTCTACACACTCAAAGTCCTGGCTTCTAGCTTTTAGACTTATGTATATATTTTCAGGTTTGTCAGCAGTATTTCAGAAGTTTGAAGGATAGGATAGAAACTTTTGTGCTTACTTTCTCCTTCATTATTTTTTTTTCAGCTGGTAGGGTTTGAACTCTGGACCTGGGCACTGTCCCTGAGCTCTTTAGCTCAAGGCTATCACCCTATCCCTTGAGCCACAGCACCACCTCTAGTTTTCTGGTAGTTAATTGGAGATAAGAGTCTCACAGACTTTAAGATAAGAGTCTACTGGGTTGGCTTTGAACCGCAATCATTTAGATCTCGGCCTCCTGAGTAGCTAGGATTATACGCATGAGCCACCGAGCCCAGCGTCCATCATTATTTTTGCATCCCCACCAGCTGGAATTCAGAATTCTTCGGGAATAAAGATGCTGTCCCAAATTGCTTGGTGTATGCACAATTAAAAAGGACCTTGGCAAAGGTGACCTTGTGAATCCATTAATACCAACTGGGAAATGATACCTCCAGTTCAGTAGAAATGGTCACTAGTCAAGCATGTTGTGTTTCACAGTTCCAAAGAAAACTCAAACTGACATGAAATAAGCAGAGCTAAAAATGGCTCCAGATCTGTGGCATCAATTAACAAAGCCTGTGCTATCTCTGCCTGATGACAGCCCAGCTTCACTTAACCGCCACATGTCTGCTAACATCTCATATGCCCACATATTTACCCAGGAAATGGAAGGCAGAGCCCATCCTAAGAGCAGTAATGCAAACAGCATTGCACCTATGTCACAGCAGGAGTCGTTTGCACACCTGTCTGTCTTGGAAATGTTTCAACTGATTGTTTTCTTGGGTTCATATGCAATTTCACAGGGCCCTGGAAACATGGAGAGCCCATGTCAACTGAGCAAGCGGTGAGGCCAAATCGCTTCAGAACAAGAGTTGCGAGGGGATGGGTGTGGGGAAAGAGGTCTGTTACAAACCACCAGGGATCGATTCCTAGGGTGGATTTTTACCTCGTCTAGGGCTCTATAAACCCTCCTGTATCTTCAGGGATTAGAGTTATGGTTTTATAGAAGGGAAAAAGAAAGAGAGAGAGAGAGAGAAATCAAATTGAACATAGAAAGCGGAACAAGCCAGGTGCCAGTGGCTCACGCCTGTAATCCTAGCTACTCAGGAAACTGAGATCTGAGGGTCATGATTCAAAGACAGCCCAGATAGGAAAGTCTGTAAGACTCTTACCTCAAATTAATCACCAGAAAACAGGAAGTGGAGCTGTGGCTCAAAGGGACAGACAATGAGACTTGAGTGAAAAGGCTCAGAGACAGCACCCAGGCACTGAGTTCAAGGCCCACAACCTGTAACAATGAAAGAAAATGGAACAAAACTTCCATGGGTTTTTCAAAATACAATTTTGTCAAATGGGCTTGGGATTCAAGGGAAGGGGAGAGTCGAGGACTCAAGGGAGACAGAAGAATGGAGAGAGGAATAGTGGGCAAATACAATCATAATAGTCAATGTACATATGAAAATAGAATCAGGCAACTGTAATAGGTAAGGGGAAATTAGAATGGTAGAAGGGGTGGATTGACTTTGAATTGAAAAACCTTGTAGAAATATCTAAAGATGATTTTTAAATCCATACAAAGAATACATAACATACTATAGTAGATATAATATGCTAATATATTATATATTATAAAATATATGAATCAAGTTGGGTACGGTGGCTCATGTCCGTAATCCTAGCTAGTCAGAAGGAAGAGATCTGAGGATCATGGTTCAGAGCTAGCCCAAGCACTAAAGGCCATGAGACTCTTATCTCCAATTAACCACCAGAAAACTGGGAAGTGGTACTGTGACTCAAGGTGGTAGCCTGGAGCTGAAGAGCTTGGGGACAGTGCCCAGGCCCAGAGTCCAAGCCCCATGACCGGCAAATATATATATATACATACATATATATACTATATATAACAATATGTGTACTATTATATGTCAAGTATATTACATAAGTCAAGATGTGCTAGACTTCAGAAATACAGCATGAAACAACTTTGTATCTTGCCTACTAAACAATAAATGGCACACAGATGGCAAGGCCTCTGAACTGGGTAGACTACAGTAATAAAAATGCAGTCAGTAATCAGATGAAACCACTGTAACATTAAGAAAAAATTTTTCAGTGGGAGATTTTCTCCAGATAACACAATTTTCTAACGTATTTTGTGTAAGTATAGACATCATTACATAAGCTAAAATAAACATAAATTCATAGGGTTAGAAATTTAATTTTTAATCCAACAATGTATATTATGTGATTATAAACTTATACAGCACAAGCAAATAGAGTTGCATACATATAAGGATGCACTGACTGGGATTCAACCTTGCCTTTAGCACAGGGACCGGATTTAGGGAGGGCCTTCACTGAAGTTGTGACCACTGTGTGTTAAAGGAACAGCAGGAATGGAGTGGAAGAGAAAATATTCTTTTTTTTTTGGTCAGGTGTGAGGCTTGAACCTAGGGCCTGAGTGCTGTCTCTGAACCTCCTTATGCTCAAGACTAGTGCTCTACCACCTGAGCCACAGCATCACTTCCGGTTTTTGAGTGGTTAATTGGAGATAAGAGACTCATGGGGACTTTTCTTCCCAGACTGGCTTCCAATTACAAGCCTTAGATCTCAGCCTCCTGAATAACTAGAATTACAAGTGTGAACCCCAGGCACCCAGCTAAGAATATTCTTGATATAAAGTGTAGCAACAAATTTTTAAAAGGACTTGGAGATAAAGAACTCTTGGCATCCTTCATGTCTTCCAGTGGGAAGCTAAAGGTTGAGTACTAGACATTTAATACTGCTAGAACATAAACTGACTCAGGCAAGGATTGAGAGATGGGGGTAGGATAATAAACAGAAATAAAACTGTAAGGAGCCCCGTACACCACCATGTTAGGAAAAGTCTGGGGTCAGGAAAGCTGTTGAATACGATGTAATCAAACCTAATTATCATAGGCCCAAGACATCTTATCCAGGAAGTATTTTGTCCCTTTAATACTCAGACAGGATATTAAAGGAATTTTCATATTGAAAACCTTTTCCTAATGCTCATTTATGTGATACTCTATCTATACTTTATTTTTCACTTTTAGCTACTTGGGCCTTTAGGAAATTCTGTAGGAGTACAGAAAAGGAAATACAAACCAGAAGAAAAGATTAGAATGGTTTTTGGGGGGTGGGCATTGTCCCTGAGCTATTCAGCTCAACCCTACCCCTGGAGCCACAGCACTACTTCCAGTTTCCTACTGGTTAATTGAAGATAAGAGCCCAGGCTGGCTCTGAACCTCCATCCTCAGAACTCAGCCCCCTGAGTAGCTAAGATTACATGCGTGAGCCACAGCACCCGGCTATAATAATAATTATTTTTTTTTAAGTTCTTTACCTTGGTTCTCTGGCTGCAAAGTCTTGTTCATCTTAGCCAAGGCTTTCTTTAAGTCTGAGACTTAACACTGGATACGTTTCATGGTGTACAGCTTTGCATGTATGTTGCTCAGATGTCTCTTGGGTCAAAGCTTATGTTAAGTAGAGAAAGCTATGGATCTCCCTCTACAGACTTGTAGTGAGCTGCTGGCTTATGTGCTGAGTGGCCAGATGTGCCCTGAGAATCATGAGTTCTGCATCTTCTTTCCTTCCCCTAGGTTTTCCCTCCAGCTTCATGTACAGGTAGTTCAGTAGGCAAACCCAGATGTGGCCCTTTTTGGTCTTAAGAAGATTACTAATGTTCCTTAACACACACCCAAAAAAAAGAGTGAATTGGGTGTTTTACAGTCTTATAAAAGTCAAGAGTCTTATAACATAGTTGAGCAGGCATCCTGCTTTACCAGACAACGGCTGCAGTCCACAGCTGTGCTACTATAATTATTAACAAATTGCTGTAAAATCCTACCTCCCACTCATTCTGCCCAGTGGCCAAGAAGATAGAATTCCCATGAAACATAAAGACTTGAGCAGCACCTCACAAATTATGGTTGAGTCTGATCAATTGTTTGTGTGTCCCAGCATCCATCAGATAAATTATAGGATTTCATTTAATAAATGTTGCACTCTTAAAAAAATTTAAAAAACACTGAAGCCAGGAACCAGTGCTTCATGCCTAGAATCCTAGTTACTTCAGGAGGTTGAGACCTGATGATCAACATTCAAAGCCAGCCCCGCGAGAAAGTCCTGAGATTCTTATCTCCAATTAACTGCCAGAAAACTGGAAGTGGCACAGTGGCTCACGTGGTAGAATGGCAGCCTTGAGCTAAAATGCTCAAGGACAAAGCCCAGGCCCAAAGTCCAAGCCCCACAACTGACAATAGATAGATAAGTGGATAGATAGATGATAGATAGATAGATAGATAGATAGATAGATAGATAGATAGATAGATGATAGATAGCAAAGATAAGCAAGGAGCCCAGAAAACCTGAGGCAGAACCAGGGGAAAAAAAAAAAGAAAACAAACATCAGAAATGCCAGTAGTAAGGAAGTGGCTTTTGGTCACAGTACAGGTCATTGCTTACGTGCTATGTGAGCATCGTTCCATGCCTAATGGCTTCCTAGCCCCTGGCAAGTTTGGAAAACCATGTGGCAGAGTCACCAGTCCTCTCCAGTCCTTCCTTCTTCCCCTAATTTATAAAGGACCCTGCTGTTGTTTCATTCTTTCTTTCATAAAACAAACTTTATTGAAAAGCAATAAACACAGAACAAGCTACGTATACACAAAGTGTACAACTTAAACAATGTTTTACCACCAATTATTCCTGAAACCAACCTCATAATACAGATAATGAGCCAGACACAGGGCTCACGCCTGTTTTCTTAACTACTCGAGAGGCTGACATCTGAGGATAATGGTTCAAAGCCAGCCTGACCAGGAAAGTTCATGAGGTTCTCACCTCCAGATAACCACCAAAAAGCCAGAAGTGGATTGGTGACTCAAGTGGTAGAGAGTCAGCGTCAACCATGAACAATGTAGCTAGAGAGAGAGAGAGAGAGAGAGAGAGAGAGAGAGAGAGAGAGAGAGAGAGAGAGAGAGAGAGAGAGTGTGTGTGTGTGACTT
Organism: Megascapheus bottae; assembly: GCF_031878675.1. Classification (NCBI taxonomy): domain Eukaryota; kingdom Metazoa; phylum Chordata; class Mammalia; order Rodentia; family Geomyidae; genus Megascapheus; species Megascapheus bottae. The sequence continues at coordinate 8,519,492 of NC_143516.1, read as the reverse complement.
ATCTCTAAGTTTCTTAGTTATCCCTCCTTTTCCTCTTCCCTCTTCCTTGCCCCCCACTTCCCATCCTAGCCATCTTTCATTTCATTTAAAATGACAGTTCTTTAAAGCAGTATTTTCAAATACTTTTTTAGTTGCCTAATTTAAACCTTCTCAAGATCAAAGGTTTCTTACTAATCCATGCAAAACATACATAGCAATCCACTTAGTTGTCTGGCACACTCTTCACATTGAAAAAAAAAAACCCATGAAATAAAATGCAAGCAAATTCCAAGTGAGCAAAGAATATACTTGGCTTGTTTCATAAGCATAAGGAAAAGAAGTATTTGCTTTAGCTAACAGCCATGAAAAGCATTCTTTCCTATAGAAAGGGGAATGCCAGGAACAGCTAGACCCTGAAACACTCCAAGTTATCATCTTTAAAAAAAATAAAAAATTCCAAAAAAATAAAAAAATTAAAAAGATAGATGGTCTTGCTAAAGGAAACAGCAACTCAGATTATAGAAATAAATCCTAGTCTGCCTAAGTAGAATGCCTTTTCTTTCCATGAGGCTATCAATTATAGAGAAATGTCTCCATATGTACTTTAATGAACTCACTGGAATCTTTAACTTGGACAACAGTGCTCAGGGTTTACTGTTTGGACTGCATTTGCTCTGGGAAAATGAAATTCCCTATTCCCTTCTCTTGGTTTTTAATGATGGGAAACTTTGTGGAATCATGTCTAGAGTGTGACCTTTTCAGGAATATCTGACCTCCAACAGACTCAGAGGGTTCAGATTTCCCATGGTGTGAGAAGGGAAACAATGACTGATGTATATGGCCTTATGCAATGCTGACCAACTTAACTAGAAAACTAATCTATTCAAATTTTAAACTATTTCCACATAGAATAACCGTACCACAAAGGTGATCTTAGGAGAAAGCACACTGCTGGTCTTGTGAGCCACAAGAGGCTGCTCAGGGCAGCCTGTGATAGGTCATTTCCATCAACCACCATTGTACCAGAGAGAGATTCCAGCATAGGTCTCCCTGTCTGTGGGTCACCAGTTCCCCCTTCAGTTTCCTTAGCCCAGTACTTCCCAGGATCTGTAATATCAGGCACTATGGAAAATTACATGGTGACAGTACCTGGTAATAAACCAGGGTACTCATGGTCAGAAGTAGCATGTGTATATATATAATATATATATTATATATATATAACATATATACATATATATGAGCGCTCTGGCCACTCAAGATGCGACTAGGACTTCCCAAGAAATGTAGAATCCCACACCTCCACATTCTTACAACCTATTCGTGAACTCCATGTTGCCACAGCTCTCTGGGTAAGGAGCATTTGACCTAGGCTCTAGCTGCAAAAGAGGCTGAGAAAAACAACGCCCTTATCAGTTTTTACTTTTTCCCATATATCTAAGTGGATTCGAATAGCTGGAAAGGGAAAGTCCACTACTGAGGGTGCATTTCCAAACCAATCTGCCATAGGTTAGCAGGAACTGTATTTGGAGATAGAGATCATTTCAATGGAGCCTGATACTTTTTTCTTTTTTTGCCAGTCCTGGGGCTTGAACTTAGGACCTGGGCCCTGTCCTTAGACACTTTGCTCAAGGCTAGCGCTCTGCCGCTTGAGCCACAGCACCACTTCTGGCTTTTTCTGTGTATGTGATACCAAGGAATTGAACCCAGGACTTCCTGCATGCTAGGCAAGCACTCTACCACTAGGCTACACTCCCAGCCAGAGCCTGATGCTTCTTGATCGTAAGGTCTGTCATGCCCCTACAGCTACTCAAAATAGCACTGCCTTTTTTTTTTTTTTGTACCAATCCTGGGGCTTGAATTCAGGGGACCTTGAACCTGGACCTGAGGTCTTTTTGCTCAAAGCTAGTGCTTTACCACTTTAACCCCAGTTTCACTTCCTGCTTTTTGATCGTTTTGTGGTGCTAGGAGTCTCACAGACTTCCCTGCCCAAGCTGGCTTCAAACCGCAGTCCTCAGATCTTAGCCTCCTGAGTGGTTAGGATGATAGTTATTGCCACCATTCTTTTACACCACAGCCCATAATATAGAGAGCCTTGTCTGGGCTCTTCTCTAGGCCAACCAAAGAGTGTTCTTTAGACTGCTCTGGGCATGTAGCTTAGTTAAGATCATCCCTCAAAGGGACAACCATTGCCCTGTCAGGATACACACACACATATACACATACAAACACATTTTCCTGTCAAGATTTGAGCAAGAACCAAGCAGGGGAAAGAGGACATTCTAGAGGGTCTACACTTATTTGTACAACCAAACCCAGATGAGAAGAGAGAGGAGTAAGTAGGCCATTGGCAGATGGCCAGTACCTGGTTTCTTGTCCAAATCCTCACATTCGGTGTCAAGGCTCCATCCCTGGCCCTCAAAGGTATGTCTTCTATGTCACATAGAGAGCTGCCACTCTCCAGGACTAAGGCATCTGGCTGCAACACATATACAGGGCAAGACCCTGGGAGTCACAGCTGTACTGAACACATTTCATAGCCAACTTAAAAAATCCCTTCAGACACATTGTTTACATAAGTGCACCTTTTAAATATAAGCTGTCACAACGAAGTTCACAGAAGCAGCCGTCCAGGGGAATTGTCATTATCTACCGTTGAAGGTCTTAATCTGATCGGGCAATGAGTGAAATTATCCACCGAAGAATAATTCTCCAGAGATGGCCCCTTATGACCTGAATAAAGCAACTAAAAAGTTTTTGGTTGTTGTTGTTGTTTTTTAATCCTGGTCAAGAAACAAAACATAAAAAAGTTTACTCCAGGGAAGGGCATACCTCTTCTAGGCAGTATATATATATGTATATATATATATATATATATATATATAATTCCTTATAGGTTCCTATAGCTAAGCCACATGTCTCCATTATTACTCTTTCTGCTTTCCCATTTAGGTTTTCAGTAAGCTGCTAGTCACCCTTATCTGCAAATTCAGACTTTCCTGCAACACAATGACCAAACCAAAACACAGGAGGCTTTTGCCAGACCAATAAAACTAGACGCTTTGATGTTTTCCAGTCACAGGTACCTCTTGTGTATCTCTTCTTTGTTCATGCCATCAACTCAGCCTGGTGGCCCCGCCCCCCCTCCTCCTATTGAAATCACAACTCTTCTTCAAGGTCCAGCTCAAATTCCACCCCATTTGGCTGTGACCTTTCTCACAACTCTGAATTCCAATAGTGCCTTCTACTCCTGTCACTCATTGGGTTTAGAACAGCTTTTGTGCCCTGGCTGGTTTATGTGTGGAGCTGACTCTCTCACCGAGTTAGGCCTCCTTAGAATCCTGCTCTCCCAGCATCCACCCTTTACCAAATGTACTGATTTATAAATGCATGTTCACTGATTGACTTAGAAGATCCATGAGTGTTTTAATGAAGTATCCACTCATTTTGAAATATACTCCACTTCATAGAGTTCTACTGTAAAGAATTCATATTTGCTGATGAACCTTAAGGCAATATAAGACCTGTAACTCATAAAAATTCTATTAAACATACAAAGGGTGCGGGTATAGTTACAGGCATATATAAAGAGCTGTAATTTTAGAAAGGTTTTGAAGAAATAATGGGTTGTTTAAATCTAAACTCATGGATTTGGGGGTGCCTCATGTAAAACTTATGGGCTCAACCAGGCAAAGTGGAACACTATAATCCCAGCTACTCAGAGGGAGGAGGATTGCGTTTAAAGACAGCGCAAGCAAATTAGCAAGAAATGTTTTTCAAAAAGTAAAGGGTAGTCTTGGGCATCACTCCAGTGGTGCAGCTTTTATAGTGAGCACAAAGCTCTGAATTGAAATATTAAGAAAAAAATAAAAAACCTGTGGGCTGAAACTCGGGGGCCGGATTGACCAAAGGCTGGAGTTAAAGCAAGGCAGAGTAAGCATAGGTGAAGGCAAGGCACTTATGAACCCAGTGTCTGAACACCAAGTTCAAGCTCCAAAGTTAATCTGGAAAATGGACAGCCAAAGGGAGCAAAGAGTCCACGTAAAACAGGTCAAGGCAAAGGTTCCCAAATTAAAGCTGCACACAACTGGAAAGTTCTGTAGAACGCTTTATGTAATGCCTCTGGCACGATCCAGGAATAAAAGTGGAGACTTGTAGAAACCACAGGGGGCCAGGCACTGATCCTTCCACACTGGCAGTGAGTGTGAATGAGATGAGTAGATCATAAAGGACAGGTAAATAGGAAATAACCACTGAGTCACCTGAGACCAGACACCTCCATATGATCTATATCTTGTGCGAGGCACAATGAAATAAAAGGTTATCGGTCACCAACCCACAGCAGACATTAACAATCTCAGGCATTCTTATACAGCTAACATAACAGGACAGCCGGATCTAAGTTACAGAAAGCCTGAGTTCACTGTCATAACTCACTGTCTGATATTTATGAGAATAAATACTTTTCCCGATGATGACCATGTGTCATAAGTCAGATAACCACAATAATGCCTGTGCCTCTCTTTACATCTGTGTCATGGGTGGTGGGGGAATCATTCTCCAATCCTGCCCGTACCTTGGACCACATCTCCTAAAGGTTCAGTGTTCAACACACACATCTGTGCACATGTCCTCGTGTACACACACCCTAGAATCCCCCCTGAAAAGCAACTGCCTTCAAGTTCATGGAAGTGACCAAGAAAGGGAGATACTTTAGGAGATACTGGTTAACTACTTATTTATTGGTGATATGTGCTCATTTATTCTTCATTAAGCATTCATTGAGTCCCTACTTTTCCACGGTGTGTGAAGGGTTCAAAGATTAAACCAAGCCACAGTCTTTACCTCCCAGGAGCCTAACACCAACTGACAAAAAGAGACAAGGCTCTGTGAAGGGAGTCTGTGCTGAAACAGAAATGCAGAAAGCATGCTTACCTGAGGGCAGGAACGCTTTTTTGTGAGATTCCTGATCTTTACAAGGTGCTTTGCTGTGGGTAGCTCATTTGTTCTTATGGCAGACTGTAGACATACATAGAAGTAGCACCATTTTCTAAATGAAGAGATAGATGAGTGAGGATCATTTGAGCCCAGGAGCTTGAGATTAGCCTGGGATATCAGAGGAGTTCAAGTGTGTGTTTCAAATCACACTTCAGCAAGTAGCAGAAATGGGGGTTCATTGAGTTAGTTTTCCTCATTTAAGGATCAGCAAGTAGACCAGTGTTGCTATACCAAGGATAATAGAAGACAGACATTCATCTGGACATCTTTCTTATAGTTCCAGATTTCGTTTGGAAGTCATCGCTCTGGTGGAAACACAACCACCATTTCCTTCACCATGGCCAGCTTGAGTTTGCAACCTGTGTCTTTTGCTAGCAAAGAGGCTTTGTCACTTCCCCTCACTGTTAGTCAAGATATGTTCATTTGTCTTCATGGCCATCAAAGCAGCGTTACCAATAGTCTAGTTTGTGTTCAAACTGAATTACTCAGCGTGGAGGACAAACAATGTAGTTAGGGAATGTTTTTATTTTGTGAACGCAGTATTGCTACATTTGCTTTTTATTTGGGTCAAGGCTAAAGATATCTCCCTATGTTTCCAGAACAACAATAAACACTGCCTTTGACTTCCTGGACTTCCTGAAAAAGAAGACAAGTGAGAAAGATTCTTACAAATTCCATGATAATGGACTGTGCTATTCAGGCCAGTGTGGAAATATGATACAATGAGGAGAATGGCTGTTTCCAGCCCCATTCCCGGGCCAGCATGTGTCAAGTCCACTGGCCAAGTCATCCCAGCTCTCTTCCTCATCAATCTGAAATGTCCTCTGTCCCCAGCATCTACCCTGGCATACATTTGTTAGGTTAACAATTCAGAATATTATCTCCAAATGATGACGTTATCTGCTGTGTTTGCCCAAAAGGTGTCTGTTAGTAACACATTGAAACAATCTGACAAGAAAATTCATTTAAGGCAGCCTCCGACAAGAACAAGGTAAATTTAGATAGTGGGAAGATTAAAGCGTAGGACAAATTATAATGTATGACTACTGTTTATTCCACTCCAGTCCCAGACACCAATGTCCTCTGCAGCTCAAAGTGAGATCAACAGTTAGTTGTACCACTCCACCATCCCTGTCCTTCCTGAGTTACCTGGGGTCTGTTTTCCCTAGAAATGGCCTCCTCTGACACCTAATGGCAATGAATAAGATGCTGACCAAGCCAGAAGAGGATGATGGGAAAGTCTGTGTATTGGATTCCTGTGGCTTGAGAATGAGGGAAAATTAGGCTTCCCAGCTAGGTAGAAGATGGAGCCCAGGGTTTGCTCCAATATGGCAAGGGAGGGGAAGTGAAGGTGCATGCACCCCCACAGCCAGAGACAGTGCATGTAGCCTCCATCCCAGCCAGGAGACCCTCCCTACTCCAAACCATCCAAGCAGGAGTCAGGCATTATCCTACCATAGAAGGAGGACACCTGGCGAGAGATGACAAGTGAGATGGCAAGGCTTAACAGACCTGCTTGCTAAGTGGAAATGATGTATTTGACTATACAACTCTTCAGCTACATAGGATGGTGCACTCTGGTAATCTCAGCACTAGAGAGGCCATGAGTTCAAGGCCAAGCTGGGCTATCCTAAGAGTGGCAACTTCCACTGAAGGAAAGCTCCCTTCCCCTTTGTCATTTGGTCCAAATTCACTGATTCTGTGGAGCTCTCCACTTCTAGAGATTTCCCTAAACTAACTAGCAAGGCCTCGTGGCCTGATGCTCTTATCTTTCATGCCCACCCCAGACATGGCAGGGCTGGAGACCAGCACCAAGGCTTTCCTGGTCTGGGCTCTGAGTCAGGAGGCCTTTTGCTTGTGTGGGGTGCTGGGTTTAGCTTTCTGGACCCCAAGCCATTGCTAAGCAAGGTCCAAGCCCCCACCCGCATCTCCTCCTCCCCAGTTCGGTCTCTCCACCTTTCTCCATCTGAGTCCTGACTTCTAGGCAGGGCCAGGAAGGCCTCTCCAGCCCCTCCTGTGCTTGTCCGCTGGTGCACTCATGAAGGCTGCTTTGAATTGTTTTGTGTGCATCTTTTTCCTTGACACACCTGGAAGTTCCCAGCACCTCGGTTTCCTTTCTCTCCTCAGCAGAGCTCAGGAAGACAGTCGGTGCTCCCCAGGCCCTCTCTAGAAGCCTTTCCGCTCTGATCTCCATGGGTTTGGATGTGCTGACCTAGGAAGCACAGACTTGGAAGATACCCCCCAAGAGACCATCTAGGTCTTTCCTTACGAAACAGACAACTGAGATATTCTGGCAGAGACTAAGGGCATGTGCCCTGCCCAAGATGGCCCAGCCAGCAACACAGCGGAGTGGGGAGCAGGGAAAGACACAGTGCTCTCTAGCTGAATTCTAGCAAGCTATAATTTGCCTTGACACCTATGGAGTTCACAAGAATACATCTTCACAGAAAGCACTGGAAAGAATGTCTTTTAAACAGCGTTTACAAGAACCGCACTAAAAGACCTTCATCAATGAAAAATGATTACAGCTGCCCTGAAAGGCCTGATTACAGTTGCAAAGGAAGGAAAGAGGGGGAAAAAAGATACTTTGCCTTTTCTGTAAAATGAAGCCAAGAGGCCCTTGGCACCTCACACATCAACCCCGTTCCAGAAGCGTCTTTCCTTCACACCAATGGCAAGCTTGGTAAGAAGCAAGAAATGACTTTATTTTTTTTTCTTAAGTCTAGCCAATGTTTTTTCATCCTCCCTTTTCATTCATTTCATTTTTCCTGGCATTTTCTTTTCCTGACAGAGATAGAAAAAAAGTCCACCTGAGACTTCCCCAAAGTGGACCACCCTAATCTGGTATTAAATTAGATTCTGAATTCTTTCACTCTGTTTTTATTCCACATTACTTTTTTCCATAGGTAGTGGTTTTATTAAATCCATAAAAGGCATTTGCAGATGGTCTGCCTTTTTTTTTCTTGGCCATAAAATATCTAGACTACTAACATGGTGAACTTCACTCACTTGATATTTTCATTGACTGTATATTTTTTAGCTTTGAGTCATAAGGAAATAATATAGCAGATACAAAGAGATATTCTCAAAGACAAATAGCAATGAAGAATTTAAACACAAATTTTGCTGAACTGAGCCAGCCCAAGACAGATACTAGTTCCCTTTTTAACAATTTGAAGCCAGTTTCTATGAATATGTGATCCTACAGTTTTAAATCTAGAAGTGCTATAATGAATCTCCTCCTGCTATTTAAATTTCCAGAGAAGCAAATAAGCTTGGAGGTGAAATAAATTACAAAACCTTTTAGCGGGGTAGTAGAATAGGAAATCAGATTTCTTCTTTGTATGAAAGTTGTTTCTTGGGGCAGGGGGAGTATCATTTAATAACAATACATTAACAGTAAAACCTCCCCCCACATAACTGATATAAGATAATAAGAATAAAATAAAATAGAAAATAAAACAATATTACTAATGCCTTGCATAGCTCTACCCTGCTAAATAGCTATTTGTTGCGTACATCACTCATGGTAATTGTTTTTAAAAATCACCAATGTTGAATACATAGTCAAGTTAGAAGAAGCAGATCTTTCGTATGGAAGAGTAATTTATATGAATATTCCACCCTCGTGGAGGTGAAGGGTAATTCCTCCCTCTTCCTGACTTGTGGGGGGGGGCTGGAAAACCACGCAGTGGAGAAACACCACCTTCCCCATCCAGGTGGTCTGACTTAATGTGAGCAATTTTCAGTTCTTCACATCTGTAGTCTTAAAAGCTATTGAGAAGCCAAAGAGCTTTAATTTATGCAATGTCTGTTTCTACACTATTATGAATATAAACAGAAAAAGAATGATTTCTTTAGTGCCAGTATTGGGGCTTGAACTCAGATCCTCAAACTCTTGCTTAACATGGTCCATTCAAAGCTGTCACTCTACCACTTAAGGCACAATTCCACTTGGGGTGGGGGGAGGTGTGTGTATGTGTGTGCCAGTCTTTGGGCTTGAACTCAGGGCCTAGGCATTGTCTCTGAGCTACTCTTGCTCAAAGCTACTGCTCATCACTTTAAGCCACAGCTCCATTCCTGGCTTTTTTTTTGGATAGGTTGTTGGAGATAATAGTTTCCTAGACTTTTCTGCCCATGATGAGTTTGAATTCTGATTCTCAGATTTCAGCCTCCTGAGTAGCTAAGGGGTACAGGACAAAACCCCCAGCATCTGGCCAAACTGAGAAAAAAAGATTAAATGTTAGAATGCCTAAGTGCACACTTCATTTACCAGAAAAGAGACGATATGTGAAAGTTAAAGAAAACCCCTGAAAGGCCTCAGGGATCTCAGGGATTTGGGGAATACACTTTAAGCAAATGCCTCTTTTCCCATGCCACCCTATTCAAGAGAAGAGGGGAGAATGCAGTCAAGAATTTAATGTATATCCTACAAAATTAAGAAGATTAAGGATAGAGGCAGGTACGGGAGAGGTGGGTGAGAATAATGAAAAGAATGCCATTGATCAAGATGTATTGTATTTAGAAACTGCTTTGTTAATTGGCAACTCCTTTGTACAACTACTTTAAGATAATAAAAACAGAAGCAAGTGCCACTGAACCCAGCCTTTGAGATGAAGTCTCAAAATCTTTTATGTTCAGCCTAGCCTCAAACCATTCCAATGCCCTGTTCTCTATCTCCTGAGTAAGTAGGATTACAAGTTTGAGTCAGTCAGCCTGACTGACTTAAGGAGCAGTGATTTTTTCCCCTAGGCACCCCAACGTTTATATCTGTGGTTAATAACAATAGAGTTAGTATATGCCTGCAAATCAATCAGGTGTTTTCTGTTCTTATTAAGATACTTCAGCAGCCCATGGAGATGCTCTTCCTCCTCCTGGCAAAGCACCAAGAGTAGTGAGGGCTAGACGTAAATGCCGGAGGAGCAGCAAGTGTTGACTAGCCTGGGAGAGGCTGAAAAATAATCTTGTGAGGCCCAAATGGAAAGCATCAAGGTACGCTCTTGCATAGTGAATCACATTTCAAACATGTGCTGAAATTATTTCCTAAGGAGGCAGTCCCTCCCCCACTAGTCTAAGAACAAGAGTACTAACCCCACTGGAAGAAACACCACTCACTCAACTGGGCCTGTCTTAAAGTAGGGTGTGTCCCTTTCATTTGTTTTGATGTAAAGCCCAATGAACAGAGTCGCAACATAGGACAACATGATACCAGTTGATTTTTTATTTCCTGCGATACTGAGTCATCTCTGGTGATTCTGCCTGAGCTTGAATTGGGGGTTTTTTTTGGGGGGGGAGGGAAGGGGGAAAGAGGAGGCTTGAACTTAGAGCCTTGGGGCTGTCCTGGGATTTGTCACTCAAGGCTGGTGCTCTACCACTTAAGCCACGACTCTACTTCTAGATCTTTGCAAGTTAATTACTGTTAAGACTATAACAGATACTCTTTTAGATAAGAGTCTGACAGAGGGCCGGGAGTTTGGCCTAGTGGTTAAAGTGCTTGCCTAGCATGCATGAAGACCCGGGTTCGATTCCTCGGTACCACATACATAGAAAAAAAAGCCGGAAGTGGTGCTGAGGCTCAAGTGGTAGAGCTCTAGCTTTGAGAAAGTCCAAGGACAGTGCTCAGGCCCTGAGCTCAAGCCCAGGACTGGCAAAAAAAAAAAAAAAAAAAAGAGTCTGACAGATATCCTTGCTCTAGCTGGGTTTAAACTGTGATCCTCAGATCTCAGCCTCCTGTGTAGCCCCCACCAGCACCAGGCTCTCTGATTTTTTATTTTATTTATGTATTTTATTTTTGCCAGTCCTGGGACTTAAACTCTGGGGCTGGGAGCTGTCCCTTGGCTCTTTTGGCTCAAGGCTAGTACTCTACCCCTTGAGCCACAGTGCTATTTTCCTGCCCAAGCTGGTTTCAAACCATGATCCTCAGATCTCAGCCTCCTGAGTTGCTAGGATTCAAAGCATGAGCTACTAATGCCTGGTTTCTTCTGTATTTTAGCCCATTTTCCAGTTCAGTTTGCTATTTGATTTCAATCAGCCACTATCTTCTACTTTTTCCACTCCTGTAACTGTGATGTTCTGTCAAGCCTAGCTACATTTCCAATATCCCTCCTAGCATGTGTCACTTGTGTTTTAAAATTGGAAACGCCTTGTCAGGCACTTGTGGCTAAAAAACGTATTCCTAGCTACTCAAGGAGCTAAGATCTAAGCATCACGATTTGAAGCCAGCCTGGGCAGGAAAGTCCATGAGATTCTCATTTCTCATTAACCAGCAAAAACTGAACATGGATATGTGACTCAAGTGGTGGGGTACTATCCTTGAATGATAAAGCTAATGGACAGCTCACTGGTCCTGAGGTACCAGCACAAAAATAGAAAAGGCCCCCTCCAGGGGGAAGCCCTTCCCTTTCCCTCTAGCTTTGTTTAATCACTCGTTTCCCCTGGCAATTTTGGATCTTTACACCATGACTCACTGGACTGTGGTCTACATTGTAACCATAGAGTCATAATTATAATCAGCCCTTCATAATTGTTGGTGGAATCGAATTGACACCCAACAAGGATGAGAGAAAAGATAAGCTCGAATATCCCTAAGAAAAATTTTTGTAGTACTTAACATATATTACCATCATGTTGTTACAGTTTAAGGACTATTAAATTTCCAATCCATCTTCTCAGAGTGGGTAATAAGGAAGCATTCATCAGGGCATGAGGGAAGAGATGAAATGAGAGCCAAAGCCACGAGAGGAGAGGGCCGAGCATTATCTCCAGATCCTTCATACACTGGTATTATCTCTACCCTCGATCCAAGAACAGTGCCTTGCTTTGTGAATGGACACTGTGAGATAATATGGCTTCTCTGAACTCATCTCTGAGCCTTTAAGTTACTCCCTCAGCAAATCATTCTTTTGCTTCTCCTTTCAACATCAAGCTCATGCATACAGCTGCTCCCACCAGCCTTCCTTGACCAGAATCATCAGAAATATTAGTAGTAAAAGCTGAGCACCAGTGACTCATGCCTATAATCCTAAGTACTCAAGAGGCTGAGCTCTGAGGATAGTGGTTCAAAGCCAGCCTATGCAGGAAAATCCATCAGGCTCTTATCTCCAATTAACCACCAAGATGCCAAAAGTAGAGCTATGGCTCAAGTGGTAGAACATGAGAAAAAAAAAACAAAAAACTATTGGACAGTGCCTAGGCCCTCAGTTCAAGCCTAGTACTGACTTTGAATCGACAGAGCTTACACCTGTATGAAACAGTAACAAAAACAATCTACAAAAGCCAAGGTACATTTTATTTCTTTTTAAAATTTTTGTGCCAATACTGGGGATTGAGTTCAGGATCTCTTGCTCTCACTTGGCTTTTTTCATGCTAGCACTCTACCATACCTCCACTTACAGCTTTTTGCTAATTAATTGGAGGCAAGAGTCTCATGGTCTTTTCTGCCCAGACTGGATCTGAACCAAGATCCTAAGATTTCAGCCTCCTAGATTGTGGGTATGAGCCAAAAATACTGGGTGTAGTTATTAACATTTTAGTTAATCTTTTAAAACTCTAATTGATCAATTAGAAGACTAACAAAGTGAATTGAGGAATGAAGAGAAAAGAATAGAACATTGGGCATTTTTTCAGAAAGACTCCATTTTTCATTCGTAGGATAAGTTGGAATTTCCTTTTTTGTTTTTGTCAGGAAAATCTATTTTATAGCCTGATCTTGATCCAGGATAACTACATATAAATAGAACTTTAGGATAGAAAACCAAATTATAACCTTACCAACTGTGGATTCAAAACATTCATACCAAAGCCAAAAGGAAAATAAATACATGACATCACTTTCCATGAAGAATACAAGAGAGTACTAAGAATGCAGTTTAATAATCTCTACAATGTAGAAGAGATTAATCCCATTTTAAGTAATCTGTGTTCTAACCATAAAACAAACCATATTTAATATAAATATCCATGACTAAACATCTGAAAAGCATCTCTATACTAAAGTAGTTAGGATAGGGAGACAGACCTTTTGTGATGAGTTTTCCATTGTTTTGGTGTGTGTGTGTGTGTGTGTGTGTGTGTGTGTACATGCATATGCACAGTTTACCAGTCCTGGGGCTTGAACTCAGGGCCTGAGCACTGTCCTTGGGCTTTTCTGTCAAGGCTAGAGCTCTACCACTGAGCCACAACACCACTTTAACTTTTTCTGTTTGTGGTACTGAGGAATCAAACCCCGGTCTTTGTGCATGCTGGGCGAGCACTCTACCACTAGACCAATCTCCTGGCCCTAAGTTTTCTGTTGTTTAAACAATGTAAGTAAGCTTCTTATAGCATCATCTATCTACAAAGACTACAGCATACTTTAAGATTTTCAGTGAAGAAAAATCTTTGCCCTTTTGAGACTGGATTTAATTTTCAAAAAAAAAACAATGTCTATTTTCAGAAAAGGCTGAGGAAAATTGAATAATAGGATTGGTGTGTTCAATTATACAGGTATGGTCATTTGTTAAAAAAAAAAAAAAAAAAAAAACCTCCCAGAAAAGTTACCACAAAGCTGGTCACTATAGCCTGTGGTTGTTTGTCTCTGGTGGTTCATGGAGTGTTTTCCTCTGTACAGTGAAAATCTATTGAGTTCTTCTTAAAGTCCCAGACATCAGAACATAAAGTAATCACATCATATGTATCATAATGTTAGTGAGATTTAGGTGATGGCAGCTTGATGTTTGAACGCTAGCAGCCTGTGTGCTTATCAATTATACTATTCTTTATGTAGTGGTGACACGGTAAGATCACAGGATCTGGAGTTAGGGTCTATGGCTTCAGTTCCTAATTCAATACTTATAAATAGGTGGTATGGTCTCTCTCCTCCCTAGAGATTCTAGAGCAGAAATGAAGCACTGGTAGGGAGGGCACTGTTGTTTGTTTTTCATTTGGCTGGTGTTTTTGCCAGTCCTGGGGTTTGAACTCAGGGCCTGGCCACTGTCCCTGAGCCTAGCTCAAGTCTAACAGTCTGCCACTTGAATCACAGAGCTACTTCTGGCTTTTTCTCAGTAGTTTATTAGAGATGAGAGTCTCATTGACTTTTCTGCCCAGCTCCTGAGTAGCTGGGATTATAGGCATAAGCCACCAGTGCTCAGTAGGGCACTATTAAATTCCATTAAAGCTGGGCTGGGAGTTTGGCCTAGTGGTAGAGTACTTGCCTAGCATGCATGAAGACCCAGGTTCAATTCCTCTGTACCCCACATACACAGCAAAAAAAAAAGCTGGAAGTGGTGCTGAGGCTCAAGTGGTAGAGTGCTAGCCTTGAGAAAGTCCAAGGACAGTGCTCAAGCCCTGAGCCCAAGCCCAGGACTGGCAAAAAAAAAAAATCTATTAAATCACTAATAAGGTGATTTAAAAAATATATTTGGAGCCAAGCGTGGTGGCTCACACCTGTAATCCTAACTACAGGCTGAGATCTGAGGATCAAGGTTCAAAGCCAGCCTGGGCACAAAAGGACCTAAGACTCTTATCTCCAGTTAACCTCTAGAAAATGGGGAGTGGGGCCTGGCTGTAAGGTAGGGCAGTATCCTTGAGCTGAAGAGCTCAGGGACAATGCCCAGGCCAAGTTCAAGCCCCATGATCTACAAAAGAAAAAAAATATGTATATATATATATATATATATATATATATACATATTGAACTCTGTGCCTCTCACATGCTAAACTGGCATCTACTACTCGAGCTACTCCCCTCACTTGTTTTGCTTTAGTACAAGGCCTTGCACTAGTGTCCTGTCCAGCCTGGACCATGATCCTCTTGTGTTCTCCTCCTGGGTAGCCGGAATCTCAAGCATTCACTAATGGAATTCAGGACCTTCACTAGTGGAATTTTAGAGCACTCCAGAGAAATGACCTGATTGTTGTTAGCACTAAGTATCATCAGTCACACTCTATTTTATTGAATATTGAAATGCGCATCCTCCTTAGAGATAAAAATACTGAAAAAAAAAGTGTTCTTTATAATCAGTATAAAACACTCATAAGCAATCAGAACAGGATACCTCCAAGGCTTTGTAGCTTAAATGCTTTCTACATTTGAAGTGTAACTTCCACTGGAAAGGTAGTGATGAAGTATTAGATTTCACCCAGTGAGAAGGGGCCCAAGGAAAACCATGTTTTATTGATGGAGAAAAATGAAGAAGAATAAGGAAATTTTTCAGGGAGCATAAATGTTTTCTAATGCAGGTTTTTCTAAAAAAAAAACCTAACTCAAGTGAATTCTGAAGTTCATAACTCTTTATTTAGTTTTTCCATCTAACAAAAGAGCGCATTGTTCCAGTCCAAAGCCAAACAACCAGGCAAGAGACCTCACTTTCCATAGTGCCCTTCGGGTAACACCTGTTGGGCTTTGGACCACAAACCCTGGTTACAGCAACCTGGGCCAGCTCATCTCCATCCAGCAGTCATGCTACAAATGCCATTCGCCAATGCAAATGGAGAAGTTGCCCCCCAGAGCTCAGATCTCATTTGTAACTATTGGCTTTTATCTTCCAGCTCAACAAATAGTCTCAGAGTCTAGGTTACATGTGGACTGTCATTTGTATGGGTCCAGTGCTTGGTGTTTTGCCCCAAGAGATAAAAAAGAAACTCAAATTTGACATCCACCAGGAATTCAGTCCTGTGCAGAGATCTGAGTGTGAGGAGCATGGAAAAGGGAAGAGGGACAGAAAGAAGACTCAGGACAGAGGGACAGAGAGGTTTACTTTTGTACCACAATTCAATGTTCTCGGCATCTTGGGTTGTCCTTGTCTTTGTTCCATCTTCTATGTATTTTATAACAAACCTGTCAGTGACATTGACTAAGTTTGTGCATAGCATTTGTTCACTGGAAAACTAAGAGAAACTGAACTGTCTTTTAAGTTTGATGAGCTCATGGCAATAACTTGAAGTCTTTGCCTCCTTCACATTCTTCTCCCTATTTTCTCTGGACAGCCAGGGCTCCAGTGTTTATGCCATTATGTCTGAGAATCTAAAAGATGACAGTGATAAAACACATGACATCATGAAAACTATGTTATTTTGACTTTTAAAAAATTTGCTGAAATATAAATGTTGGCTAAGAGTGCCACGAAGCTTGGCAAAGGTCAGGCTGCTTTTATTTGCCTTAAGTGGATGGATAACACCAGAATTCCTTGGCCTTGGAAATTCTTGTGGTCTCCACCGGCAGCCCTCTTCCTAACATCAAATTCATCTCTGTGTTTACTCAAATGTGTTTGGCCACTGATGTTTCCTCTAATGAGAATGCAGCTCCCTGCCAGAAGTCCCATTTGGATAATTTACTTTTTCTTTGTTGATCATATCAAGCAAATCATTACAAATAATAACTCTGTAATAACATTGCTCTTTCCAGGAAATGGCATCTTGCTGATGGCATCTAGGACTGGATATTATTAAAAGCTGACTCTATTTTTTCTTTATTCTCTTTTTTCAACCTGGCTGTACTGCAACTTAACACCTCTTGAAGAGAGTTGACATAGGAAGATGTTTAGGCTTGCAGTAGGCAATTCAGGTTGGTGATCAGATAAAAACGCATAGAACTCTTTCCAAGGATTTGCTGTGCATGCTTAAATTCCTTACTCTGTGTTGACTTAACCTGTTTTCTAAAAAACAAAATAAAACAAAAACAAAAAACTGAGTCCAAGCATGGCCAATCACCCCTGATGGCTCACTGTAGCTCACTTCAGCTATGCAAGAGGCAGGAAACAAGGATCATGATCGCAGCCAATATCCAGCAAAAGCACAAAAACTTACCTGGGGGAAGAAAACCTAAATGCAAAAAAGGGCTGGGGATGGGAGTTATGACTCAAATGGTAGAATATCACCTAGCAAATGGGAGGCTCTAAATTTGAGCCCCAGTATTTACAAACAAATAAAATGTAAAAGCGGCCACAGAGGCATTTGAGAATTACCGAACAACTTTTTCTTGATTTTTCATTTTATGACTCTATGATACTCATCACTGAATTACCCCCTGATTAATTGGATATTTAATGTTAAACCTTTTTAAAAGCTCTGTTCTGAAATAGAAGCATTTGCTTTCATCTCAGTTTCACCTGGTCCTGCTCTATCTATCTTACAGAAAAAGATTACCATGTAGGGCTAGAAGTTTGGCCTAGTGGTAGAGTGCTTGCCTAGCATGCACGAAGACCTGGGTTCGATTCCTTGGTATCATATACATAGAAAAAAAAGCCAGAAGAGGGGGGAGGGACATGGGGACCAAGACATGTGAAAGGGTATCAATGTATGGGAATTAATGCACCATTTATCTGGCAAATATCATGTAACCCTTGTATTAATTACAATAAAAAATATATGAAAAAAAAGCCGGAAGTGGTGCTGAGACTCAAGTGGTAGAGCTCTAGTCTTGAGAAAGTCCAAGGACAGTGCTCAGGCCCTGAGCTCAAGCCCAGGACTGGAAAAAAAAAGATTACCATGTATTAAAGAAAGAAATGTTGCCAGGCACCAATGGTTCACTCCTGTAATACTAGTTATTCAGAAGACTGAGGTCTAAGGATCTTCGTTTAAAGCTAACCTGGGCAGGAAAGACTATGAGACTTTTCGCTCCAGTTAACCAAAAAAAGCTAAAAGTGGAGCTATAGCTCAAGTGGTAGAGTTCTAGCCTTGAGCAAAAACCCTCAAGAACAGAACACAGGCCTTGAGTTCAAGTCTCAGAAAAAAGAAAGAAAGAGAGAGGGGGAGGGAGGAAGGGAGGGAGGGATGGAGGGAGGAAGGAAGGAAGCAAGCAAGCAAGCAAGCTCTCCAAGAGAACTTTCTAGAGTACCTTTAAATAAACCCATTTCTCAAAAGCATAGGAAAGATTACTTTTGGGGCAACCTAGGATATAAAAAGAACAAAAATTGTTTTTGTTATTGGTTTTGTTGTTGTTGTGTTGTATATTGTTACTGCGGGACTGTTGTGTGGCTGTGTTGTTGTATTGTTGCTGCTGTGTTGTCATTGCTGTTGCAGCTGTGTCACTGTTGCTTTTCTGGTGGTCCTGGAGTTTGGGTTCAGGGCCTCACACTTGCTCAGCTGGTGTAATACCATTGAGCTGTGCCTCGGGTCTTGCTTTTCATTGGTTATTTTCAGGAGAGGGTCTCCCTTCCCACCCAATGAGCTCTTGAGCTGAGGATCCCTGCTGTGGACTTCCCTTTGTCACTGGAAGGCCAGGCACCCAGTCTACTCCCTCCATGAAGAGAGAGGCTCCCAGACTTTTCTGCCCAGACTTTTCTCCCCACTGCAAGCTCTGGTTCTCAGCCTCCTAAGTAGCTAGGGTTACCTCCAGTACCCAGAATTCTAGGATTTCTTCATCAATAACACGCAAAGATTGCCAAAAGATGCTCTCCAAGGTAACTGTCTACAGTTCCTTGCAGCAAACTTCTACTTACTTGTATGCTTTTCTGCAATCCTAAACTGTGTGTGTGTGTATATATATACATATTTTTTAAGAGCACTACAAAGACCTAGATCAACCAAGAAGCTCAAATGGCAAATGAGTTCATGGACCAATGTTCACTACGTCTAACCATAAAGGAAATGCAAATGCACTCAACCACCTGATTATTTCATCTTGCCCCAGGCAGCAAGAGAAAACAAACAACAAATGCTGGCACTTATAATGAATGATTGTTGTCCTTAATGTACTATGTTATCTCTCATCTCTTTTGCTGTCCCTTGGTTATCTCATATTGTTACAGTATCTCACTTTGTTATCTGATATATTGGATTTATTTGTATTTGGTTATTTGAAATTGGATAGGGAAGGGGGGAAAACCAAGATGGGGGGTGGAAGGGAGGGTAATGGGGACCAAGACATGTGAAAGGGTATCAATATATGTGAATTAATGCACCTTCTATCTGGCAAATATCATGTAACCCTTTTATTAATTACAATAAAAAATATATATATAAAAAAAAACAAATGCTGGCACAGATGAGATGCAATGGGAATGGAAACTAGTGCCACCACTATGGAAATCTGGAGAGCAGGTCCTCAGGCCATACCTTTATTTTTAACCAACTTTTAGCCAAATATTTTTCCGGTAGGCATGGTATCATCCTTAAATATCTCAGGCAATGGATATGACCATCTGATATATTTGCAGTGATAATAGTTTCCACAACAAAAGATTAGGAATGTCTACAACATTTGATACATTAATTATTATCAATTTTCTCTACAGTAATAGAAACCACTTCTCTCCACATTCTCCTTTTCTCTCCTTTTCTCTCATATTATAAATAAGAAATTTAATCAAAATGCATATATTTCCAGACACCAGCGGCTCATACCTGTAATTCTAGCTACTTAGGAGGCTGAGATCTGAGGATCACAGGTCAAAGTCAACTCCAGCAAAAAAAGTCCATGAGACTCTAATCTCCAATTAATCACAAAAAGCTAGAAGCAGAGCTGTTGCTCTAGTGGTAGAATACTAGCCTTGTTCACAAAAGCTCAAGGCCCAAAGTTCAAGCAACAGATCTGGCCAAAAAATATATATTTCTTTTTAATACATATGTCTGATACAGCAAAATATTGGAAGCAGCAGAATTTAAAACTGACTTTGGTGCTACAGAATAAGGTTATGATGGCTCTGGGTTCTACTTGACTCTTGCAATATTCCTTCTATCTCCCCACATCAGTGCTGATTCTGAAAATTTCTAACAAATGTCCAATTCTGCAGTGCACCCTTTTGCTTCCTCCTCTAGAAATTTTCCCCATGCCTTTGGCTGGAAAGAACACAGGAATCAAAGCATTTCCTCAAACAATGAAAGCCAAGACAAATCCATTTAGCATAAGGAACAATAGAAATGAAGTTTCCACTGGGATCAAACTCAACCTAGTAGATGGAATTTCTTCCATGCTGAGTATTTGGCTTACATGTCAGGTTAGGGGTTAGGAGATGAACACCCATGAAACATCATGAGTCACCAAAAAGCAAGCAACTTGTGTTTTACTTCTGCAAATGCCCTTCTCCTTTTTCATCATCAGAATTACATATCCTCTCTTGCGCCAAATTTTTATTATGTATTCATATTTTTCCAGTTTTACAATAAGAGGCCATTTCATCATTAGCAAACCAGACCACCCAGCAACTTGCAGTTAAGTCTTGGGGTAACACTTTCCCATTCCTTGTGTTGTATTATGTGTCTAGTCCTTCTTCTGTAGCAATTTTATCCTGTTCATGAAAAGACCCTCATTTTGAGTTGCTGTTTTTACTTAATATAGCCTATGTGTACAGGAGTACATGCTGGAGTACTCATGTTTCTGTGAGAGAACTAACCTTCCTTTTGCATCTGGTATCCATATTTAAATATTGTATTCTTTTCATTCGGTCTGGCACTTAAATTCAAGTGCTAGTATAATGAAGTTAGACCTAACCAGTTCTTGTTGATTCCACAGATTTTAATTACTTTGTTTTTCTTAATTTTGAGTAGGTGTACAAAGAGCCTTCAAGTCAATGAGTCAGATTATGAGTGAAATGCATCTAAAAGTCACAGCTTGTACGTGGTTGTATGTATACATTTTTTCCATCTTTGTCTTCTCATGCCTACTTTTTGTTGTTGTTGCCAACAATGTTGGGATTAAACTCAGAGCACTGCACTCTATTATTTGAGCCACACCCCTAGTTCATTCTGCTTTGGTTTGTTTTTCAATAGGCCTGTGCTGGCCTCAAACCATAGCCCATGCTATGGTGTGCCACCATGCTTAGCCCCCAATGTACTCAACCTTAGTATCAGACCGTGGTTGCCAGTAGGTGACTTTGCCTTATCCTTGGTCCCTTTCTCCTCTTTAATGCCTTTCATTGAATTTAATTCGGCATCATCTTATACTTTAAATTCACTTTGTTTTATTGCTCAGATCTCAAATTTCTGTCTTTAAACCACTGTTGTGGTTCACCTCACCTTCAATATGTTTCCAGGTGTTTAGACCTGTGCTTGCTGTTCTCATTCTAACTCTACATGTGTTCTTCCTAGTCAGATGATCCTGTATCAGCCCTCACGATGAGTTAAGTCTTGGGTACTGGCATCAAAATAAGTACCTCCACCAACTTACACTGGATCCTGTTGATTGCAAGAGGGTAGAAGTGCATTGATTATTATATGCCCAGCATCCAACACAGATATACACATCTTAGATTCTTTATCAACACATAGCTACTGAATGAATCTCCAAGATGGCAACAAAAGGAAGGTATTCTACCACCTGCCCACATAATTAAACCAACAATTCTGATTCATTGGCAAGACATGAAGCATCTTCTCTGTTATTAACTTTCCTGCCTTGGGTTTTCCAGGCACAATGTGCAGCACTAAGTCCACACACAAAGAACTCCATGCATTTGTCTTAGTCTTATTCATATTACTTTCAGAGAAGAAAGCCTCCCATTGAAAACCACGCAACTAGCTGGGTGTGGTGGCTCATGCCTGTAATCCTAGCTACTCAGGAAGCTGCTATCTGAGGATCATGGTTCAAAGCCAGCCCACGCAATAAAGAATGTGAGACTCTCATCTCCAATTAACCACTAGAAAACAGGAAGTGGGGCTGTAACACAAGGGGTAGGGCAGTGGCCTTGACTGAAGAGCTCAGGCTCAGTGCCCTGGCCCCAGTTCAAGCCCAACAAGTGGGGAGAGGAGAGAATGAAAAAAAAAACAAGCCGCTGCCCTGAGTGATTGTTAGGAAATTGGAAGTTTTTCAAAATAATGGTTAGTGAACTAAATTAGAGATGCTTCCAAAGATCTGCTGTCTTCATTATCTTCTACATAAGAAAGAGCATCAAGCTGAGCTACTGTGCAGAAGCCTGTCTTATTAATTTCCTAAGGCCTCAGTTTTCTTAGGTTAGCTTGCACTAATCTATTCTGGCTGTCATAACAAAATACCATAGATGGGTGGCTTCTGAACAATAGGAATTCATTTTTCCTATCTCTGGGGATTGGGAAGGTGGAGGGGCTTACCAGAAGTGGCTGGTAAGGGGGCACTTTTGCATAATGACAGATTTTTTTTTTTTTTTTTTTTTTTGCCAGTCCTGGGCTTGGGCTCAGGGCCTGAGCACTGTCCTTGGACTTTCTCAAAGCTAGAGCTCTACCACTTGAGCCTCAGCACCACTTCCAGCTTTTTGCTATGTATGTGGGGTACCGAGGAATTGAACCCGGGTCTTCGTGCATGCTAGGCAAGCACTCTACCACTAAGCCAAACTCCCGGCCCAATGACAGATTTTTTTGTCATTTGACTGCTTCTGTCATTGACTGCTCACATGGTGGAAGGGGCTTGCAAACTCCCTGAGTCTCTTCTTTAAGGCACTAATCCCATGTCTACGGGGCCCACTTCATGATCTAATCACGTCTCAAATGCTACACCTCTTACTTAGTACCATCATCCTGTAGCTCGGTGCGTCAGCCTGTGAATCTGAGAGAGGTCCCCATTATCAAACCATCGCATTGCTTTAATAGGATTCTAAACCTTGACATTGGTGCCTGCCTAAGACAGAGTATAAGTAAATAGATTTCTAGGGAAAGGTTCTATAATATGTGATTCCTTGGGAAAACACTTACTATTAAAATAGCCTGGACAATATAATTCTATTTCTGGAAAAACTATAAGTAGAGCTGGAAATTTTAAAAAATAATACATACAATGCCAATGGCGAAGTGAACACATCTTAAGCATAAAGCTTAAAGAATTTTCCCTCTGCATTTTCCCAGTTGACTGCCAACCAGATAAAAATGTTTTGAGGACTACAAGTGATGCTCCCCTCTGAGGATTGTCTCCTGAAATATTTAGTGGGTACCCACTTGGAGAGATTTGGGGTGAATTTCTATCCATCTTACATAGATCTATTGCTTGTGTTTTCTACATTAACTATATAATCATAAAAATAGAAAATTCAGTCAGGTGCCAGTGGCTTGGCTACTCAGAAGTCTGAGAGCTGAGGATCACTGTTTAAAGCCAGCTTAGACAAGAAAATCTGTGAGACTCTTATTTCCAATTAACTTCCAAAATAAGCTGGAAGTAGAGCTGTGTCTCAAGGGACAGAGCACTAGTCTTGAGCACAAAAGCTCAGGGATAGCACCTAAGCCCTGCGTTCAAGCCTCAGGACTTTGTGTGTGTGAGTGTGTGTGTGTGTGTGTGTGTGTGTGTGTGTGTGTGTGTACTATGCGTGCACACACTAATAAATTCATTTTCTTTCAAGGCTTTTTGACAGAACTACAAGAGAACCAGTCTTAGAGAAAAGAACTTCAAGTCTATAACTGGAACAACCCGCCCAAAGTCCAACAAATCTGACAGCCTGATCTCAGATTTCCCAGACTTCCTCTAACATGGATTAAGCAAACTTTCTGGTTTATAAATAAGTCATCTAGTTTGTGGTAATTTGCTGTAGCAAGTAGACCTGACTAAGACTTCTTTATAATTCTGAATATGCCCTCCTCCCCTTCCTCCTCCTTCATGTCTGCAGAGCTGTTTTTCCCTTTTGCCAGTCTAATTAAGTAATGCAGGGCAGTATTTCCACTCTCCTGGAATTATCTAGGACACACAGCCCACACCTGGGGCTGGGCAGTGCATGGCTAGCCACAATCAACGTGGAATGAGCCAGTCAAAAAGGAAAGAGACCAAAAAAAGAAAAGAAAGAAAAAACAAAAAGAGATGAACCTGAAAGATGTGTTACAGACGGAGGGTGATGGCAATGCTGGCTTGAATCTCAAGTCCCAGGAACCTTCAGAGTGAGAGTTGACACTGTCTGCCCATTTCAGTGAGACCGGTTCCTCTTCACAAGCCTGCTTCCACCTTCAGCACCACTGACCCACAGGATGTGGCTGTGCAGAGCCTATCCTCAGCCGCCTGGATCAGACACCAAGGAGACGGATAAGAAAAGGACAGAAGTTAATATTCTACCCAAGGAACTAAATGGGAACTTTCTTCTTGCAAATATGGAGATGGAGAAGCATGGATTCCTGGATGCACAGATAATGGAATGACATTGAAAAACTCCATTTTTTTTAATATCTTGTGGTTCCGGGGATTTTCATTCTTTCCCTCCAGGGCTTCTCAAAGCCAATTAGTAAGTAAACAAGCAAGTCAATAAGTGCCCATGAGATTAAGACAAACTACAGTATGAGGATTCTTGTAATAAGAGACCAGTTTCAGTCATGTGTGAGCTGGAAACCCGCTGGGAATCTCTGCATTATTGAAGGGCCACCACAAAGAGAGGCTGGCTTACTGGTAACTGATCCCTTTTGTGCCCCAGTGGCCTAACTCATCTTAATCTCATTGTCACTGCCTGAGATGATGATTCACTATGGAATTTCTAAATCAAGTGCAGTTGGCAGAAGATTAGATGCTGAAGCTGAAATTCCCACCAAGCCTGTTTTTGTAAGCTGTGAAGCACATTCAAACCATTCAGGACCCATTTCCTGAGAGGATATTCTCAACTTTCCAGCTACTCTGCAAATTTAAAGTTGATCTTAACCCACCTTCAACTGGACAGGCTGAAGATCCTGAAAAGGAAATAAACTCTCCTCCAAGTTAAAAAACAAAAACATAAACTTTTAAAGTGGAGTATGAAGAGAAAAGCTTACTCCATAATGACATATCCCTTTCAAAGCATTCTCTAAAAGACTTCATGCATAAGGAATAATTTATGGTGCGTTTTGCCAATAAGTTTCTTTTTACTGAAGTATACTGTACATGCGAAGTACAGAAATCATGAGTGAACAACTTGATAGGTATTTTTTTCTTTTTGTAATGAACAAGTTCTATGTGATCAGTCTCAAACCAAGACAGAGACCATCACTGGAATTGCGATGACCTCCATATCTGCTGGAACAGTGGTTCCAGCGCTGACCTCTGACACCATTCACTAAACCCTCCTGGTTCTCATCTTCATGAAACTGGACACTAGCCAGTTTTTCCAATGTCTCCGGATGGTCATCTTCCTTCCATGTTATATTGGAGAGACTTATTCTTGTAATGGTAGCAGGAACATTTTGATTCTCCTGATATTTTATCATTTTCTTGTAGGGGAAGGCCCCAATTGATTCATTCTTTCTTTCTTTGTAGTGTTAATGGACATTCCAAATCTATAACGGATGTACTCCAGGTTATGTCTGGTGGTGAGCACGGGGACATGTGTTTGTTGGACTTTTCTAGAGAATCCATTTCAGGTCATTGAATTTGTGGAAACTTGTTGAGGTAGCAAGAGGAAAGTCATATCCACCTCAACTGTTCATTAGTCCATGATTATCATTTCTATGCAGTTCTGGCCTGATGATGCTCTCGTTTACTTAAAATTCTAGTGTCTTTGTTCTTTATATTGTCTGTGATGGAGATTGCTATTCCTCATATATTTTATTGTCTTGCTCTGTTGCTTGTTTACCCTCTTAGTGTTATCTTTTGAGAAGGCAAAATAGATCCTGCTATTGATGGATCTGTCTTTATAGGAAGTGCTTTTTCTGCACCTTTAAGAAAACCTTATCTCCAAGGGCGAGAAAACAGTATCAGTATTTGGAATTGATATCTGGCTATTGCATGTGCTGAAGTTCTAGCTTACTTTTTTTCCATATAGGTATCTAGATGCCATTCCATGAGTCTGGCTTCTTTTCCTCACTGTGCGATAGGGATGTGACACCTTTGTCACACAGCCAGCAAACGCATGGTTGTGAGTCTGTGTCTGCACTCCTCTGTTCTGTCGCTCTCTGTATCCCTCCTGCAGCTGTTTCCAAAGCGGTTAAAGCAGAGCTGGAGATGTTATCCTCTGACAGGCCTGCATGTGAGGTTGGACCTTGGCTGGCACCTGGGACTTCAGATTTGGACAGGTTCCCATCATTTTCAGAATGGGCCTGAACTGCTTTCGCAATTTCCTTCTGGGAGTCTGGAGCTTGGGTGCGTGCAAGGCAGCGTGTGTAATGCTGAGTCTCTGAAGAGCTTGCCCAACACACATTTCACACACATTTCAAGGACATTTCTTGTCCTTGTTCCCTGGGAGAATTCTATACTATGTGACAATACTGGAAATCCACTTTCTTACCATTTTTATATGACCTTTTTGCATATATACTCAAGGTACTTCAACTAAACCCTCTCCCACTCTTTCTCCTCCTCCCCCACTTGGTCCCCTCCCCAACTACTCCCCCCTATGTGTTCATATTTTTTTAATCTAGATTCTGCGTATGGTAGAAGACATTTGTCTCTCCAGGTCTGCCTCTTTTCATTAACTTGACAGTCTATAGTTGTGTGCACTTTTCCTGCATACTTTACTTTTCTATAGCTATATAGTACTCTACTCTGTGCTATTGCATTCTTGGTGGATTTAGTCTTACCATAGAAACCAGAGTCCCCACCCCCCCAGCCCGGAGCCTCCTCTGTTGCCCTGAGGCAGCCTGCACAAGTGACTGCTCCCAGTCAGCTCTTCTGCCCCGGATGCTCTCCACCCGCCACCTCCCAGTCTCTGACTCCCAAGCAGAGCAGCTAGGACTGCAGGCTTGAACCGCCCTTGCCGGGGTCCCACGAGAAGGGTCCTGAGCCTGGGAATCGTGTTCTCTCGAGCCTGTGTGCGTGGCAGATCCGAGAGATGCCCAGGCGTGGGGCTGGAGTGCAGGGGAATAGGAGCCATTCTGAAGACCAGCAGGGGGCCTTTTCAAATGTCCCAAATGGTGCCATTCTCACTAAGGGACAGAGTCCCCCAATAACCTCTGGGGGGGCACTAACGGTGTAAGAGTGAACTCATCACCATTCCATGTGTAAAGTCTTTGCTAGGCCAGGAGTTTGGCCTAGTGCTTGCCTAGCATGCACAAAGAGCTGGGTTTGATTCCTCGGTACCACACACATAGAAAAAGCCAGCTGTGGTGCTGTGGCTCAAGTGGTAGAACTCTAGCTTTGAGAAAGCCCAAGGATAGTGCTCAGGCCCTGAATGCAAGCCCCAGGACTGACATGCACAAAAAAACCCACAACTTTTGTCTGGATAGCTATCCAGGGGTAACAGCTGACCGCTGGGATTGACACACAGTGCATGTGAGGCTCCGCCTACTGTAGCCACACAAAACATTTTCAAGAATGGGTGAGTCTTGCCTATGGGGTGGCTCAGGCTTATAATCCTAGCTTCTCAGGAGGCTGAGATCCTGAGGATCGAGGTTCAAAGCCAGCCAAGGCACAAAAGTGGGGCTATGGCTCCAGGGGTAGGGCAGTAGCCTTGAGCTGAAGAGCTCAAGGACAATGTCCAGGCCCAGAGTTCAAGCTCCTCAACCAACCTCCCCCCCCCAAAAAAAAAGAATGGGTGAGTCTTTCAACCCAAACAGTAAAACTACACATACACACACACACACACACACACACACACACACACACACACACACACACACGCACAAAGGCTGACACAGACACATGGCTCAGCAGGGCCATTAGCAATAATTGCTTTATTTATAAGAAGGAATAGTTGACACATGGAAGGAAATGATGATGTGACTGGATTTCCTGGAAAACGTGTGACAAGGCTATCAAAGACAAGGTGCCCTTAGAAAATACACTGGTACATTTTGTATAAATGCCTGCCATGACCTTTTGTGCCTCTGAGCTACTTCAATTACAGTAACATCAGAGAAGGCAGCCAAAGGCATTTGCTATAAAACTCTAAAGCTTTCCTGTTAGTGAAAATCAATGCATGAAAACCAAGGCAAGCCTCATGTTCAAACTCAGAAATGTGGATGCACACACACACATACACACACAAGCAAGTATGATCTTGTTATTCCATTTACTTGTTAAGGATTCAGTAGTGGGACACTAACAAGTAATACTGTTTAAGGAAGGGAAGAACAGCTTTCATTAAGAAGTTAAGAAATCTGGGTTTCTTGGAAAACTGAGGGGACTGGTATGGTTGGGGAAGATGGAGAGAGTGACATGGATCAGATTACATTGCACTCATAAACTGACAGGTCAGACTGAAAGCACTTTGTACAATTACTTAAATGTAATTTTTTAAAGAATCATGGGACCACAAAGAGCATTCCTAACTTCTACAAGATCAAATGCTTCAAGGAGATTTTTCCCAACCAATTAACAAGTCAAACTGGATTGTTTGATTGCTATCAAGAAAAGCCATTTCCTCTAGAAGGGAACTGTGCTCCTTTTCCTGTGCCTTAAGTAGACGGAGTGACTGTGGTCTTGCCTCAGCAGTACTGTGAACATAACCTGGAGGCCTGGCCTGGATGGAAGAGGCCAAGGGAGGGAATGGAGAATGTTTTTAAACCCAGGTCTCCCCAAGGAAAACACAGCAGAGCATTTCCAAAATTCATGCTGGGGATCCAACCCTGAGACCTGAGCCACTTTCAGGTCTTTCTGTGTTGTGTAAAGCATGCCCACATTCATCTTCTAAGGTGGAAGCTCACTGGCTCAGTGATCTCTCCTTGATTTCTACCGGATTCAACACCAAGAAGGTGGGGCAGGGCATTCTTCTAGTCTCCAGACTCTGATGGGCACCTTGGCATTTTTTTTTCAGCCATGAAGACTAAGAGTAGAGCACAGTGGGGGCAGGGTGGGCAGGCGCAGAGGCTGGCCTGTGTTGGGTGAGACCTGTGATCAGTTCAGATGTCCACCTCTGAGGTCAAAGTCCCAGTGATTTTCCCTTGGAGGGCAGGGAAAATGTCTTCCTCCAGCATGAATGGCCCAGCCTGAGGTGGCCTGGCCAGGAAGCCATCGCTGTCCAGGCTGCAAGGGGACTGCACCGGGATGGCAGTCAGTGAAAATGACCACCCAGGAGCCCACCCCATCTGCCACCCAGGCCCTGCTCCAGGTTGAACCGTAGTCCCCCAAGGGGCCCATGCTGCAGGAAGAGCCCCCACTCGTCCACCTCAGCCAGGGGGCCACACAGCACGGGCATGGGGTGGGGACAGGTGATGACAAGGAGCCTAACGGATGGTATTGGTCACTGGCAGCCCCACCTGCTCTTGGACATTGTGGATGAGTCCCAGCCAGCCTGGCCTGGGTGGCATTCCTGTACTCTCCCTCGGGAGTGGGGGGGGGTAGCAGAGGCTGGGAAGTCCCGGCTGTCCCTCGCCTTGCTGCCAGGCCAATGCTTTCTAACAGCTGCCCTCCCGCACCTCAGGTCGTCTTGGAGGCTGTGAGTTTCTTTCTCACTGTGGCTTTCAGAACTCTGGTGGCCAGGTTTCTAAAAAAGTAAAGCAATGGTTGCAGATTCATTGATAAGACTTATCACTCAGGTATTTTTCTACTTTTGATGACTGCTCCTTCCATTCAAGGGGGTCATGTTCTCTTCCTTCTTGATGGTGCTAAGAGATGCCTAGTATGAATGGTACCATGGCAGTCATTTTCCATGGCATTAAGCACATTCATGCTGTTAGTCAACCATCAGTGTTATCCATCTTCAGGACATTTTAATTCTTTAATTTAATGCTAATTCTTTAAAAATCTCACTGGCGGACCAGGAGTTTGGCCTAGTGGCAGAGTGCTTGCCTAGCACACCCTCAGACCCGAGTTCGATTCCTTGGTATCACATACATAGAAGAAGCCGGAAGTGGTGCTGTGGCTCAAGTGGTAGAGCTCTAGCCTTGAGAAAGCCCAAGGATAGCACTCAGGTCCTGAGTTCAAGCCCAGGACTGGCAAAAAAAAAAATACACTAAATACATTTTGCCCGCGTGGTGGCTCACACCTGTAATTCTAACTACTCAGAGGCTGAGATCCGAGGACCGTGGTTAAAGCCAGCCCAGGCACTAAAGACCGTGAGACTCTTATCTCCAACTAACCACTAGAAAACTGGAAGTGGTGCTGAGGTTCAAGGGGTAGGGCAGTAGGCTTGAGCTGAAGAGCTCAGGGACAGGACCCAGGCCCAGAGTTCAAAGCCCACAACCGAACAACAACAAAAAAGTAACACTGGTTTGGAGATTAGGTAATGGGGGGGTTGGAGCCTGGGGGGGGGATGGTTTTTTGAATAAAAACTGACGTGATCCTCAAATATGTGCAAATGTAGGAGATCTGGGTTAGCCAAAGCAATATGGAACAAAATGAGGAAGAAGAGGAACAGAGAAGACTGAAGTTGTACTTTTCCGAAGTCAAAAGCCTGACCTCTTGTTACCCATTTCAACATACATCAACCCAGGCACACAAGATGATACATTCATAACTCAGGCGATCAGCATCAACAGTGTCTTACAATTATGAGGACCTTTTCTGCCAAACAAAAATAATTGAACCAATTGCTAATTGTCTAAATGACACGTTGAACGTTTGTAAAGTCAATTTGAAAGAAAAGTTCCAAGACATGACCGCTAGAGGGAACTCTCCTGACCGTGAATTGGGTTTTGGTTTTTTGTTACCACGGAAGAAGTTGGAGTTGGCTGGGGGAATGGTGGTAGATATCTGTGTGGCCAGCAGGTGGCACTGCAACCCCGCGGATCCTGAGATGGCCTCCTTGAGTCAAAGAACTTCACTGACAAAGAAACATCCCACATCCATCAGGACAGACTGTGCTAAGTTCATTATTTTACACTTGAAGGCAACACTATTAACTTGTCATGATAGTCCATCACACACACAGATCACTTTTCTTCTTGGGAAAGATAAATTGTGTTGCTTGAGAATACAGAGAGAGGACTTCTTAGCTGGGGTGCAGAGAGCGCATAGCACACGCACAGAGCAATGACTCCTGCCCAGTTCTTCACCCCCAGTGCATGGCCTCGCTCTCCTCCTTCCTGCATTTCCTACTCCTTGATCACTTCTATATGACCTCTTAAATCTGCACCAACTCCTTGCAGGTTTCAGTGTCTTCCCTTCTTCCCCTCATGGGTCTGTACATTGCTTTCTTTCCCAGGGAAAATAATGTTGGTTGTTTTCCATTCTCCATCGTTGCCCACCTCTGGTACTGGGCTGTGAACTCAGGGCCTCTTGATTTTGAAGCAGGTACTCTACTCCTGAGCCAGCCCTCCAGCCTTTTTGTGTGTTGGTTATTTATGAGATAGGTCTCATTTGCAGCCCGTGCCCAGGATGACAGGTGTGTGTGACCATACACAGCTTCTGTTAAGGTGAATCTTGTGGTGTTTTCTGCTGATCTGGCCTAGAAATGTAATCCTCCCTTCCTCAGATGCCCATCCAGCTGGAATGATAAGAGCATTTCACTATGCCCAGCTGTGCTTGAGATGAGGTCAAATGCATAGGTCATCCACCCATGATCCTGCCAATCCCAGCCTGCCCAGTAACGAGGAGTACAGGCCTGAGCCATTGGCAACTGGCTGTATTTTGGTGTTCTTGTTGTCCCAAGTCAAACTAAGGTTTTATATACTGCATTTTTCTCACCATGAAATAAGTCTTTTCTTATACTTTAGCCTTGCTGTATTTTTAAACATGGGAGTCTCATTACTTTTGCCCAAGCTGACTTTGAACTTACATTCCTCCTACCTCTAACTTGGAAGTAGCTGGGATTCCAATTATGTACAAAGAAACCTGGCTTTTTCATTTTTCTTTCTTTCTTTTTTTTTTTGCCAGTCCTGGGCTTGAGCTCAGGGCCTGAGCACTGTTCTTAGCCTTTCTCAAGGCTAGAGCTCTACCACTTGAGCCACAGCACCACTTCCAGCTTTTTTCTATGTATGTGGTACTGAGGAATCGAACCCGGGTCTTGGTACATGCTAGGCAAGCACTCTACCACTAGGCCAAACTCCTGGCCCTGGCTTTTTCTAATGTTTCTGGGCATTTTCTCTTTTCTGTGGTTCTTCCTGATTCTATCCAGGAACATGGTTAGTGGTTGTATGTGCTGTGAGATACTCAATTTGAATATTCATAAGGATATCACCTCTCGCTATAATTGTAATTCAATGAGTATTGGATTGAATAGACTCTGAACTTAGCTGATTTTTTTCTATTTCTTTTTGTCTTTTTAAACAATTTATTAAATATGATTAGCACGCATATATACATATATGCATATATGTATCTATATACATAAAACATACCTCAATGAGTTTGGGAATAAGTATATATCCTTGAAGTCACTGTCATATTCAAGTTGTAAACTTTATCACCAGTCTAGATCTTTCTTTTTTTTTTCAACTTTCAGAGATCTTTCATCTCCCACCCCCCCACCCCTGCCCCACCCCCCCACCCCTGCCCCACCCCATATACTTAACAGAATTTATGTAAAGAGAATCTGCTAGTAAGTGATCAGAACCAGCGACATCCTCAAAGAGATCTAAGAGGCCCTCCCTTGCCTTCCATGTGAGGAGCCAAGGCAGAAGACCCTTGATCTGAGGATCAAAGCCAGGCACAGGAAAGTCCATGAGACTCTCATCCCCACTTAACCATCAAAAAACCAGAAGTGGCACTGTGACTCAAGTGGTAGAGTGATAACCTTGAGCTGAAGTGCTCAGGTACAGCACCCAGGCCTAGAGTTTAAGACAAAGGAACAGTGGAGCAAAGAGCTCAGTGGCAGGGAATCACTGCCTAGTAGGTACAAGCTTGGGGTTCATTCCTCAACATACCACATACCAAAGAGAACACAATATTGCCCGGGTAATAGAAGAACCTACTAAATTATAATCCACCATATAGTAAGCAAAAATACATTGCTAATTCTTTTTTTTTTTCCAGTCTTGGGGTTTGAACTCAGTGCCTGGGCACTGTCCCTAAGCTTTGAGGCTAGCACTCTACCGCTTGAGCCATAGCAGCACTTCCAGGGTGCTATGCACTCTACCACTAGGCCACAATCCCATTCCCTAATTGTTCTTTTCTACAGTGCTTGGGGTGGAAGCTGTGATCTTGCTCTCTACCATTGAGTTATTTCCCTGGCCTTATTTTAGTTAAGATGTTTGTGTGTTAGCTGATACTGGAGCTTAAACTCAGGGCCTGGTGCTATGCCTTAGCCATCTTCAAGAAGTTTTGAAGATTGATTGTCTCACATGTGAAGACTTTGAACAGCTAAAGTTCATGCCATGCTCATTTGTGAGGTGCTGACTTAGAAATTTTCTCGGGTAGCACTTTATGTTCTAGAAAGATCCAATCACTCCTGGAAGTTCCCAAATGCAGACTGTAATAGAGAATAGGCCATACACCGTCTTTGAGCTTAGGGTTTTTCTCCTGTAACACCTTATGTTCTAAAAAGATCCAAGCACTCCTGGAAGTTCCCAAATGCAGCATGCTCTCTCAATTCTTTGTGTTTTTAAATGCCATTTGGACAAGGTGCTGGTACCTTACTTCTGTATCCCTAGCTACGCAGATCTGAACATTGCAATTCAAAGCCAGCCCAGGCAGGAAAGTCCATGAAACTCTTACCTAAAATTAACCAAAAATAAATAAATAAAATAAAGCTGGGGGGAAAAGCTGGAACTGGAGCCATGGAGCAAGTGTGTTGAGTACTTTCCTAGAACGGAAAAGTTGTAAAATTTATTTATTCCTTCCCTAACTATGGTGGTTGGTTTTTATTTTACTTTATTAGCAGATTTTATTCAGAAAACTTTCTTTTTAATACAGGACTTCTCTATGTGGCCCAAGCTGGTCTTGAACTCACCATCAAGTGAGTTAATACCCACTCCTAAGTACTGGGACCATGTATGTGTACAAAATGCCCTGCTCAAACTTTGACTAAGCACAAAGGCATTTGAGCTGCAAAGTGTCATCATGCCATTAGATCTCAGAGATGCTTAGGAAAAAAATGCAAGGGTAATGCCAGAAGAGCAAGTGACCTCATTCCTTCACTTAGCCAGTGGATACTGAGTACCCCAGCTTTCTGAACTATCTTTTATGAAATTGGAAGAACCAACAGTCAGAGGAACCACACACCAGTCCTGTGAACAGCTGGAACTCAATCCTTTTTTGTGATCTTGCATTTCTTCTAGTATCCCGATTTGATTTAAGACTCAGCTTACAGAATTCAGTTCTGTATTTATGCTAATTTGCCTAGCTAGCTGGAGCCACTGCATTTGCAATTAAAATGTTCTATATGATTGTTAGAAAAGCACTCTGGGAGAGGAAAACTAGTTTTGTTCTAACCAAAGTATATTAGACAGAAAAGAAGAAGAGAGAGAGAAAGGGAAAAGGAAAGAGGGAGGGAAAGAAGAGGAGAGGGAGAAAGAGAAGGTGAGGAAAGGGAGAGAGGAAGACAAAAAGATTAAAACTATACTGAATGCCAGGAAGCTGAGGCAGGAAAAATTACAGTTTGAAGGGCACCTTAGGAGGTTAAGTGGATCTAGGAACACAGAAGTTAAGGAAACGGGCCTCACGCTAATGTGTTTGTCAGAATTGGGTGGAGTCAGCCATAACTAAATCCTGGGAGGGGCTGAAGTTGAGTTCTGTGGCTCATGGCTAAGCACATCCTGCTTGGTGCTTGCCCATTATATGTGTCAGACATTTTACTACTGAGTTTTCCACCTCTTAGGAAAAGGAGGCACAGCCAGATTCCAGATTCTTACGTCATGAGTTGTTGTATCATACATTCCAAGTAGTAAGAGCTAGGAAATGTCTTTCTCTATTGTCCTCAAGGCCCCTTCTGAGTGCCTCTCCCACCCCCTCAGTACAAGTGAGGAAAACACATAATCCTTAACCCAAAGACAGTGCCAGGAAGTTCACAGCAGCTACACTACCTCCTTGCATTTGACAAGGGAATTCAGGCAAGACACAAACACAAAGAAAGGGAATAGAAAACGTTTTCAGAAGGGAAATCTGAGAAAGAAGAAAGGCAAGTGGCCTAGGTATGCCTCAGGGAAGATGGGAGCTCAGCCCAAATCTGCCATCTTGGTTTATCACCCTTGTAAGAGAGCTTGCCCCTGGCTTTCTAATTGATGGGTCTTGTGCTTTCTGTAAAATTTTGTCATTTTTAAAGTCTTTTGCTCTTTTAGTTTCTCATTCTTTTGCAGCCTCCTGTCCCCATTTCATTGTCAGACAGTTTTTGGTTTATTAGTTTAACCTGCTGCACTGTAGATGCCCCAGTTACGTGCCTGCCTTTCTAATAATCCTGTCACATGGTCACATGAATTGTCTGAATTGTCATCTGTGCTAAACGTCACAATAACTAGCACTACGTATGTAACAGACATCCCAAACCAGGGCCCAGCAGCCTGGATTTCATTTCTGGTTGTGTTTCTTTGATCCACAGAGTATGTACTGTAAATAAATGGAACTCTAAGGAGTTGCCCCAAACTTTCATATAAAATTTGTATCTGAGGCTCTCTTACACAATCAGATCTGGAATTGTTTTGCCTCCTTTAATTCTTGGCAGATATCAACTAAAATTTCTGTCTCGCTTAAAGGGCTAGTTTTTTTAAATCATATGCCACTATATTAGCCTTTCCAGAGACTCTCACTGACAACCTGGAACACACACACACACACACACACACACACACACACACACACACGTGCACACGCACGTGCGCTACACTTTGAAATTCTTCTGGATCACATACCCAATCAAAGTAGCTCAGGTCCTCAAAACACGGCTAAGCACATGGAGATGGAGTCACAACACAAACTGAAGAAAGACAGCATTGTTACAAAAGCAGAACTCATGGGATATACTGATTGCTATTTCAAAACCAACCCCTTTCAATGAAAGAATAAAGGATTTTCAGCAATACAGAGCAAGAATGGTCAGAAGGCATAGTCAGACAGAACTATATGGCATGAGGCCTAGGAGCATAGCCTAGTGGTAGAATGCTCATCTAGTATGCACGAAGCCCTGTGTTTAATTGCTCAGTACCACATGCACAGAAAAAGCCAGACATGGCACTGTGGTCAAGCAGCAAAGCGCTAGCCTCAAGCAAAAAGTGTCCAAGGATAGTGCCCTGGTCCGGAGTTCAAGCCCCAGGACTGGCAAAAAAAAAAAGGAAAAGAAAACAAAAAAGGGTCCAACCTGTCTTATCTAGAAGTGGGGTGGCCTACCATCCTGAACTCACTGAACTGAGAATTTCCCTGGGTTATAGGACTTTGAGATAAAACCAAGACATTTCAGGAAAACCCAAACTCAATAAAATCAAGAACATAGCCTGGCATGGTGGCTCACATCTGTAATCCTAGCTACTCAGAAGGCTGAGATCCAAGGATCTCGGTTCAAAGCCAGTCTGGGCACTAAAGACTCTTATTGCCAATTAACCAGTAGAAAACAGAAATGGCACTGTGGCTCTAGGGGTAGGGTGGTAGCCTTGAGCTGAAGAGCTCTGGGACAGTGCCCAGGCCCAGAATTCAAGCCCCATGACTCATTTTTAAAAAATCAAGAACATAAAGAAACTAAGAAAAAGTCAGAAATTTCTTAAAAAGTTACAAAAGCTAGCAGTAAAACTGTCAACACTTACATAACAAAAAATCCAAAAGAGGAAATATTTTAAGAAATAATAATGAGTAATTTTCCAGAATTAAAGATCTGAGATCAAAAAACGTCTAAACTGCTAAAGAAATGACATGTTTATTTTAATCATCCAACATAGAGGGGAAACTCTTAAGGCATCTGGGAAAAGAACAAAATGCCTACAAAAGACCAGACATGCAATATCAGCAAGCTTTTCAAAAGTATCCATGGTGGTCAATTTTTTTTTTAAATATTAAGAAGCAACAAATCAGGGTGAGAATTTGGCCTAGTGGTAGAGCGCTTGCCTAGCATGCACGAAGACCTGGGTTCAATTCCTTGGCACCACATACATAGAAAATCTGAAAGTGGTGCTGTTGCTCAAGTGGTAGAGCGCTATCCTCAAGGAAAGCCCAGGACAAGTGGTCAGGCCCTGAGATCGAGCCCAGGACTAGCAAAAAAAAAAAAAGCAACAAACCTCAAACTTAACATTTCATTCCACTAAGCTGTCTGGATATGAAGTGTATATACACTGGGTATAGAAGACCTCAGTGGATTGGTCATACCAGGTCCCCTCTCAATGAGTTGTTGCGGGGAGAAATGTTTCAGTGAGAAGGAAAGAACAAATACAAGAGCACATTAGAACATATGTGGAAATACAGGAATTTAAATATCTTGGCAACATCCGTATACTCTGGTCTAAAGGAAGAAGCAAAAACGTGTAGTACAATACTTCAGAATATAAATGGCCACTCTCAACACAGCAAGGGCAGAAAGGGTTGAGGTGGGAGGAACGGGGGTGAGAGCAGATAAAATACTACTAGATGTTGCTCAGCATAAAGAATTAATAGAGAAAAAAAATAGAGAACGTTACAGGACACCAGTAGTGCACATCTGTAATTCTAGTTCTACAAGTAGCCACCAGCCATTTCTCCAAAGACTCGGTGGTTTTTCTTTTTTAATTGGACAATGATATTAGAATCTAAAATCTCACCATTAGACATGCTTTTTGAGTGTGCGTGTGTGTGTGTGTGTGTGTCTAAGTTAACCCAAATATGCACACTATTTATAAATGTTCTACATTCAGCCATCTGTATCTATGTTAATACGATGCTGCCAACCTAATCCATCACTACACACTTGGATCATTCCAGACTTTTCTTCTTGCATAATTATGTTTAAACTCCCACTCAAACATCCCACCATCCATCCATTTACTTAATTTCTCCAAGTAATGTGTACATTAAATTCAATACTCTGGTTTTATGTTTTCTCCATTATTTTCATTCTTTTAGTCCATGTATTTTTTTTTTTTTGCCAGTCCTGGGCTTAAGCTCAGGGCCTGAGCACTATCCTTGGATTTTTCTCAAGGCTAGAGCTCTACCACTTGAGCCTTAGCACCACTTCCGGCTTTTTCTAAGTATGTGGTACGGAGGAATCGAACCTGGGTCTTCGTGCATGCTAGGCAATCACTCTACCACTAGTCCAAACTCCCGGTCCTAGTCCATGTATTTTGTAATCGCTAATATAGTCATGTCTGACATTTCTGGACTCAGGTCTATCAAATTGTACTTATCCTATGTCCCTATTAGTCAAAGTTTGACTCGGTAGGTCTTGGGTGTTCGAACCTTGCTTATTGCTAAGAAATGTCTGGGCCTTAGTCAGATATTGGATGATAACCCCCTAAAGCCCTTAGAACCTCCTGCCTTATAAAAGAGGCATTGTTCCATGTGTGGAAAAGTAACAGGGAAATCCTGCCCTGTATAACCAATATAAGTTATTTTTCTTAAAGCATTAATTAGTCAGGCACTGGTAGCTCAAGCTGTAATCCTAAGTACTCAGCAGGCTAAGATCGGAGGATTACAGTTGGAAGCCAGCCCAGGCAGAAAAGTCCAGGAGACTTTCATCTCCAGTTAACCACCAGAAAACTGAAAGTGGTGCTGAGGTTCAAACTGATCGTGCAGTAGTCTTGAGCAAAAAAACCCCCTCAGGGATAGCATACTCAGGCCCCAGGTTCAAGCTCCACAACCGAAAACTTGAAAACTTGGAAAGCTTATACGGGCACAGGTTTGTGGTGGGAGCCTCAGATCATGCTGCCATGCTGGGGGCCTGTGGTGGGGCTGGAGAGAGTGACACCAGCCAGTGGGTTGGTATGCATCTACATGACTAGCTCCCTCCTTCCCCTGCAAAGCCTGAGGAAGCTCTCTTGAACAGTTACACCTTACTTTCTGTGATGCAGCATTGCTGAAAGCTCTGAAGCTCTGAGAATTGAAAACTTGAAGCTCTGAGAATTGAAAACTTGCGCCTGAATTTTCCTAGACTTTTGTGGATGTGTGTGTCTTTTGCCTTTGTTGACTTGCATCTGTATAGTTTAAGAGGTAACAAACAAAACAAGATGTAACTATACATATAGTACCTATCCTGACTTCTGTTGATTTTCTGGTTAATAATTGAGCCCAATTATTGCGGGTTTGGAGTTCTTTGACAAGGACCACATATTTTTTTATATTTCACATTAGATTCTTTTAAACTTATTGACTGTGAGCATTTTTTTTTTTTGCCAGTCCTGGGCTTGAAAGCTCAGAGCCTGAGCACTGTCCTTGGACTTTCTCAAGGCTAGAGCTCTACCACTTGAGCCTCAGCACCACTTCCGGCTTTTTTCTATGTATGTGGTACCAAGGAATCGAACCCAGGTCTTCATTCATGCTAGGCAAGCACTTTAATCACTAGGCCAAACTCCCGGCCCCAACCGCTGTGGGCATTTTGAATGTTACTTTGGTAAGGATTCAGGTCAGGTGGCCTTCCATTAAAGAATATTGAATTGTGTTTTGTAGGCAGGTGACTTGTTTACTTAGAAGGCATCTAGTTATTGTAGATATGAGTCTACATGTTCAACAAGATTTCTCAAACATTTTTTTTGTTGTTGGTCGTGGGGCTTGAACTCTTGGCCTGGGAGCTGTCCCTGAACTCTTGAGCTCAAGGCTACTGCCTACCCCTGGAGCCACAGAGCCACTTTCAGTTTTCTAATGGTTACTTGGAGATAAGAGTCTCACAGTCTTCAGTTGACTAGGCTGGCTTTGAATTGTGATCTTCAGATCTCAGCCTCCTGAGTAGCTAGGATTACAGGTGTAAGCCACTGCACCTGGCTAAAGCATTTCTTAGCTCTGGGAATTGTTGGGCTTTCACCTCCCATGTCATTTTCTCTGACTTTTGGCATCTTGTGCTGGGTATAGTTCCTCCTTCTAATTTAACTTTACAGGGTTTAAGTTAACCATGGTCTGAAACAATGTCTAGAAATAAGCGATTTATAGTGTTTAAGTTGCATGCCAATCTGAGCAATGTGATGAGATCCCTTACCCTCTCATTTGCCCACAAATCAACCCTCTATCCCGAATATCCACAGGCACCCCATGACATCAGCCAGCAGATGTGCTAGCTACTACAATTAAGTTTAAGTATCAAGTTGTTTGTTTCTAGTAACTGCTAATTTCATCAATGTCTCCAAAGTACAAGACTAATGTTGAAAGTTTAGATATATAAAGTGGAAGCTCTTGATTTCATAAGGAAAGCAGCTGGGTAAAGTATTACATGTCTGTAATTCGGACACTCAGAAGGCAAAAGGATGGTAGCGAAGGAGAGAGCCTGGGCTACATAGCAAGACCTTGTTTCAGAAAACTAAACACACAAACCACCCCTCCCCCCCACACAACAAAAGCACATCAATAAGGACAGAAAACACTGTATGCTGTTTGATCAACTCTACAGTAGGAACAAATAGTGAGGAAATTGTAGGGGCGGAAGAATTAAGAATTTTGTGCTAGATGTCACGGTGTAAGGGGAACAAGTTACAGCCACAGTGTGTGATAAGTGTCAATTCAGGCTCCAGTGTTATACGTGGAACAGACTGAAAATGTGACAATATACTGTGCCACAAAGCACTGGACCCACAAGATTTCAGTTTTTGTCTGCAAATGTAAGAATGATAGTCCCAGGCCAGGTGGGACTCCTAGCTACTCAGAAGGCTGAGGTCTGAGGATCAAGGTTCAAAGCCCGCCGGGGCACAAAAGAACTGAGACTCATCTCCAATTAACTTCTAGAAAATGGGTCTTGGCTCAAGGGTAGGGCACTAGCCTTGAGCTGAAGAGCTCAGAGACAGTGCCCTATGACCCATACAAAAAAAATGCCAGGTTTGCCACTGAGGTTCCAGCATCCACTGGATGCTTCATGGAACAGTTGTTTTTTTCTTATGAATTTGGGCTTCCAGGAATAATTAGTGGTAATAGCAGATGTTCCTTTTCATCTTTTTTAAAAGGAGTATCTAACTAATGTCCACGTTTGTGTCACAGTGTTGTCCAAGTCCCGTATGTTGTGGTATGACTCAGGAATGACTGCCAACCAGCCTAACTATCCAATTAGGTGCCTTTATCCATTCTGCTAACTTATACTTACCTAGCACACAGGTTGTCCAATCCACTGACCACGTGACAAGGCCATGTCCCTGATTGCTGGGCTTATAGTGAGAATTGTGTAGGTCTGGGCAGCTTTAATGGTGAAGGTCTTTACCCTCTCTTACATTCACACTGTTTCTGCATAGAACTACAAGCTACTGATACAGTCCTCCATCTTAAAAGACTGAGAGTTAACCACTCATTACAATAGAGTGCAGGTAGGTATCTTTCAGCTATCAGCTGGCGAGTGTGTGAGTGTGTGTGTGTGTGTGTGTAGGGTTAGGAATTGTCCTGTGCTGTGGTGACCTTACCCAGGAACCACTGGGAGCTTTGGCGCCACCATGCACATGAGCATGGGTGCTTGCCAGCATGTTCAACTCTGTGAATATTTGTCACTGGTTTTAGTGACAGTAATTTATTAAATATATTTTATGTAAGGAAATAAAAGCAGTGCTTAAGCTTCTGTATCAAATATTTGCTATAACTGATTTTTAAAGATTTTTTTTTTTTTTTTAAGAAATTGGGGCTGGGAGTTTGGCCTAGTAGTAGAGTGCTTACCTAGCATGCTCAAAAACCTGGGTTCAATTCCTCGGTACTGCATATATAGAAAAACCAGAAGTGGTGCTGTGGCTCAAGTAGTAGAGCACTAGCCTGGAAGAAAAAGCCCAAGGACAGTGCTCAGGCCCTGAGTTCAATCCCAGGACTGGGAAAAAAAAAATAAAGACAATAAAATAGAAATTGAAGTTGTCTTTTATTAGTCTATAGTAAATGGGAAAAAATGCCCTTCCAATAATGCTGATTTTATGATCTCCAGATCCTGTAAATACTTGATACAGCAAAAGCCTGATATTGGTGGTTCCTTCCTCCCCTCCCCTCCCCCCCCCAACCCAGCACCTTGCCAAGTCCAGATCTTGAATTCACATCTGGTACTCCACTACCTGAGTCAGGATCCATGTCTCCACGGCAGGTTTCCACTGGTTATTCAGACGTAAGAAGTTGTCCAGGTTGGTTGCAAGCCACAATCCTCAGATTCCAGCTTCCTGAATAGCTAGGACTACAGGTGTCAGCCATGGGTACCCAGCTGGCAAGTTACTTTTTATGGTAGTAGATTACTAAGTTGGGGAGATAATTCTGAGTTGTCTGGGGTGGTCCCATGAGTAAATGGAAAGAGATACGAGTTGTGAGCCAGGAAAGCATGGCAGAGTGGGATTTGATGCAAGGACACCACCTGTCCTGGTAGCACAGGGAGGGCTGACAGAGTGCAGGTGGCCTCTGGAAGCTTGGAAGGAAATCGACTCATGCCTAGAGCCTCCAGCCGGGCGCAGAGCGGCCTTGCCAACATCTTGATATCAGCCCAGTGAGACGGAACTTGGACTCCTGATCTCTAGAACTGTGAGACAATAAATTGGTGGTGTTTTAAGCCACTACATCAGAAGACGTTTAGAGCAGCAGTGAGAAATGAACATATGATTATGCTTGGGAGATGGCTGCCGTGACTGCTTCTAGGTGGTGATGTATGCTTCTGTTGCAAGGACACGATGCAGTCTTGCAGTTGTGTGACAAGGTGTGGGGCAGCAAATCTGTGGAGCTGAACTGTGCTTCATCTTTGAGAAATTTTCTCTCTCCTTGCTCTTCTTGGACAGAGAATTTTTCTCATAGTTCCCTGGGATATAGAGAATGCATTTAGTCCCATTTCATTGATTCTGCATTGTGGTCTTTTTGAGGTCCAGCTTGACACAAAGAGACCTTCCTCCTTTTAGATTTCTTAACTGAGTAACTCTAGGCTTTGCCCAAGAGGCTATGGAGCCTGAGGTTCAAGTTCACATGAAATCAAGTTTACACAGAATGAAGTTCAAGTTTGCAGGGAGTAAAAACGTTCCTGAGGCAAAATCAATTTCAGGATTGTGCTTGTCTCTTAATTCTTTATGGTTTTGTTTTTAGTATTTTTGACATTTTAACTGGTTTTGATTCTTTTGGCTGTCATTTGATGTTTGTTTTCAGTAATGGGGTGATTTGAGTTGATCATATTACAGAAATATGTTAAACTTTTTTTTGTTTTTGCCAGTCCTGAAGTTTTACCTGTGGGCTTGAGCACTGCCCTTGAGCTTTCACAAGACTAGTGCTCTACCACTTGAGCCACAGCACCACTTCTGGCTTTTTCTATGTATGTGGTACCAGGGAATCAAACCCAGGGCTTCATGCATGCTTGGCAAGTACTCTACCACTATGCTATGCTCCCAACTCGTTAAACTTTTTATACTCACTCTGTCTAATCTAATTCCTCAAAGTTTTGCTCATCTGCCCCTACAATCTTTTGTTTCTTCTGGCTTTTTGCCATGCTTTGTTTAAAAATCTTATTTGCCAATGACTTTTTTTTTTTGTCATGGGACTTGAACTCTGGGCCTGGGTGCTGTCCCTGATCTCTTTAGTTCAAGGCTACCACCCTACTTCTTGAGCCACAGTGCCACTTCCAGTTTTCTGGTGGCTAATTCCAGATCTGAGTCTCATGGACTTTCTAGTGCCGAAGGTGGCTTTGAACCTCGATCCTCAGATCTCAGCTTCCTGAGTAGCTAGGATTACAGGTGTGAGCCACCCCTCTGTTCCATTGACTTTGTTAGTTTTCCCTAGTGATTGTTTTTCTCTCCGTGACTTTACCTTATCGGTTGGGGCGGTGGGCCAACCCATTACCAATTTAAAACACTCTCAGCTTGGGGTTTTTCAAATCATCCAAGTATTATGAATTGGACCACAAGCTTGTTTGAGGCCTGACCTGTGGCCACACACACTCGGAGGAACTTTTTCCCTGTTTTTACTTAATTCCAGTGTCAAGGCAGGCAGAGGTCCCAGGTACCGTTTTCCATGCCATTCTGTGCAAAATTCTCCTGCAGTTCTGTATAATCTGCTCACCTTGAGCCTTGTGCACCATGATCAAAGCATGGGAGGGCAAGGTCAGAGTTTGACCAGCAGAAACTGGTCGATATACTACCTCTCTGGGGCTCCCCAGAGTCTCAGTTCTATTTGGGATACTGAGAGTTGCTTTTCCTTCCTAGTCAGTGACATATTTAAAAACATACTTAAAGTATTATTGACAGATGAGAAGTATTTTGAGAGGTTAAGATCTGCCATTGTATTAGATCATTTCAAAATGTTGGAGATAAAGGACCATGACTGTGGATCCTAACCTAGGCACGGGGGCATCCTGACCTCTAGGTGTCTCCCTCACCCTCTGGATAAGATGTGGTTGCATTCCACTACCGGTTCACACCTTTAGGCTCATTTCTCCATCCTCCACCTTCTCTTTTCTAACACTTCCTGCTTACCAGTGCATTCTTCCCTATAACGAATTTAATGTGAGAAGGACAACAATGTGGCAAGACACATATTTTTTGGGGGGTCAGTTGTGTGGCTTGAACTCAGGGCCTGGGTACTGTCCTTTAGGTTCTTCTGCTCAAGGCTAGCACTCCACTTCTTTGAGCCAGTGCCACTTCTGGTTTTCTGGTGGTTAATTGGAGATGAGTCTCCTGGACTTTCTTAACAGGGCTGGTCTGGAACTGAGATCCGAGACAAGAATCTCTTGGACTTTGCTGCTTAGGCTGGCTTTGAACCTTGAGGCTCATATCTCAGTAGCTGGGAGTATGGACACGAGCCACCAGTGCCCAGCTCATGAGAATCTTATCT
Source organism: Megascapheus bottae (assembly GCF_031878675.1). Lineage (NCBI taxonomy): Eukaryota > Metazoa > Chordata > Mammalia > Rodentia > Geomyidae > Megascapheus > Megascapheus bottae. Next base: position 8,475,091 of record NC_143516.1, on the reverse strand, counting down.
CCGAATAACCAGTGAAAAGTCTGAAGTGGAGCTGTGGCTCAAGTGTATGTTGCTGGCAGTGATAGGTGTGGCCACCAAACCCAGGCATTCTGCTTCCCTTCCTGCTGGGATAAGAGGTTTGCACGACCATACCTAGTCATTGGTTTGGTAAGATGGAGTCTCGCATAATTGTGATTCTCATCTCTACTTCCCAAGTAGCTAGGATTATAGGGCTGAACATCACACAGTCATCACCAATTTTTATATCCTTGAAATTCTTTTTTTTTTTTTGCCAGGCCTGGGCTTGAGCTCAGGGCCTGAGCACTGTCCTTGGACTTTCTCAAGGCTAGAGCTCTACCACTTGAGCCTCAGCACCACTTCCGGCTTTTTTGTATGTATGTGGTACCAAGGAATCGAACCAGGGTCTTCGTGCATACTAGGCGAGCACTTTAACCACTAGGCCAAACTCCCGGTCCTATCCTTGAAATTCTTATCTCCAATTAAATCCCTCCTCCCCCCACCAAGAAGCTAGAAGTAGAGCTGTGGTCCAGGTGGTAGAACACTAGCCTTAAGCAAAGCTCAAGGGCAGCTAAGAGTTCTAGTTCCAGGGACAATGCCCAGGTCTCCACATTAAGCTCTAGGAACAGCACCCAGCCAGGCCTGGAGATCATCTCTGGACCAGCAGCTGCACACATGCACACATTCTGACAGCCAGTAATTGTCAAGTTGATTCTTATCCACAGACACAATTCCTCCAGGTATACTGTGCTTTCCAGTACAGTACAGACTAGGCAGATAGTTAATCTTGAACCAACTAACGTGAGATAATTCAATTTTTCCAGTCACATTAGTCATAGTCATACTTCAAGTCACATGGTGCTAGTGCAACAGAGAAAAAGTATTTCCTTGATTCTAGAAAGTTCCATGGTGAGTGCTGTTCTGGACTATTTTTATTCTAAACTCTTAGCTGTGGCTGAGCTAGACACTGTTGCTTACCCTAGGAATGGTCTGGTTCTCGGGCACCAACCAACAGAAACCACGTTCATCAGCATGTCTTAAATTCTAGGATGCAAGTTCATCATTTACAGTTTGTAAGAGTTTTCACTGCCGCCTATGTCAATCGTTTTCAGAATGAAGTAGAAATCTTCTGTTTCTTATGTTATTAAATTCCTTCCTTCTATCCAGGCGTGGTGGCTCAGGCCTAGCTACTCAGGAGGCTGAGATTTGAGGATCTCCATTCAAATCCAGCCCCTGTACTAAAGAACGTGAGACTCATCTCCAATTAACCACTAAAAAAGGGGAGGTGGGGCTGTGGCTCAAGGGGTAAGGTGGTACCCTTGAGCTGAAGAGCTCAGGGACAGCACCCAGGCCCAGAGTTTAAGGCCCCTTACCCCCGCCCCCACACACAAAAATTCCTTCCTTCTTCCTTTCGGAGTTTAGAACTAGGAAGGAGAGATTTTTAGTCATGTCACCTGAGTGTTGAGAACTATAAAAGCAAGAGTACTTTCATATTCCACTACATAAATCAAAAGACCATCTTCTTAGCGTTTCTGTATTTTGGTTGCCCTCCTCAACTTAGGCTTACCTGCATCTCTTCTGATATGAAAAAAATCTAGATTGTGAATTTTTGTATACTTAAGCTAGCTCAGATTCATTTGTATTAGGAAAATCAGAATCCTAGCATATACCATGCACAAAAATATGCACACATACAACATAGACAAGTACATTCTGGAGATATGTCATCATATACAATTTGTGTATAGTTTGGCCCCTGATCCTCGTATCTTCTGTTTTTGCCAGGGCTGGCTGGACTTGACTTACAATGCGCCTTGAGTGCACTTTCCGTTCACTTTGCTTTTTCCCCCTCCTCTCCTCTTGATTAAGCTAAGCCCTCTGCTATCTTTGTGGATGTGGAAGTTTTATTAGGTCAAATCCGTAACATGTTAACCAACATGCTATCTTGTATTGCATTTTAATCTCAGGCCCAAGTTATTCAGTAACCACTGATCTCAGATTCAATTCAATAAGTAATTCTTATTGGCCAAGGCAGGGAGTTTTGACTGTGAGAACCTGGCTTGAATGGACCTGGCTATGGAACTTCAAGTTCTAGCAGGCTACTGGTTAAGGGAATGACTAAGAGACAGCTCAAAGCTTACTGGGTCAGCCATGAAAAGGAGTGATAATGCTGAGTGAAGACTCACTCCTGGGAGGTGGAAAAACCCTGCTGGCAGCTAAGCTACAGAAAGGGAGACCACCTAGAAACTGCCAGGAGCTGGGGGTGGCAAGGAGCATGGCAGTGAGGGTCTCCAGGCCCTTGGAAGAGATTCTAAGTTGTCTCCACAGCACTGGAAGAGTGGTTACAGTGATTTAAGGAGGCAGGGCTCCTATCTGAGACATCTGGGAAAGGCCTTTCTGGCTACTATCTAGAGAATCAATCACGCCGAGATCAGCAGGGCAGTTAGCAGGCACATCACCCGGGCTAGGCCAGGCAGGAAGTCCTGAGGCCGTGGGGAGGTGCTGGTGCTGAGATTGAGGATGGAGATGCCTACACCTCACCCTCTAGATGAACTCACCTTCCAGGCAGCCAGCCAGCCCCCCACAGTAAAGCTGTCAGTGAGTAGACTTAAAAGACCCTTGTTTCTTTCGTTTGACTCTGCACTGGGCTCCTTTGACTCCCATAGGCCCTCAGCTCAAAACGGCAGGCGTCCTTGGCTCCCTCTGTGGACTTGGGAAGAGTGATGAAAAATGACACTCAACAAAGAGTGGGATCCCGCAGTGCACCCGGTACCCCTTCACTTCAACAAAGTGTTCCCAAGCGGACACAACCGATACATGGACATCACCGTATCCGACACGACTCCCTCGGGTTGTCTCCAAGGCGATCTGCCAGCCGGTGACATCTTCACCCACCCAAGACCCACCGCCATGCCTCCCTTCAACCACACAGCATCAGGGGTCCAGGGCCTTCCCCGCAAATCTCCCGCTCTCTCGCCCCGGCCAGATGGGGCTTGGAAAGACAAGCTCTCTTCGGGGGGGTTCCCCCGTCCCCAGCAGTGGGCTTCCTCCCCAGCCCCCCCCCACACCCCGCCGCCCCAAAGGGCCCCGTTCTTATCTCAGCCCACCCGGGCTACGCAGGGGCCCGGGCGCCCTGGTCCCACACATCATCGGACGGGGGAACTTCTCGGCTGTCTGTCCACGAAAGTCCTGGGGGGAGGAGCGGAGCCCCAGCCGCCATCGCGGAAAACCGAAGAGACCGAGACAAAGTTGCTTCTTTCACCCGCCAGCCCCCCCCCTTCCCCCCCGCCATGCATCTTCCGCGCCTGGATCTCGGGAAATCGCTGCCTCCCCGCCTCCGCGGCGGGACGAACGGCCGCGGCGAATCCACCGCGCCGCAGCGCGCGCGCGCCCGCGTCCGTGCGTGCGCATGCCCGCCCCGACCGCCCCCGCGCGCGCGCGCGTCCCCCGGCCCCGCGTCACCGAGCCCGCGTCACCGAGCCGTGCGCGGTCCGCGCCGCTCTGGCCCGCGCCTGCTCGATGGTCTCCGCGCGGCCCCGGGGCCCGCGCGGCCTCGTCGCCAGGGGGCGCGCTGGCCGGCGCCGCCGACTCCGAGGTGCGCGGCCCGGCTGGGTCCGCCATATTGGATGCCGCAGCCGCCGCTGCCAGCGCTTCCTCTTGTGTCTTCGCGGTGCGCTGCTGGTTCCAGCGGCCCGAGCGGCGGGGAGGTTTAGCCGGAGCCTCCGGGCGTAAAAAAAGGAAGGGAGAGTAGGGTGGGGAGCGTGGGGACCCGGGCTTGAGCGTGGGACGCCGGGGCCGGAGCGGGGCGGAGAAGAGAAGGCGCCGTGCCAGCCCCTCCCCCGCCGCCGCCGCCGCCGCGGCCCGCCCGCCCCGGCAGCCGAGCCCAGCCCGCCGCTGCGCCCGCCCCGCGGCCATGCCGGGGCCCGGCCGCCCCTGAGGGAGCCGCGCTCGCCGCCCGCCCGCCCGCCGCCGCCGCCGCCGCCGCCGCCGCCGCCGCGTCCCCCGCCGGGCCCGGCCCCGCGCTCTCCACACGCTGCGGCGGCCGCCGCCTCTTCCGCCGCCGGGCCCGGGCCTCCGCGCAGACAACATGGAGGCCGTGAAGACCTTCAACAGCGAGGTTGGTACCGCTCTCGGGCTCTCTCCGCCGGCCCGGCCGCGCTCGGGTCCCCAGCCCCGCGCGGAAGGTGGGCGCGGGCGGGCCTTCCCGGGCGGGGCGGCCGGGGGGGCCCCGCCGCGGTGGGGGAGGGGAGCGGGCAGCGCCGCCCCGCGGAGGGCGGTTCCGGGGCTGAGAGGTTCCGGGGCGGGCGGCGGCCTGCGGGCGGCGGCGGCGGCGGCGCGGGTCCCGGGCCTCCCGCCCCATCCCCCCGGCCTCTGCAGACCTTCCCGCGTCCCCGGACGGTGGCCTGCGGCCCCGGCCCGCACGGCTCTCCCCGGGAGTGGCTGACGGGGGAACTTGACCCCCCCACGCCTCCCGTGCTATTATCACAGATGATGGGGAGGATCCGTTCCCAGGGGCTCTGCGCTTCTCCGGTCAGATCTGAACGCCAGGGCTCTTTTTTGTTTGTTTGTTTTTTCTTTTAAATCTCTTGTAAAAATGCAGGTGTCTGTTTTTTTTTTTACTGTGTTAATTGAATTTACTACCAATTGGAAGACAGATTTCCAATGTATAACACAACTATTATACATATGCATGACATGTATACATGTACATGCACGCACAACGTGTGTATGTACATTGTACATGCGCGTGTATAGAACCCGAATTTATATATAAAGATGTAAGTACTTATTTAGCAAATGTTTGTTTTGGGTCAAATATTAAACATCTGTACTAGCAACATTACTTCTTACCTGTAATCCTTGGGGGGGGGGAATACTTAAATGTGATAGTAACTGAGTTACCATAGTTTTTATGAACTTTTGATTTGGACGTGCTCACCATCTATCCATTGATGACTGTTAATGTGTGAAGTACTGACTTAGTAAAGTATCAGACTTAAGATTGTGATTGCCCAAGCAGATCAGAGTTTTTAAATGCCCTTTACACCACGTGTAGTGTCACATTACATAACCTTTTTTTTTTTTTGGTAAAGGACTTTCTTTTAAAGTATTTAAGAAATAACTTTTTCATAAATACCTAGAAGATTTTGGATTTTTTTTTTTAACGAATTCATACCTGACAACTTGGGATGGGGAATATACCTCCATTTGTAAAATCTGGTTTCCTACCTAATGTATTGTAGTACTTAGGCTATAGAATAGAAAGAATTTGGTGATGCAGTGATACAATATGTCCAATTCTTATTACTGGTTTTGAAAGAACCGAACCACCTAGCATTTGCTACATATAATGTTACATTCCTAAACACTAAGGTTTTTAAATTATAAAAGAAATGTTTTTTATTTCCATAGCAATTACTAGCCTTAACTGTTTTCTGTTTTAAGGTCTTTGTATAGGAGGTCTTCAAAATATCCCCTCATTGCCATGCTGGATGTTTCCAGCAGGACTCTCCCCTGGAGATGTAAATTACTGCTAGTGCCCTCTGTTCACAGAAGAACAGAGTGAAGAAGAAAGGTTACCTTCTAGTTAGTATTGTAAAATTCTGAATAAAGATAAGGGGCCTGTCATTTATATGCCAGCTAGGTGAGCCACCACACATGCAATTTTTATAGGAACATGCGATTTCCGGTAGTTACTTTTTAATGTGTGTAGTTCCTTCCTATGAACTTAGAAGATTTTTAAAGTTTGTTTAGCTTTGTCATTTACTGACAGGTTGTGTGTTTATCATGTTTTTTTTTTTTCTGTCTTTTCTTTTTTGGTACTGGGGATTGAACGCAGGATGTTGCACTTGCTAGGAAAGCACTTCGCCACTGAGCTATATCCTAGCCTATCATGTTTTAAATTAGAGGCTACTTAAAGAATAGCAGGATACCATGAAAGATGGAAGGGAAGTTCATCTGGACGATTCAGAAAAACAGGCCTTGTCTTGTTTAAACAGCCTTGTTAACTTAAGTATTAGAGCCTTTTGTATGTTACGATGTAATATTAATGTTATTCCAAGTAAGCATGTACTGAGAAGTTCAGTAAGTACTGCATTCCATTAAGTTGTGTTGCAAAGTAGAAAAATATTAAAGTGAATCTGAGTTACAGAATTAGGAAAAATGTGTTTACTGTGAATTTGGCATTTAGAGCCTTTTTTCTTAGATTAAGTTCATCAGAATGTTACCTGCAAAGTTTCAAAGTATGTTTGAAGCACTACGTTATTATGAAATTCTATTTGCTTCAAGGCATCAGTTTAGCTCCGAATTATTACAAGTGTTTGTCAACAAAATATTTTGTGCCTTAAAGTGATTCAAATATGAAATGCTCTATGGCTTGCTAATCCTCAGTTTTCCAAGCACGAACTTTAGCACTCAGTTTTTAATTTAGCAGAGAACATTAGCTTGAAAATAATGGCATGCCTGAGTTTTCCAAGATAAGAATAGGTAAAAGGTGAATGAATGACTTTTCAGTGTGAAACCTCTGGCCTCCCCTGTGGGTGTGAGTTCTCACTGCTGTGTGCCTATATTCTCACAACTTCTGAAAGGGTTTTCTCGTCTCTTAACCAGGTTGAAATGACTGAATCTGAAGATTGATTGTGTAAGAATTTTGGTAAATTTTCTTAGCCATGAGTTGAGTGAGATTTAGGTTCTAGAAAAGTGTCCATTTTGGCCAGGAGTGTGGCCTAGAGGTAGAGTGCTCACCTAACATGCATGAAGCCCTAGGTTTGATTCCTCGGTACCACATATACAGAAAAAGCCAGAAGTGACACTGTGGCTCAAGTGGCAGAGCACTGTCCTTGAGCAAAAAGTGTCAAAGGACAGTGTCCAGGCCCTAAGTTCAAGCCCCAGGACTGGAAACCACATTTTTATTTCAGTCCTATCACAACTGAGGTGGAATTTTTAGACATCAGGCGCCAAAGCATGGGATTCCACATGTCAGGTCCTTCCATTTGCCCCTGAACACAAGATAAAGAGACGTGGCTATGGACAGAGAAAGAAGGTTTATTACATGGATATGCCGTGGAAAGACAGCACTTCATTTGTAGCCAACTTAGCCCTAGGTCTAAATGGACAAAGAATGGAGGATCAAGGAGGTAGAGGAAGGCATAAACAGTTCCAGTGTGTAGCAGTAGTCTAGGGTGGCTGGCAGTCAGGATCTCTGAATGGTGTAGGTGGAACCTTGTTACAGTGAGTCATGGTTACCAGCGTGGAGAGTGGCCTGGTGTCCTGTTTGCTCCTTCCAGGGTGGCTATGGTGGAACTGCTAGAGGGAATAGTTCAAGGCGAAGGACACAGAGTTAAGGCTGGGATGACAGTCTTTTATCCTGCTTTCAATTAATGTATGGGCCAGTAAGGAGTCCATGTTTCTCAGCAAAAGCTGCTGTTAAGCCCTTGTGTGATGACTATTGTCAATTTTGAAATGATGATAGGAGCTTGTCGAGATTGGACAATAAGAGTTGATGCTTGACTGGAGTAATGATACAGGTTAATTTTGGGATTTATCTTGGTTTATACAATGATTCTACTACCTTTTATCATCTTGTTTTTTTTTTTTTTTTTTTTTTTTTTTTGCCAGTCCTGGGCTTGAGCTCAGGGCCTGAGCACTCTCCTTGGACTTTCTCAAGGCTAGAGCTCTACCGCTTGAGCCTCAGCACCATTTCTGGCTTTTTTTCTATGTATGTGGTATGGAGGAATTGAACCCGGGTCTTCGTGCATGCTAGGCAAGCACTTTAACCACTAGTCCAAACTCCCGGACCCCTTTTATCATCTTTAGATTACTTAAACCCATGGTGGCTTTTGTCCTTAGAATCCTGTAATTAGCCAGATAAGTAGCTCTTTAAGCTGTTTGAGAATATAAAATTTTAGACGCAACATTCTATACATTCAATCTATGTCCATTTTACTTCATTTTTGTGTGTGTGTGTGTGTGCGTGTGTGCGTGTATGTGTGTGTATGTGAGACACACACGCACACACACACACACACACAGATGCGGGGTTTGTGCTCTGGGCCTGAGCCCTGTCCCTCAGCTCTTCAGCTCAAGGCCCACAGCTCCATTTCCCCATTTCTAGTGGTTAACTGGAGATAAGAGTCTTAGGGACTTTAGTGCCTGGGCTGGCTTTGAATCTGGATCCTCAGATCTCAGCCTCCTGAGTTGCTTGGATTACAGGCATGAGCCACTGTGCCCAGCTCTCTTTCAGTTTTACCTAGAGTATATAGAGTGTATTCTGCCTAAGACTATTAAGACTTTTTATAATCTTCCCAGCAATATCTAGTAGTATACATGAGGTGATAGAGAAGAAGGGAAAAGGTAGAAAGAACAAAACATTTCTTTTTAGTTTATTTTCCCTTTGTGGTTTAGAAAAGAACGTTTATCTGAAGCATCCATAAAACATTGCTCTTCTCTTTAATTTTTGTCTATCAGGATTGATGTTTCTTTTTTTCTTTGCTGGTTGCGTTTTCTAGTGATTGAATTGTAATTATTAATTTTTCTTCCCACTTGTTGGAAATCCCTTACAAGAAGGCTGTGTTTATGGATACCATACAAATACAGATTAATTAGGTAGATCAGAAATTTTAGAGGGCTGGGAGTTTGGCCTAGTGGTAGAGTGCTTACATAGCATGTGTGAAGACCCAGGTTTGATTCCTTGGTACCATATACATAGAAAAGCTGGAAGTGGCACTGTGACTCAAGTGGTAGAATGCTAGCCTTGAGGAAAGCCCAAGGACAGTGTTCAGGCCCTGAGTTCAAGCCCTATGACTGGCCAAAAAAAGAAAGAAATTTTAGATCAGAATTCTGATCTGTTAATACTTTCCACTTAACTATGGTATGAAGAGGAGGATGGGGATGTCTCTATTGATGATATTGGTTAGGTTAAATCTATTCTGTTGTATCGTAATTTATTTTCAAATCTGTTTTTACTTTGTTTTAAAACAATGGCATAGGAATAAATTTTTATCTTACTCAGATTAAAAATTTTGGAATAGAAAGATAATTGAGATTGATAATACTTTGGAAATTGCATAATTTGAGTGCTTTAAAATATTAATCCTTCATGATTACATGTAAAAAATATTGACAAGATTAAAATCTATATTACATGTATCATCAAACCATTTTATTTTTAGACTAGGATTGAGTTTGTTCCAATGGTTTTGATTAACATTTAGGTTTCTTCTACTTCCTTAATCATTTGCTGCTTTTTAAGAAGGGCATAGGTAGCTTATAGAACTGGCAATGGTGTTATATATTTACAATATTATATTTATGCAATTTCACATACCTCTTTCTAGAGCCAGTTTTGCTGTTACTGGATAGCTTGTATGTAACTCAGTGGTGTGAGAGAATGTAATCATTGACCTTGAACACTGGCTGAGCTCCTAAATTCTTAAGCGAGCTAATTTGTCTGGTTTTGTTTTCTCAACATCTTTCTTTGCTCCTCTCTCTCAGGATTGTGCCTCTACTCCTGCTTGTACAGACTGCTTTTCCAGCAGCATGGACACAAGAAGCATAGTAAGATGATGATAATCCACCTAAGGCAGGCCCTTTGGAAAATACTAGGTTTAAATTGGTAGTGAAATGTATTATTGATTATATGGATATATATTGAGAAGTAAATGGAATTTGTTACTTACAGTACATTAAATATTAAAGATATGTAGAGAATCAAATTGGAATTTTGAAATTTCTTTCAAAAATTGAGTGGGGGCGGAGTTGCTGTCATTAACAGTGACCATAATTTATATAAACTCAAAAGATAATTCACATAATTTTAAGGTATTTTTAGTAAGACATTACAGTATAATCTTAACTGCAGATGGCTTAATTTGATGGTTGGATATGATTTTTTTTTTTTTGCCACTCCTGGGCTTGAGCTCAGGGCCTGAGCACTGTCCTTGGACTTTCTCAAGGCTAGAGCTCTACCACTTGAGCCTCAGCACCACTTCCGGCTTTTTTCTATGTATGTGGTGCCAAGGAATCGAACCCGGGTCTTCATGCATACTAGGCAAGCACTTTAACCACTAGGCCAAACTCCCGGCCCCTGGATATGATTTTTTTTTTTGAGGAAGTCTTCAAACTGTAAATGGAAAAATTATTTAAAAATACACTATAGGGGTAAAGATTACATGAAAGTTTAGGTTTTCTAATTATACAAAGCAAAGTGTGGTAGAGATATTTCATTTATGAGATGTGAATTCTAATGAGAAGTATTTACAGCATGTGTTTTCTTATTTGACTTTTATCTCATGTTTCATGGTAAACATTTGTTCCTTCTGATTTTGATTTTATGTATTTACTTCATCTATATAATTCTCTTTCATGAGAATGTCTGATAAAGCCATTATTTTACATGCAGGGGAGAGTATATGACTGTTCTGATACTTGCTATAGGTCAAGAAATATGTCTTTGACATTAACTTCTTTTAAGATGAGGATTTGATCATTCATGTTCTCTCTGTCTGTCTCTCTGTCTCTCTCTCTCTCTGTCTCTCTCTCTCTCTGTCTCTCTCTCTCTCTCTCTCTCTCTCTCTCTCTCTCTCTCTCTCTCTCTCTCTCTTTCTCTCTCTTTCTCTCTCTTGAGCTCAGGGCCTGAGCACTGTCCTTGGACTGTCTCAAGGCTAGAGCTCTACCACTTGAGCCTCAGCACCACTTCTGGCTTTTTTCTATGTATGTGGTACTGGTACTGAGGAATCAAACCTTGGTCTTCGTGCATGCTAGGCAAGCACTCTACCACTAGGCCAAACTCCCAGCCCTCATGTTCTCTTAACAGTACTTAAGACTACTAAATGTGTACCATGTTTTAAAAATAATTTATTAATTTAATGCAATTTGTTTAGGATGACTTGAAAGGATTTTTTTTTTTTTTGCCAGTCCTGGGGCTTGAACTTAGGGCCTTGAGTTTTCTCAAGGCTAGTGCTCTTTCTCTTTAGCCATGTTACCACTTCCAGCTTATTTCTGTGTGTATGATACCAAGGAATCAAACCCGGAGGGTTGTGCATTCTAGGAAGGCTATCTACTGCTACACCACACTCCCAGCCTGGATTTTGTACTTTCATTCATTTGTTCATTTAATTCTTAGAAAATGGTTATTAAATGCCAGGCCATTTTCTATCTTCAACACAGTGGTAAAGCCTTACCCTTTCAGAGCTTCTTGTGACTCTTCTTTTTGTCTCTTCAGCATTGTTCCTAGAGCCTATGTTGCAGAGCTCTGATTGGGCAGCATTCTGACTCCAGACTGGCTTCTTGCAAAGGGTTGGTTGTACTTCTGTCCAGGCTCAGTTTTGTTCTGCCTGACCCATTTTTGGTATCTTCCTCAGAGCTCCTGATTGCTCTCTTCGGCTTCTGCTCAGAATTGGCTGAGCAGATAGATGATTTTGATTTTTTCCGGCAGTGGGACTAATAATATTACTTTTTATGTTATCTAAATTTTCTGTCATGCATGTCATAAAGTCAGTAATATTTGATGTTTCAGGATGACAGCTATTTCTTTCTGCCAGTCCTGGGGACTGAAGCAGGGCCTGAGCACTGTCCTTAGGCTTTCCCCAAGGTTAGTGCTTTACCATGTAAGCCACAGCACCACTTTCTGCTTTTCTATGTATGGAGTTCTGAGCAATCGAACCCTGAGTGCTAGGCAAGCACTTTACCACTAGACTAACCTCCCGGCCCTGACAACTATTTCTTATAAAATACAGCTGTAAGGACTTTTTTTTTTGTCAGTGAGGTAAAATTAGTTTCCACATACTTTAGGAATTTAGATTGAATTAATAAATTTTTATTTGAAAAACAAACTCTTGGGCTGATTCTTCAGAGCTCAATTCACTTTTTTTTTTTTTTTTTTTTTTTTAGTCGATCATGGTGTACTGTCCTTGAGCTCTTCAGCCTAAGGATACCACCCTATCCCTGGACCTGGGCACTGTCCCTGAGCTCTTCAGCTCAAGGCTACCTACCCCTGGAGCCACAGAACCACTTCCCATTTCCAATTTTCTAGTAGTTAATTGGAGATAAGAGTCTCTCCAACTTTTTAGTTCCCGGCCAGGCTTTGAACCTCAATCCTCAGATCTCAGCCTCCAGAGTAGCTAGGATTACAGACGTGATTACCACGCCCCGCTCAACTACATTTGTGTGTGTGTGTGTGTGCCAGCCAGTCCTGGGAGCTTGAGCTCAGGGCCTGAGCACTGTTCTTGGGTTTTCTCAAGGGTAGAACCCTACCACTTGAGCAACAGCACCACTTCTGGCTTTTTTTCCCCTTAGGTATGTGATACCGAGGAATTGAACCCAGGTCTTTGTACATGCTAGGCAAGCACTTTAACCACTAGGCCAAACTCCTGGCCTAATGACTTTCTTTAATAATGTTTTCAATACTGTAAGATTCTATGGAAAAAATGGATGTTTTGAATTTATCAAAATATTTGAAGTTGATAGGTTGAAAAGAAGTCTCTTAAATAAAATTATTTTATTTTTGTTGGTGCTAGGGCTTGGACCCAGGGTCATGGCGTGGTAAGCATGTCTTCTGCCACCGTTAGTTGTGGAATATAGTTTCTTTCTTAATCTTTGCTCTCTCCTCGAGTCTACAGATCTTTAATAAGTAAATCTTCTGTTAATCTTTTTGTTAATCTTTTTTTCCTTCATTAAATTCATAGGAACCTTTAGTAAGTTTCTCCAAACCAAAATATCTGATATATCCAATGTCTAGTTTACGTGACAGCTGATGAGTATCATGGAGAAATGTCTAGATTATATCTTTTTGAAATTCTGTTCTCCACATTTGTTGAATTGGGTAACTTTAAAATGCATCCTCCCAGGCAGGGTGTGCCCCTGGATGTGGGCCGTGGAAAGGTCTAACACCTCATCCTGCTCTTGAATACCCATCCCACAGATGATCAGGCTTCTTTCATAGATAGGCACAGTGTTTGCACATAGCCTGCACATATACTCCCATATACTTTATTATTGTTGTTATTTGTCAGTCATGGGACCTGAACTCAGGGCCTGGGCGCTGTTCTTGAGCTCTTTTGCTCAAGGCTAGTGCTCTGTTTCTGGTTTTCTAGTGGTTAATTGGAGCTAAGAGTCTCTTATGGACTTTCCTGCCCCAGGCTGGATTTGAACCACGGTCCTTAGATCTGTGTCTTTAGTAAGTAGGATTACAGGTGTGAGCTACCAGCACCCTGCCTACATGTACTTACAGTTACCTCGGTTTGTAATACCTAATGCATGTCAATGATGTAAGTCAATGATGCAGGTCAGTGATGTTGTGTGTTTGTACATTTATGACAGACAGGCATAACATGAACTGAACATAACATGGTCAGTGCAGATACACAATTTTGCCTGAATATTTTAGATTTGTGATTGATTAGGTTCACAGACGAAGAACCCATAGATTTTGAGGATCGAGCATCTGTGTTTCATGCTCTTCTTTTCCCCTGCCCACCAACTCATCATTTTTCAGCAAACCTTGTAGGAAAACTTGTGTGAAAGTATGGATTAGATTGACTTTAACAAACAATACAGTTGAGGCCCAGAATTGTGACTTGTGGAGATAAGGACAACAAAGCCCTCTTTGTCAAACCCTTCATAATTCTTTTTACTGGCATCATATCCAAATTAATTTTTTCTTGTTATTTGAAACTTCATAATTTCATATATATAGAAAAGTTGCAAGGAAAATAATTTATATATTTACCCAGATTCTTGTTTCATATTAATCTTACTCTGATTCTACACACCCATGTACATATACATTTTTTCCAATATTTTGAGAGTGAATTCCAATGCTTGGTGCCCTTAAATAGCTGTTTGTTTGTTTGTAAGTCATGGGGCTTGAACTTGTCCTGGCCGGGGCGTTGTCCCTGAGCTCTTCTGTTCAAGGCTACCACCCTACTCTTGAGCCAAGCCCCACTTCTCATTTTCTAGAGGTTAATTGGAGATAAGAGTCTCTGGTCCTTTTGTGCCCAGGCTAACTTTGAACTTTGATCCTCAGATGTCAGCCTCCTAAGCAGCTAGGGTTACATGTGTGAGCCATCGCACCGGCTTACTTTTGTCTTTTATGAGCTTTGAGATGGTATTTGATAGGATAAGGACAATTTTTTGAATTCCCTTCATATGTATTTGTCTCCTGTTCCTGCAGTATTATTAGATCCAGGTTGTACATTTTGGTCAGCAATACCCCATAAATGATTCTAACCCCTCACTATACTTGGTGCACTATACTGGGTACACTATACTTGGTTGCCTATTAATAGGGATTTTGTTTTTCTTTTATCTTTTGGTGTCTGTGCTGGGGCTTAAACTCAGAACCCTGGGAAGTGTCTCTTAGCTTTTTATCTCAAGGCTAGTGTTCTCCACTTGATCCACAGCTCCACTTCTGGATTGGTGGTTAATTTGAGATAAGAGTTTCCTGGACTTTCCTACCTGGCTGACTTCAAACCACAATCCTCAGATCTCAGCCTTCTGCCCCTCCAGGGTAACAGGATTGCAGGTGTGAGCCTGGTTCTCTGCCCTTTACATCTGTTTTAAAAGCCGTGAGTTCATGATGATAGCTCCAGTGTCAGACTAGCAGAGGAGGGTTCATTTGTAGTTCCTTTCTAAATCTGTAGTTTCTTTTCCTGACAGTATGTTTAGTAAAATATGCAGATCATAGTCCCAAGATCACAAAAAGCTTATGTCTGTGAAACATCTTACTAACTAGTTTAATATTTTATGATACTTTGTTTAGCATGAGGGTATATAGTTAAAATACTGCATGAGAACATTACTTGGTTAGTTTTTCCTCTTTAATACGGCTTTGCTATTCATATGGAATATAATTGAGACTGGTTTGTTTTTCACTAGCATCTGTGGTCTACAAAACTTGGTTTTCATTTTGACTTCAAATGTCAGACATGGTTACCAGTCATGAAAATGGGCAATTCAGGAGCCAAAGAAGTTAAAGAAAAATACTGTATAGTGGATGGTGGTGATAGTTACAGCATTTGGAGGATTCTTTTTCCACTAAGAGAAAAGAAATTTCCTCACTGGAACGAGGGTTGAAAATCACCCACTTCAAATGCCTTAAGACTATTTGATTCCTCAGTATCACATACATACAAAAAAGGAAGTGGTGCTGTGACTCAAGTGGTAGAGCGCTAGCTTTGACAAAGTTTGGGGGATACACTTGTTTTAAATTTTACTCACATAACTAACTTTTGTATATGACTAAAGCTTTGGCAAATATAACAAATAGCATTTGCATTTTGTTCAGTGAAGATTATTAGAAATTGTCAATATTAAACCTAAACATATCCTTTAATGTTTTATTCAGTAAATAAAGTATTGTGCTAAGTATTGTCCAGTCTTTCCATGACAAAAAAAGATTTCTTTTTCTGTCACATAGTTTACCTAGCTATATTATATCCATTTATTGTGAACATGAAATAGTGAATTTATGGTTATTGTTAGAAATAAAGTTCACATTTATTTCAGAGATTCTAGCTAACACTGTCTGTGGATTTGTTATGAAAAAGTTTACAAGTGAGTGATTCTTTTTCCTGCCTCATTTTAGCCATTTCAGTATTACTACTTCTTTTTTTTGTTTTTGTTTTTGTTTTTGCTTTGGACAGTCCTGGGGATGAACTTAAGGCCTGGGCACTGTCCTTGAGCTTTCTCAAGGCTGGTACTCTATCTCTTGAACCACAGCCCATTCTGGCCTTTTCTGTGTATGTGGTACCAAGGAATCCCAATCCAGGGCTTTATGCATGCTAGGCAAGCACTTTACCACTAGGCCATGCTCCCGGCTCTCAGTATTACTATTTCTAAAACAGAAAAGGCAATATTTACAAGTTGTGTTTTAATCATGGGAAATTTAAGCTGAAGAAATTCATTTCATGTGTGCACGTATATATTTGTACATTTTGTTTTCTTTCATGTAACATATTTTCTACTTGCTTTGGTTGTAGAATTTGCTAGCTCAAGACCCTCATAGTCTTCAGGCTATGGGTATAGCTAAAAATTATGGTTCCGTAATTGGATTTCTTGTTTACATGTCAAACTTGATTTCCAAAATCTGCCAATTTTACACTTGAAAAATTTTTTTTTGTCATACAGAAATTAAATTTACTATGAGGCATCACAACTCAGAAATCACAGCTTACCAAGGCCAAATTAGAATAACTTTATGACCTTTATATCTCAATTCTCTGCTTTTGGTTTTTTTCAGTATGGGTTTATTCAAATGGAATATTGAAGTTTTTATTAGTTGGTGATTCTCCATGATTATCACTGTGAGCAAACACTGGCATAAACATACTGTACTGTTCTTGTTCATAGATTAGGGACCTATAGGAAAGTATTCATTGACCAGCAACTCAGACTCTTCAGAAAACCAAGAAACCAGGTTGTCTTATCAGTCTCTAGACTAGTCCCTTTGTTTTTCACCTTTTAATTATGGTGGCTATTTTGTAGTTTCATTTAGACTTTTTTTTAGAAGGCTCCAATGTTTTAAAGCTACAGGATCAATGTGGTTGCGGTCAAAAAAAGATGTGATAGATAGACTGCAAAGGAAGAGAGGATGGTGGTTTTATCAAAAATGGTGTTAGACAAGTTAAAAAAATGTCACTCCTTGCCCTGTTTTCTAGTTACTCTTTTAAAAACAGAGATAGTGACGTCTCTGATTGTCTCGGAATTGATGTGAATATTTGAAAGTCTAATAGCTTTATGAAGTATTAAAAGCTAAAGAATGCTACTTTTAGTGGGTGCTGTTAGCTCACATCTTTGATTCTAGTACTCAGGAAGCTGAGATCTGAGCATCATGGTTTGAAGCCAGCCCTATCAGGAAAGTTGATGAGACTCTTTATTTGCAGTTAACTACCAAAAAAAAAAAGGCTGGAAGTAAAGCTTTGGTTCAAGTAATACAGCATTAGCCTTGACAAGGACAGCACCTTGGTCACAGAGTTCAAGCCCTAGGACCAGCACCAAAAAGAGCAAGCAAGAGGTATTCATTAGTTTTCTCTAAAGTAAAGGTTTCTTTTTTTTGGTGGTGGTGGGGAGAGGGTTGGGGTTCATGATGCTTGAACTTTGGCCTGGGCACTCTCCCCTGAGCTCTTCAGCTCAAGGCTGCCGCTCTACCCTTGAGCCACCGACCTACTTTCTGTTTTCCACTGTTTAATTGGGGATGAGTCTCTCAGCTTTGTAGCTTTCTATTGCCCAGCTTTGTAGCTTTCTATTGCCTGGACTGGCTTTGAACTGCCCTACCCTTGCCAAGTCCCTCTTCCCATTTTCTAGAGGTTAATTGGAGATAAGTGTTTCCCTTTTGTTCCTGGGCTGGCTTTGAACCAACATTCTCAAGATCTCAGCCTCCTGAGTAGCTAGGATTATAGATTTGAGCCACTGTGCCCAGCTACTTCCTGCTTTTTCTGTTTATGTAGTACTGAGGAATCAAACCCAAGGCTTCATACATGCTAGGCAAGCACTCTACCACTGAGCCACACTGCCAGCCCCTGAACAGAAGTTTTAACAATATACCACAATATAACTTTAGACCCACATTAATTTTTATCATTATTAACAAAAATTTTTATTTTACTAGGTTGAACAAGGCTTTTAAGAAAATTCGATGTATCCCTTGAACAACTAATCAGTTTTAAAAATTAACAAAGAGGGCCGGGAGTTTGGCCTAGTGGTAGAGTGCTTGCCTAGCATGCACGAAGACCCGGGTTCAATTCCTTGGTACCACATACTTAGAAAAAGCTGAAAGTGGTGCTGAGGCTCAAGTGGTAGAGTGCTAGCCTTGAGAAAGTCTAAGGATAGTGCTCAGGCCCTGAGCCCAAGCCCAGGACTGGCAAAAAAAAAAAAAAAAAAGATTAAAAAAAAAATTAACAAAGAACACCACTTTCATTAGCATATATTAGCATTTATACAGATACATTTATAATAATACTTTATATATAATAGACACATACATACAAAAATCTAAAAAGTGTTCTACCAGCCTTTTAATGGTTGTCATTTTCTGAAAGAACGGTAGATAGATTTGAATGTGGTAAATGGACTTTTAATAGCTTAAATTTTTCATGAGCATCTACTGCCATATTATTTATGTAATACTTTTCTTCAAACCAAAAAGAACATACGTCTTACTTAGTTTTTGGGAAAATGGCAGAGTTAGCCTGATTACCATTCTTTAACTTTTTTTTTCCCCAACAATTACCGTCTTTGTTAAGGGGTTGAAGCCCTTAAGCCTTACTGAATATTGTGTAAAAATTATGTTTAAATAGAATATATATGATTTCTACTTGATAAAATTTTCTAATTCTTTGCTTGTAGTCTCCTGCTGTTAACACATTGATGCCTTTTGATGCTGTTAGAATATATGTCTTCTCCACAACCCTCTGTTATCTTACTTCTGGTCTCATCTGTCTGTGTTTACATGGTTGTGAGCTGGTAGGCTTTGTTCTGATTTTGGGAAACTGTCACATGAGTGGGTAGTCAAAAGAATTGGGTTTGAGAGATGGTTCTGTAACCTGCTTATTACCATAGTTCTATAGCAATTTGAATTCATTTCTTACATATATACATCTTTCAAATTAGAAGAAAACACTTTTTTGTTTTGTTTTGTTTTGTTTTGTTTTGCCAGTCCTGGGCTTGAGCTCAGGGCCTGAGCACAGTCTTTGGACTTTCTCAAGGCTAGAGCTCTACCACTTGAGTCTCAGCACCACTTCCAGCTTTTTTCTATGTATGCGGTACCAAGGAATCGAACCCGGGTCTTTGTGTATGCTAGGCAAGCAACTCTACCACTAGGCCAAACTCCTGGCCAAGAAAACACATTTTTTTTTTTTTTTTAAATTCAAGGCCTCAGTGCTTACTCGGAAGTGTTTATTAGATGCTCTACCACTTGATCCACTGAATCAACCCTTTGTGTTGTTTATTTATTAAGGTAGGGTTCTGCATCCTGCCAGGGCTAGCCTGACTGCTGCCTTTCTATTTGTTTCCCCACTTGGCTAGGATAATAGGTACTGTTCTCAGCCATTGGGTGAGATAGTATCTTGTGAATGGTTTGCCTTGGCTGGTGTTAAATTTCAATCCTTCAGAATTCCTCTTTCCCTCTCATATCAGGCCATTCTGAAAGTATAAAGCAGCAGTTTTGCTTAGTTATTGACAAGTGCCTTAGATGTGAAAAGTAATATTTTTTTTCTATCTTCTCTGCTGTCATGTGACTACCTTTCTTATTTACTCTTTTTCTGATACTTAGTTCCCAGCATTTGTTCCTTATTTTTCTTTGTTGACTTCAGGAGTGACTTGCATTTTTTATTTTTCCTACTAGGATTCTTTCATATGCTTTTCAAGTACTTTAGAAATATTTGAACTTGAAATTATATTGGTGTCGCTTCAAATCTAAACCTAATTTTTCTTCAACAGATTTTTTGCTTTTAGACCTATGTTTATATCAGTAATAAGACCACTTTCTAAAGTACCCAGACTCAAAAACTTTGGAATATTCTAGATGTCTGAATTTCTTATTCCATTTCTTATCAGTCATGGAATTCAGTAAAATTATTTTATTCTGTTTTATTTGTGCTGGTCCTTGGGCTTGAACTCAGGACCTAGATGCTGTCTCTGAGCTCTTTTAGAGGCTCAAGGCTAGTGCTCTACTGTTTGAGCCAAAGTTCCACTTCTGGCTTTTTTGGTGGTTAAGTGGAAATAACAGTTACATGGATTTCCACTTGGGCTGACTTTGTGCTGCATTCTTTAGATCTTAGCCTCCTGAGTAGCTAGGGTTATAGGCATGAGCCACAGGTGCCCAGCTCTAGTCAATTTTTTAAAAAATATAGTAGACCCTTGAATCAGTGGTTCCAAGGAAATGATTGTTGAGAAAGAAGCCAGATGGTCAGGTAACTCTGGAGTTACAGAGGTTTGCCTATACCTTTTATGCCATAGGTCTGAGCATCTATACTGTGAAACCACTTGGAGTGGGCTACATTACTATCAAAAATTACCGAGTAGACATTAAAAGTAGGTCTCAGTGCATGCTCTTTACCTCAGATAAAGATGACTCCAGATGCTTGATTTATGTTTTTCCCCATAATGCTGTCCAGTTTCCTCAAATATACCACTTTTCAATAAATATAATGTTTTCCCTTTATCACTTCAATTTAGTGCATACTGTTTTTGGCTTAAGAGGATTTTTTTATTCTGCTTTTGGGGAGATATATTTTCAGGAGAGTAAGGGTAGGGAAACTAGTGGCAGATCTCTTGACAGTTTAACTGCTCTACTGATAACATGTGACTGCCTAGAGCGCGCTTCTCCACATGGATAAATTGTAATGCACACACCAGGCTTAAAGTGTTTACTTTTTAAATTCCTTTTGATTTTATCTATTTACTTTGACCACTTGGTCAAAACCACTTGTAATATATCTGAATATTAATACTTTAGTTTTTTGATTTGTTATAGTCAGTTTTTTTCTGTTTCTAGTTCATATAATAGAGCTAGCTTTTAAAAATTATTAATTTCTTCCAACAGGTTTGCTTGGACCACTTCACCACTTTGAACATTCAGACTTTTTTTTTAAGTATATACGTTTGATTTATTTATTTTTTGTGGGTCATGGGGCGTGAATTCTGCCCAGGGCCCTGTCCCTGAGGTCTTCAGCAAAAGGCTACGGGCCTACCCCTGGGCCTGGATGTTGTCACTGAGGTCTTCTGCTCAAGGCTACCACCCTTCCCTTGAGCCAAGTCCTGCTTCCCTGTTTTCTACAGTTTAATAAAAGTCTCAGGTCCTTTTGTGCCTGGGCTGGCTTTGAACCTTGATCCTCAGATCTGAGCCTCCTAAGTAACTAGGAGTACAGGTATGAGCCGCCACCCCCCCGATCCCCCGCCCCCCTGCTACTATACACATTTTTTTTTTTCTTGTCGGTTGTGGGGCTTGAACTCAGGGCCTGAACACTGTCCTTGGACTTTCTCAAGGCTAGAGCTCTACCACTTGAGCCACAGCACCACTTCCACCTTTTCTCTATGTATGTGGTGCCAAGGAATCGAACCTAGGTCTTTTTCATGCATGCTAGGCAAACACTCTACTACTAGGCCAAACTCCGGCCCCACATCTTTTAGCATAAATACAAGGAAGGCTTTATAAAACAGTGTAAGACTATGTTTATGAATATGCTTGTCCATGTGCCTGTCATAGGTATGGGGCTGTGAGCTGGCAGTGTTCATGATATGGGAAGCTATGCACTGTGTATATTCCTGTCTTTGTATCTGATTGTGTAGTAGTTCAATGATTTTCCAGGAGTAAAGCAGAGCTTGCTGCGTACCTCTAACACATTCCCCCGCTTTTCTCTTTTAATTTTTGGAGGTACTGAGCTTGGACGTAGCCTCAAGCTTGCATGTTCCACTGAAACTCTACCACTTAAACCACATTTCCAGCCCTGCCTTTTGCTGTTTATTTTGGAGATACCTCCCTGGGTTTTCCTTAAACCTCAGTCCTTTGGAGTTCAGCCTCTTGAGTATGAGGTCCTTGCCCCTTGTAAATCGCTGTTTGTAAAGATGCATTACTAAGTGTTTAAAATGCTGTGGAGTTAGAATCACAGCCGCAGCAGGAGTCAGTTGACCCGTATCACCTCATTTTCTTCAGTAAGTCTGTATCTGCTGTTGGCAGCCCTATGTGTTTTTTATTCATAGTCTGAACACATCCTCCAGAAGCAGTTTTTAAAAAATTATCTTTAAACAGTTGTTCCAGGGCTTCAGTTCAACCTAATTTTTTAAATGTGTGTGCAGCAGCATCTCTTCCTTTTACCCATCCCACGCAGAAGCCGTTATTTCCTTTGGTCTCTTTTCTTTGTGGTAAACTGCGGTTCTGCATCATCTACATTTTCAATAAAACAGTAGTCTTGGTAAATGCATATGGCAATGTGAGGAGGGAATGAGTAATGAAATATGTTCACCTACTGATAGTTAAGTTTAATGTACACATTTGAAATAAGCAGGAGCATGTGATTACATTTTGGATCAGTACACTCTTTTTTTTTTTTTTTTTTTTGCCAGTCCTGGGCTTGAGCTCAGGGCCTGAGCACTGTCCTTGGACTTTCTCAAGGCTCTACCACTTGAGCCTCAGCACCACTTCCGGCTTTTGTTCTATGTATGTGGTACCGGGGAGTCGAACCCGGGTATTCATGCATGCTAGGCAAGCACTTTAACCACTAGGCCAAACTCCCGGTCCCTGGATCAGTACACTTTTACAGCTAATAGTGATACACCACAGTGCTGAAACTCTTTAATTATGCGTGTGATTTGAAGAATCTTCATTGTACTATTTTAGTTTCAGAAAGCCTATTATGTGTTGGTGTGCCTATCTCCTATTGTGACTTGATCTCATGTAAGTCACCACTTATCTTGGAGCTTATTTATCAGTTGATTTTGTACCTTTTTTTTTTTTATTTGCCAGTCCTGGGGCTTGAACCTAAGGGCCTGGGTACTGTCCTTGAACACTTTTTTGCACAAGGCTAGTTCTCTGCCCCTTGATCCACATTATCACTTCTGGCCTTTTCTGTTTATGTGGTACTGAGGAATCGGACCCAGGGATACATGTATGGTAAGCAAGCACTTTACAACTAGGCTACGCTCCTGGCCCTTCTTAGTTTTGTTTTGTTTTGTTTTTGTCAGTCATGGAGCTTGAACTCTGGGCCTGCACACTTCCCTGAGCACTTCAGCTTAAGGCTAGCACTATACCACTTGAACCACAGAACCATTTCCAGTTTTCTGGGGTGTAATTGGAGATAAAAGTCTTGGGAAGTTTCATGTGGGGGCTGGCTTTGAACCGTGATCCTCAGATCTCAGCCTCCTGATTATCTAGGATTACAGGCGTGAGCCACCCATATCTAGCTTCCTATTTGGTTTTGCCTAACTTTACCTTGATAGCAAAAACTGTAATAGTAATGCTTAATGATTAACTCTGAAAATTGTATGCAATGGTAGTTTTTAAAAATTATATAATATTACTTGTGATATTGGGAATTACTACAGAGTGAAATCAATGTAATATTTTATGTTCTCTATTTATTGGTATCAGTACTGGGGAATGTACTCCCATACCACTGGGCTACATCTTATTTTTTATTTATTTATTTATTTATTTTTGCCAGTCCTGGGCTTGAGATCAGGGCATGAGCACTGTCCTTGGACTTTCTCAAGGCTAGAGCTCTACCACTTGAGCCTCAGCACCACTTCTAGCTTTTTTCTATGCATGTGGTACCGAGGAATGAAACCCAGGTCTTTGTGCATGCTAGGCAAGCACTCTACCACTAGGCCAAACTCCTGGCCCCTTGACAGGATCTTGTCAAGTTGCCCAGGCTGCCAGACTGGTCTCAGACTTGTACTTCACCCCCTGAAGTAGCTAAAATTACATATTCCTCCATTCTCAGGCCTGAAATAATGTTATTGTTTTCCACCTTGGGTCTTAGGGCTTGAATTCGGCTTGGGCCTTGTCCCTGAACTTTTCACTTCAAGGCTACTGCCCTACCCTTGGGCCTGGGTGTTGTCTGTGAGCTCTTCAGCTCAAGGCTACCCCCCTACCTTTGAGCCAAGCCCTGTTTTCTAGAGGTTAGTTTGAGTCTCAGGTCCTTTTGTCCCTGGGCTGGCTTTGGACCTTGATTCTCAGATCTCAGGCTTGAAATGCTTTTGCTGTTGTTTTTTTGTCAGACCTGGGACTTGAACTTAGGGCCTGGGCACTGACCTTGGGCTTTTCTCAAGGCTAGTGCTCTACCACTTGAGCCACAACACCATTTCCAGCTTTTCTATGTATGTGGTACTGAGGAATTGAACCCAGGTCTAGACGAACACTGTACCAGTAGGTCAAACTCCCAGCCCTCAGGCTTGAAATGTTGTGTGTGTGTGTGTGTGTGTGTGTGTGTGTGTGTGTGTGTGTGTGTGTGTGTGTGTGTGTGTGTGTGTGTGTAGGGGGTCATGGGGCTTTAAGTAGGCTTGAGCGCTGTCCTTGAGCTCTTCAGTTCAAGGCTACCACCCTACCCTTGAGCCAAGCCCCACTTCTGCCCCACTTCTAGAGGTTAATTGGAGATAAGAGTCTCAAGTCCTTTTGTGCTGGGGCTGACTGGCTTTGAACCTTGATCCTCAGATCTCAGCCTCCTGAGTAGCTAGTATTACGGGTGTGAGCCACCATGGGATTACAAAAATGTTTTAAATATAAACTCTTAGTGGGAATGATGGAGAGGACCTCCTTGGCCTTAACATTATCTATAATACACAGTCTATATCCAAGGGAACTTAGTTGTGAAGAAGTTAAGCAGATTTGGTAAGCTTGTATTAAGTTATTGGCTACGTTTAGAACCAATTAATATCTAGTAAACTATTCTAGGCTTTGTGATGGATATGGAAAAAAAACTTACTCTGCTTGGCTACTATTTATTGCAGTCATCATATGTAAGACTTCCGAAGGGGATGGAGAAGTAGGGAGAGATTGGTACATCTGTGCTTGAGTGTGCATACATGTATATATGTGTTCTAATGGTGGCAGTGATTTTAGATGTAAAAATGACTCATTACAGTAAGGTGAAGAACCTCAGTTGGATACCGCTGTGGCTTTTGCGTTGCAAGTATCTGGTGATCCCTACCTCTGGCTATGGACTCATATCACTTTTTCAAGTGATACTCTAGAGA